>NC_079355.1:3127208-3463923 GCF_029582105.1 Oenanthe melanoleuca
TCCAGAGCCTCGAGGGGCTCCAGGAGAGCTGGAGAGGGACAAGGGATGGAGGGACAGGACTCAGGGAATGGCAGAGAGAAGGGTTGGATGGGATTTTGGGAAGGGATTCCTGGCTGGGATGGAATTCCCAGAGCAGCTGTGGCTGCCCCTGGATCCCTGGGAGTGTCCAAGTCCAGGATGGACACCCTGGGACAGTGGGAGGTGTCCCTGCCCATGGAACCGGATGGAATTTAAAGTCTCTTCCCACCCAAACCATTCCATGATTCCATGACAGGACACACTGGTTCCTTCACTCCAGCCTGGAATGGGTGACAAAGCTCTGGGGGTGTCTTTTATCCCCCAAATTTCCATCCACAGCAACCCAAAGCGGCTCCTTCTTCCCTCTCCCCCTTCCTCCCTTCCCCTTGCACAGCAAGATGCCGCCTGTTCCTGTGCACTGGAGGAATTTTTCTGATCTAAAGCCACTTTTCCTCCTCTCCCAAAAATCCCTGGGGCTGCTTCATGCTTGTAAAGCTGAGCAGCTCCCGTGTCACTCGGGGCTGGCTCCCGTCTGCAGCCCTGACAGCAGCTAATGCTGTTAGCCTGTGTCGAGGAGGGATTTCAGCATTAAAAAAAAAACCCCAAAATCACCAAACTCGGGCTGCTCCGCTGCTCGCAAGCAGTTCAAAAACATCTCCCTGACTTTGGGGGTGCCCGGGTTTGGCACAGCGGGGTTTGGGGGTGCTGCAGCCCCGGGAGCAGCGCGGGGTGAGCGGGCGGGATTAGCTCGGCTCGGCTCGGCTCGGGCTGTGCTATCTTTAGTGCAAGGTGAGGGATTGTGGCTCTGAGATCGGCCGGCAGGTGAGGAGAGAGAAAAATCCCGCCGGGCTGAGGGTGCTGACCCCAGCTCCTGTCCCCAGCGGGGTCCAGCCCCGCTGCATGTGCTGTCACCTTTCTAGGCCACAATCTGTCCCCAATTCCGAGCCTGCTGTTAGCTTCACTTGCACTCTATTCTCGTGTTTGCTGTTATTTTTTAACACTTTTTTTTTTTTTTTTCCTCCTCCCTATTTTTTATTTTTTAAATTTTTTTTTTTTTTTTTTTTTTTTTTTTTTTTTTTTGCATAAAAGCACTATCCTCTCCCCAGAGCCTGCCTGGAGCGAAGGCATGGTCTGTACAACTGCAATTATTTCGAAGAACAGATGGAGTGAGGAGCAGAAAGTCTGTTAATAGTAATAGAAATGCTACATGTTAACCTGGACAGCACACGATGACAGTCCCATGACTACACGTTCTGTTCCCACCAGCTGGGCTCCGAGCGGAGCCGAGAGATTCAGAAACGCCGAGCTCGGCTCCCCACCCTCCCCAAAGTTAGAGCTCAAATTCCTTCACACTTCCAGCTCAGGGTTTTTGGGTTGTTGGGCTTCTTCTCCCCCCTCCCCTCCTCCTCCTCCTCCTCCTCCTCCTTATTAATCGCTGATTTTGGTGCTGTTAAGGAATTTTGCTGCTTCTTCCCTCTTTTTTTTTTTTTTTTTCTTTTTTTTTTTTTTTTTTTTTTTTATTTGTCTTTTTTTTTTTTTTTTTTTTTGGCCAGCTGTGGTGAGGTCCTGACCTTCATCCTCACGTGGTGAGGCCAGCACAGCCCCTTTCCCACGCTCACATCTGCAGGGTTGATGGAATTTCCCCCCCCCACAACCCCGGGTGAAGCCAGGTTGGGATTTACCGAGCCGGGCAGGGAGCTTTTGCAGGAATTTGGGATTTTCTCCACAACTGTTGGCTAAATGGGTTTGAAATCCTCATTTTCTGGTTAAAAACGGAGCTCGCTGTGGAGGTGGGGGCCTCATAAAGAGATTTATGATGCCAGGGGAAGGGGGCACAACACTCCAGGAGCTTTTTACCTCTTTACCCCAAAACGGAGCAAAAACATTGAGTCAGCCCCAAGAATTTTGCTGTGCAAATCCCTGCCCTGTTTCAGGCACGGAGCTCCAGCTCATCCCAGCGGGAATTGCAGGGTCGGATCCCGGCGCTGCCCCGGGGCTGGAGCCCCGCCAGGCGCACCTGGAGGTTTTTTTTTTTTTTGGGATGCAGATCCCTTAATCCGGCCGCTTGCGGGATAAGCTGCTGCCTGAGGTGCTGCCAAATCCCTGCGGATCAGCGGGTTTGCTTTCCCTCCTCCAGAGGTCACTTCCAGCCCAAAATATCCACGTGGGCTGGGTGCTGGGGGCACCTTTGGGTGCTGGGAGCTCTCACTGGGGATCTGGGGTGGGCTGTGGGGGAGAAACCAGCGTTATCCATAAATCCCAGCTCGCTTTGCCCAATTCCATCACCCAGGAGTGGGACCTGACCCCCTCCAGGTGGTTCGTTGCAGCATCTCAAGAACATATTTTGGTTATTTTGGGATGTTTGGGGTCGAGTTTGGCTCCTCACAGCCACCCTCATGGGGGATGGGGTGTCCAGCTTGTCCCCAACCACCCTTAGATCAAAAAAAAAACCAGAGTGGCTTCAATCCTGGGATGTGGTGAGAGGAGCAGGAATTCTCCTCGGTGAGTTTGGGAGGAGGCAGCAGAACCCACATTTTTCCTTCTGGTAAAAAAATTTGGGAATCAATCATCCCCAGCGGGATTGTGCATCCCAGAGAGCACCTGCTGGGAAAGAGTGGGAAAATGTGGATTTGGGATTTTTTGGTTTTTTTTGCTGTCGCCCCATACCCAGAGCATCCCCCTCCGGTCTCTTGCAGGATGAGAAATACGTGCTGGTGATGGTGGATCCCGACTCTCCCAGCAGAGCCGAGCCCAGGTTCCAGTTCTGGAGGCACTGGATGGTCACCGACATCCTGGTGAGTCCCTGGGGTCATTCCCAGGAATTCGGGGAGGGCTGATTCCCATTGGGATGCAAACTCGGCCCGGTGAAACCCCGGAGGACGAGAAATGCAAATGGTGCTGGGCGTGTAGGTAGGGAAGTGCTTCCTCAGGCTATAAAGAGCCAGGCTGGTCCAAAAATATTGCTTTTTGGGTTTTTTGTTTTTTTTTTTCCCCCTCCTTCTCCTAAGGAAATGCTGTTGAAAAAAAAAATCCCAAAAAACACTTTGCCAACTCCCCAGCACCGGTTTTCTCGGCGGAGACAGCGCGTCCTTCCAAACAGCTCCTGCTGCCAGTTGGGTTTTGTGGTTAAAAAAAGTCGGTTTGGTGAAAATCTCCATTCCTTTTCTAGTTTTTTAAGATTTTTTTTTTTTTTTTTTTTTTGGATTAAAGATGGTTTGAACTCAGTGAGGAAACAAGGGGGGAAATGAGTTTGGGATGAATTGTGGCGCCGTGTCCATGGGATGAGTCCTTCCCCTTTTCCTGGTGGTTTCGCTCCCAGAAATATTTTGGGAAAAGCGGTTTTGTTTCCCCTCCTGCTTGTTTTTACGTCCTGAAAAAAAACGAGGTTTTGCAACCCTAAATCAATCTAGCTGATAATCTGGGTACTAAAGCCTAATTAAGATATCAATTAATTTGCAGCGTGCATTTAACAAGAAATATCGCGTCGTTCTCCTCTATTATTCTCTGAAATTACTGCTGAGGGCTCTTTGTACAGATACCTTAATTAGACTTTTTATTGTTAATGGGCATATTAAGCAAATTAAAACGGGATATTAATACTTTCCATGAATTCCATAATTGGCTGAAAAATAGGAAGCGTCGGGAATAATTGCAGGAATTTGTGTACAGGGTTGGTTTTTTTTTTTTTTTTTTCCGTGTTGTTTTGTGTTTTTATCCTTCACAGAAACCCTTCTGCATTTCTAACAACAGGGTCCTGAAAGTCTCTCATTAATTTTAATATTTACCAAACGCAAAGGAGCCCAAGCTCCTGTGTTTCCTTCTGTACACAGATCCTTCCCTCTTGCTAATTATTGTGGCTTTCCTTTTTTTTTTTTTTTTTTTTTTTTTTTTTTTTAATTTTTATTTTGGAGTATAAAATCCTTTAAGCAAAGTAGGCAAATGTGGGATTCAAACCTGCAGCACGAATGGAAGGGGGGATGATTTTTTTTCTTTCTCCTGGCGTTTGGGTGATGCTGTTTGTGATCTCTAAGGTCAAAAATTCAGTGTCAGGTCATGAAAGAGGGTGGGGGGGGGGGAAAAAAAGGAGAATTTTGGGGATGAAAAAGGGTTTTTTCCCATCTGATCCCAGCCCAAACAGTTCCTTAAGCTTTCTCCTCACTAGATAAATAATATAAATATAAACAGAGATATCTGAGCAGGGATTTGGCCTCGATGCTCCTGCTGGTCCCTTCCAACGTGAGCGACTGACTGATTCCATGCATTGCTCTATATAAAACCTATACATTGATATCATCCCTATAATGACGGGATAAATATATCCCCTCTGTCTCCCGTGGGTGTGTGTGTGTGTGCATCTCTCCTCTACACACACAGAAAAGCAGATAAACCCCCCAAATCCCACAACAAACCCAAAAAATAAAAATCATCCCCGCGCCGTGATAACAAAACCTCCTCAGCTGGGGGCCCGAATCTGGGGGTGTCCTGGCGTGTCCTGGGGATTTTTTGGGAGTTGTCCCAATCCCCCAGCCCTGCTGGGGGGGGCTCCAGGGGCTGTCCAGTGGTCACAGCCCTGCTGGGGGGGCTCCAGGGGCTGTCCCAGGGAGGGGCCGGTGGTCACAGCCCTGCTGGGGGCTCCAGGGGCTGTCCAGTGGTCACAGCCCTGCTGGGGGCTCCAGGGGCTGCCTCAGGGAGGGGCGGGTGGCCACAGCCCTGCCGGGGGGGGGGAGCCTCTGTGCCTGACAGTGCGCTGGTGTCACCCCAGTGTCACCCAGTGTCACCCCCTCAGTGTCACCCCAGTGCCACCCAGTACCACCCAGTGCCACCCAGTACCACCCAGTGTCACCCAGCATCACCCCAGCAGTGCTTGGGTACTACCCCAGTGTCACCCAGTGTCACCCAGTACCACCCAGTGTCACCCAGTGCCACCCAGTGTCACGAAGTGTCACGCAGTGTCACCCCAGTGTCACCCAGCATCACCCCAGCAGTGCTTGGGTACTACCCCAGTGTCACCCAGTGTCACCCAGTGTCACCCAGTACCACCCAGTGTCACCCAGTGCCACCCAGTGTCACGCAGTGTCACCCCAGTGTCACCCAGTGTCACCCCAGCAGGGCTTGGGTAGTACCCCAGTAACACCCAGTATCACCCAGTGCCACCCTAGTGTCACCCAGTGTCACCCAGTGTCACCCCAGCAGTGATTGGGTACCACCCCAGTATCACCCAGTGTAGCCCAGTGTCACCCAGTGTCACCCCAGTGCCACCCCAGTGTCACCCAGTGTCACCCCAGCAGTGCTTGGGTACCACCCCAGTATCAACCATTGTCACCCCAGTATCAACCATTGTCACCCCAGTATCTCCCAGCATCTCTCCAGCGTTGCCCACCATCCCCTGGGCATCACCCCAGCATCCCTGGCTATCAGCTCAGCAATTTTTGGGTATCACCCCACCATCCCTGGGGTATCACCTCAATATCCCTGGGTATCACCCAACATCCCCTGGGTATCACCCCAGAATCCCCTGGGGTGTCACCCCAATATTCCCTTGGGTATCACCTCAGCATTTTTTGTGTATCACCCCAGCATCCTCCTGGGTATCACCCCAGCATCCCCTGGGTATCACCCCAGAATCCCCTGGGTATCACCCCAGCATCCCCCGTGGTATCACCCCAACATCCCTGGGGTATCACCCCAATATCCCCTGGGGTGTCACCCCAATATCCCCTTGGGTATCACCCCAGGATCCCTGCGTATCACCTCAATATCCGCTGGGGTATCACCCCAACACCCCTGGGTATCACCCCATCATTTTTGGGTATCACCCCAGCCTTTTTTTCGGTACCACCCCAGCATCCTCCTGGTATCACCCCAACATCCCTGGGGTATCACTCCAACATCCCTGGGGTATCACCCCAGCATTTTTTGGGTACCACGCGAACATCCTCCTGGTATCACCCCGACATCCCTGGGGTATCATCCCAATATTCCCCTAGGCATCACCCCAATATCCCCTGGGTACCACCCCGTCATTTTTTGGGTACCACTCCACCATCCCCTGGAGTATCACCCCATCATTTTTTGAGTATCATCCCATCATTTTTTGGGTACCACCCGAACATCCTCCTGGTATCACCCCATCATTTTTTGAGTATCACCCCATCATTTTTTGGGTACCACTCCACCATCCCCTGGAGTACCACTCCATCATTTTTTGGGTATCACCCCATCACTTTTCGGCTCCCACCCACCATCCCCTGGGGTATCACCCCATCATTTTTTGAGTATCATCCCATCATTTTTCGGGTCCCACCCCATCACTTTTCGGCTCCCACCCACCATCCCCTGGGGTATCACCCCATCATTTTTTGGGTATCACCCATCACTTCTCGGCTCCCACCCACCATCCCCCGGCTCCCACCGCCTCCTGCCCCGGCACCGCCCCGGTTCCCCCCATCCCTCCGGCATCCCCCGGCCTTTGCCACCCCCGGGCCGGGAGGGAAGCGGCTCCAGCCGCACCGGGCGCGCCGCCGGGTGCTGCAGCTCTTTGGCACGGCCCCAGCTCGGGGCTCTGGCTCGGGATTTGCTCTCCCAGGTGGGTTTTCCGCCTGGAACATCCCATCCCCTCGCCGCTCCTTATCAGCCGCCGCTCCGATTGTCAAACACCAGAGATGCTTTCACTCCTATTCAAAATAATTTAAATAAAAATGTTGCTACAAAGTGGAATAATATCTTTTGATGAATGTTTTTAAAGCCCTTTAGGTTTTCATGGTAATTTGCAGTGTAAAATTATTTAGAGATAAGAGCCAAATTAGCTCTTATAGGCGGAGGTCGATATGTCCCGTTATCCATGGAAGCAGTGTTTAAATATAATCAGCCTTTACTCTAATGCAGCATAATTGTTCATTTGAAATAGCTTTTTTTTTTTTTCTCTCTCTCTTTTTTTTTTTTTTTTTTTACTCCATTCAATGAGTCATTAAAATATTCAAAGGATAATGCAGTGAATTGGAAATGAATTTATCACATTATCCTGTACATAGTGTAGAGCATCAGGTAACCAGGCAGAGTCGGAGCCGGTTTACATCGAATCCCTGGTAAACAAGGTTTTCCATTTTGCATTCAGTGGGGGAAAGAGAAAGAAGGGAGAAAATACTGCCCTTCAAATGGAAAGCTTTCCATCTTTATTCCCCCTCCTCGGGGAGGAGGAAGGGGGAGGGCGAGAGCAGCGGATTTGTACTCCACCGAAGCCTCGCCGCGCTGCAACTTTATTTTTATCAAAATATGTTTGTAACAGAAAAGTCGTTATGGAAACGGGTTCTGCCAGCCGGGAGGAATCCTGAGCCAGGCGGGGAGCGAGCGGGACCCGCGGGCTCGGCTGGGATGGGCCGCGGTGGCACTGGGACAGGGGAGGTGACACTGACACGGCAGGGGTGACACTGGGACAGTGAAGGTGTCCCTGCCATGGCAGGGGTGACACTGGGACAGGGGAGGTGACACTGCCAGGGCAGGGGTGACACTGGGACAGGGGAGGTGACACTGACACGGCAGGGGTGACACTGGGACAGTGAAGGTGTCCCTGACATGACAAGGGTGACACTGGGACAGGGGAGGTGACACTGACACGGCAGGGGTGGCACTGGGACAGTGAAGGTGTCCCTGACATGGCAGGGGTGACACTGGGACAGGGGAAGTGACATTGCCAGGACAGGGGTGACACTGGGACAGGGGAGGTGTCCCTGCTATGGCAGGGGTGGCACTGGGACAGGGGAGGTGACATTGCCAGGACAGGGGTGGCACTGGGACAGGGGAGGTGACACTGACACGGCAGGGGTGGCACTGGGACAGTGAAGGTGTCCCTGCTATGGCAGGGGTGGCACTGGGACAGGGGAGGTGACACTGACACGGCAGGGGTGGCACTGGGACAGGGAAGGTGACACTGGCTCCAAGGTCTCTCCCAGCCCTACTCGCCTCTCCCAGGTGCCCCAAAATTTGGAATTTGGATTTTCCTGGGGATCCCGCGGGTGGGTCGGTGCATTTTGGCTGCCCAGGGACGGTGTCACCGCTGTCCCCAGCACCTCTGACCTTCCCGGTGCCGTTTGTCCCCGCTGACAAGCGGGCTCGGTGCTGCCGGTGTCACCATAGAAACTGCGCCGCCTTAAGCAAACAGGGGCTTTATTAACCTCACAAATTATGGGGTTTCTGCGGCAGGCAGGGGTGGGAGCGGGGCTGCTCCTGGCCCTGTCCCCATCCCACAGCGACCTGAGTGCTCTGCAGGAAACTTTTCCTCTGCATCTCCGGCTCATCCGGAGCGCTCGGATTTATCACAATCCAGAGCTGCCAATTCTGCTGCCGCCGCTCCTGCTCCTTGCAGGGACACCTTGGGGACACTCCTGATCCAGCAGGAGGAAACAAGTCAGGGCAAGGAAGGATTTTGAATCGTTAATTGACTCTAAAAGGGGGAAAATTCAGGTTTTTGGTACCCTGCAGACAGGGGGGTTCCACATTTTGGGAGATTTCCTCGTCTCTACCATTCCCAGGATCTGTGGAACTGTGGGATCGCTGATCCCCACCTCACTGAGGGGAGAGAAGGGGCAGATGTAGGAGTTGGTGCCCTGCTATTGTTCCTCCTCGCTGGAGCCCTCTCAACTCGGCTTTTTGGTGATGAATCCGAGGGTTTGAAAGGGAAAGAACAGAGTGAAATGTTGGTTTAATTGATGACTTGGCTCCTCGGAATACTCAGTTCCCTGGTGTGAGTTTCTGTCGCTGCTTGTTAATGAAGCCTTTATTAATAAAAGAAATTTAAAAAAAAAAGAAAAAACCCAAAATAAGTAAAGAGGCTGCAGCTCAGGGGGAAGTTTTCTTTGCACTCCAAGCTCCTTTGGAACAAATTCTTCCCTCTGAGGGTGGTGAGGCCCTGGGATGGATTTCCCAGAGAAGCTGTGGCTGTGCCTGGATCCCTGGAAGTGCCCAAGGACAGGATTTGGAGAAACCTGGGAGAGTAGAGGAGTCCCTGCCCATGGAACTGGGTGAGATTTCAGGTCCCTTCCCACCCAAACCACTCTTGACTCCGTGAATTTCTCACCCTGAGAAAGGCTTGAACCTTTCTGTGCCTGGAAGGAAATTGTGGATTAGTTTCTTCTCCCAGTTATCAAACCACAGGACAAAAGTTGTGCCAGAAGAGGTTCAGGTTGAATATCGGGAAGATTTCTTCCCTTTAATATTGTCCAATCCTGGGCAGGGATTTTAAATCCACGTGCATGTGGCACTTGGGGACATTTTTTGCTGCTGGCGCTGGCAGTGCCAGGTTGGACTGGATGATCTTGGAATGCATTTCCACCCCAAATAATTCCATTTTTCCATCAGTTGTGCCCTGGGATGCCAAGGCTTGATCCCACCGCTGCATCCCTGCAAATCCCGGCTCCCTGCTCGGCTTTGTGCTCACCCGGAGTGATTAATTAATTCATTAACGCTCCCAGGTAATTGCACTCCCAAATCCTTGGGCAGAGCTGTCACTGAGCGATTCCCAGGAGCCGGAAGCACCCGCGGCACCAGCAATGGCTCTGCTGAATTTGGGGAATTTTTTTTTGCATCCCGGGATGCAGCAGGGACAGGGAGGATGGAGAGTTTTGGGGGAAAACACCCCAAAATCTCTTTTTTTGCTGGCCTCGGGAATGCTGCTCCCTCCTCCCTGGAGGTGGAGGTGTGTCCCGGGATTATTGTCTCGGATTTGTGATGGACAGAGAGATTTATCCACATTTATCCACACCCCAGCCCTGTCCCGCGGCTGATCCTGACCCTGCCATTCCCGGGGATGAATTCAGGGTGAAGCCACAGCGCTGTAAAGTTCAGCACCCAGAAACCCGCCAGATTTTGGGTTATTTTTAGGATTTTTCCACACTGGCCAGGAGTTGCTCCCTCTGCTCCGTGTCCACAGCAAGGATCGTTATCCAGATGGGAATTTGTGGGTTTTTTTTTTTCCCTCCATGCTTCTGTTTCATTTAACATGCAGAGGCTACTAATTTGTCACAATTCAATAAAGCCGAGGTTGCAAACACTCTGGCTGCTGTTTATTTAAACGATGGTTTGTTAATTAGCTCCTCTTAACGAGGAGAGAATAAATCAGATAAAACCTACAAAAAAAAAAAAAAAAAAAAAAAAAAAAAAAAAAAAAAAGAGAACGGCAGGGAGAGATTTTGCAGATTAATTTTATTTTCCAGCCGAGGTATTCCTGGCAGCTTCCATCCCAAACTGCTTCTGTGTGTGAGGAGCATCGAGGCCCTGCGATGATGCTCGGCCTTGTGGCATTTCGCTCACCAGGGGTCCAAAAAGGACTTTTCCAGCTCTTTTATGGCTCTTTTATGACTTTTTTTTCTGCTGTTGGGCTCCAACACGGTCACGGTGGGGGGGAGACCCTCCGGCTTTTCAGTTTTCCCTCTGTTTAATCAGAGCAAGTTTGGGATGGAAACAAAGATCAGATCGCGAATAAAGTTGTGCTGAGGCAGCTGGGAGCTCAGGGGAGGTTTATCCATCCCATCGCTGCCTCCCGTCACCAACCTGCGAATATTTCATTTAAAACCCGTCCGGGGATGGGATTCCTGCCCGTGTCACAAATTTGGGGACACCTGTGAGCAGCCGGGGGCCTCCGGAGCATCCTGGCGGCAGGAGGAGAGCGCTGGGGCCGGGCGAACCTTGCGGAAGAGACACTGATCAATGATTAATCGGGCATGTGTGGTTGTGTGGGAGCGATTTGTGTTGGAGGAGGGAACTCCTACAGCACCCCGGTCATGAATCATTTGAAGAGCAAATTTGTGCAGTTACCAAGGGAACGGAAGAAAGGAAGGGACTTCCCTTTGCCGAAATGACTCGCGCTCTGATGCGGCTGAGAAAATCGCTCCAAAAAAAAAAAAAAAAAAAAAAGGGAAAGGGAAAGAAAAAAAAAAAAAAAAAAAGAGCCGAAGCTGTGACTAAGCAGCAGAAGTTATGTAAAGTGCTCGCTGGGAAGTGCAGGGGAGGGACAGCACATCCTGCCGCTGCCCACGGCGGTGGCGGGGGGCGGCCGCCGGCCCCCTCCTCTCCTCCCCGGGGAGCGAGGGCGAAGCTGCCGGCGCGGCCGGGCCCGTCCCGACCCTGCCCTGCTCAGACAAAGCTTGGGGAAGAGCCCTGCTGTCCCCAGTGTCGCCACGCGTGTCCCACCCCTCGCTGTCACCCTCGCTGTCCCCCGGGGAGTTGGGGCCGGGGTTGTCCCGGATCCAGGAAGGAGGAGCAGTTTTGGGGTGCTTGGCTGTGCTGAGCATCACCCTGATCCAGCTGGGATTTTCCACAGGGGGTGGGAGGATGTGGGGAGCGATGTTTGCATATGCAAAATTTGTCACGTCTGTGTCAGGACTGGAGTGGTGGCCCGGGGTGGGATCCTCTGCTCCGCTCCCAGGGCAAGAGCCAGACGCTCGTTTTGGGGCTCAGCACCCAAATTTATCTGTGCTCTCCGATAAAAGTTTGAAATTTGAGGATGCTCATCCAAAGGGCACCAAAACACCAACCACTCCTCCACGGCAGGGGCACCTTCAAACCCCAGGAATGTGGTTTTTCCGCCTGGAGGGGAAAAAAAAAAAAAAAAAAAAAAAAAAAAAAAAAAAAAAAAAAAAGTTCCCCTGGGGCTGTGCAAGGCAGAGCAGCAAAGGCTGCGGCAGCAGCGAGATCCGCAGCAGCGGCGGCGGCGGCATCGCCGGAAAGATGCTTGGGATGTTTCCAAGTTCCGCCGGGAGCCCCCGAGCCCGGCGGGGAGCCGCGATCGCTCCCGAAAAGGGAATGCAGAGGCAGCTGCACGGCGGAGGAAAACCCTCAGCCTGCCCTCCCCTGGTGCCACAGACACCCGGTGTCTGAGCGATTAGTCACCGAGGCTTCCCTCCTCCACTGCAGAGCCTGTCCCCCCACACAGGGAGCCAGCGGAATGCTTAATTGGAGTTCCTCACACCTACCCGGGGGTAGCCTGGAACGAAGCGACAGCGCCGAGCGAAGCGCTGGAGTCAGACCCCGGGAGCTGCGGGTTGCCATGGAGTCCCCGGGTTTGGCTTTTGGGAGGCAAGGGAAGGAATTTTGGTCCCGGTTTCGAAGCTGTGGGTGCCGCCGGGGTGATCCCGCGGGGTGGGGAAGGTGTAGGGATGGTCCCTGAGGGGTTCTGCTCCTCCGTGGGATGTTTGGCCCCAAAACGGTGTTTTGTGCCACGTAAAAGTGTCAGGATTTGGGATTGATGGGAAGCTCCGTAAGGGAATGATCCTGGGAATGGCAGGGGCTGGGAAACTCATCCCTGAATCCTGGATATGGAAGGGACAGCAAAACTCATTCCTGAATCCTGAATATGGGACAGGGAAATTCACCCTTGAATCCTGGATATCGAAGGGGCTGGGAAACTCATCCCTGAATCCTGGATATGGCAGGGAAACATCCCTGAATCCTGGATATGGGACAGGGAAACTCATCCTTGAATCCTGGATATGGAAGGGGCAGGGAAAGTCGTCCCTGAATCCTGGATATGGAAGTGACAAGGAAGTTTATCCCTGAATCCTATGGATGGCAGGGAAACTCATCCCTGAATCCTGGATATGGAAGGGGCAGGGAAACTCATCCTTGAATCCTGGGTATGGCAGGGAAACATCCCTGAATCCTGGATATGGAAGGGGCAGAGAAATTCATCCCTGAATCCTGAATACGGCAGGAGCAGGGAAACTCATCCTTGAATCCTGGATATGGCAGGGGCTGGGAAGTTTATCCCCAAATCCTATGGAAGGCAGGGAAACTCATCCTTGAATCCTGAGTATGGCAGGGGCAGGGAAGTTCATCCCTGAATCCTGTGGATGGCAGGGGCAGGGAAACTCATCCCTGAATCCTGGATATAGAAGGGACAGCGAAACTCATTCTTGAATCCTGGATATGGCAGGGGCAGGGAAGTTTATCCCCAAATCCTACGGATGGCAGGGAAACTCATCCCTGAATCCTGGATATGGAAGGGGCGGGGAAACTCATTCTTGAATTCTGGGTATGGCAGAGACAGGAAAACTCATCCTTGAATCCTGAGTATGGTACCGGTAGGGAAGTTCATCCCTGAATCCTGTGGATGGCAGGGGAAGGGAAACTCATCCCTGAATCCTGGATATGGAAGGGGCAGGGAAACTCATTCCTGAATCCTGGATATAGAAGGGACAGCGAAACTCATCCTTGAATCCTGGATATGGCAGGGGAAGGGAAGTTCATCCCCAAATCCTATGGATAGCAGGGAAACTCATCCATGAATCCTGGGTATGGCAGAGACAGGAAAGCTCATCCTTGAATCCTGGATATGGAAGGGGCAGGGAAACTCATCCCTGAATCCTGGATATGGAAGGGACAGGGAAACTCATCCCTAACCCTGTATGTGGGAAGAGGTAGAAAAACTCATTCCTTCACTCAGCAGTGCAAGAATGGGTTAGGGAAGCTCATCCTTTCCTTCCATGGATGGAGAAGAGGGCAGGAAAACTCATCCCTGAATCCCGTGTGTGGGAAGGGGCAGGAAAATTAATTCCTTCATTCTGCAGGATGAAAATGGGTTGGGGAAGCTCATCCCTGAATCCTGTGTTTGGGAAGGGGCAGGAAAACCTCACTCCTTTATTCCACAGTATGGGAATGGGTTAGGGAAGCTCATCCCTGAATCCCAGGAATGGAGAAGGTGGGAAAGCTCCTCTCTGCCTTCCATGCATGAGGAAAAGATTTGGAAAGCTGATCCTGCACCCCATGGTTGGGAAGGAATAGGAAAACTCCTTCCTTCACTCTGGGAAGGGATCCCTGCATCCTGTGGGAAGTTCAGCATGGCTGGGAGCATCCCAGGGGATCCAGGCAAGGCTTCTCCTTCCCCATGAATTTTGGAACTCAGGAAAGTCCCCAGTGACCGTGTCCCAGGGGTGGGATGTCTGTCTGGATTGGGATGTCTGTCTGTCCCAGGGGTGAAATGCCCATCCCAGGGATGGCAGGACAATCCCCACAGCCTGGATCCAGAAGCAGCAGGGCTGGAGTTGAACCAAAGGATTCATCTGGTCCAGTCAATCCCAGGATTTATTTTCCTGCCTGAAATTCCCAGTGAGGACTTTAAACCCTTTAAAACCAGTTCCTCCTCCCAGTGGGGCCAAGCACCACCGGTTTGATCAGCCAAGGGGACAGAGCAGAACCCCGAAATGTCCCATATCCCCTCTCTCATTGCATCCCATCACCTTCATCTTCCTCCAAAATATGTTTGGCTTCAACTCCCAGGTGTTTTTTTTTATTTAAAATGTGGGGAGTGGGGTCCCATGATCTGAGTCCCCACCTGTGCCCCTCACCTGGGAGAGCCTGGATATTTTCCTTCCCTCAGGAGAAGGAAATTACAGCTTCATTCCCATCAGGAACAACTTCTTTTCCCCAAAACAGAGCAGGAAAACAGGATATCGTTTGTGGTTTCATGAAAAAGTCATCTTCTTCTTCTTTTTTTTTTTTTTTTTATCCTCGTCACTTTAGGTTCTATTTAAAATTTGGGTATTCTGAGATGGAAAGTTATTTCAAAAGGGCAAAAACACGTCAAGCTCCAGAAAATGGTGAAATCAGCTCCGTGGTGGCTTTTTTTTTTATTTTATTTTTTTTAATTTTGGTGGGTTTTTTTTTTTTTTAGAAGCACAGCTCTCCCCCAAACTCCTGCTGCATCCTGCCCTTGCCCCGCTGCTTCTCAAGGAGCATCCTGGTACCAAAAATGCCATTTTTCACCCCAATCTCTCCCCCAGCTGATGGTCTGGGTGTATTCCCCAGGGATTTTGCCGCTCTCAGCTGCCTTGAACCCGACCCCAAACCCGCGGGGGTGGCGAGGGACGATCGTTGCCGCCCCATCGATCCCGTAAAGGGCCGCTCATCGATAAGGCATCGGCTCTCAGGGGGCATCCCCACCTTGGGAAGATCATCTGGCAGGCAGAGCTTTGTCTTGCCCGTGATTAATTAGTGTCTTGTGAACGGCTGGGAGAGGAGGTGGCCGGGAAATGCGAGAGCAATTAAATCCTCAGTGCCCGCACGCCTCCGACCCCTCTCCCGACACATCGATCTCTGCGCTGGGTTGAGCCGGGATCGTATCCCCAAACCATGGGGGGAAAAATGATTTTTTTTGTCCTGGGAAGTGCTGCTGGCTCTCGATTCAGTCCCAGCACGGAGCGGTGGGCTCGTTCCTGAGCGAAAGGGATGGAACAAGGTAGGAGAGCGAGGGAAAACCCTGGGCTGGCTTCCCTTGATGAACTGAGCTAATTTCTCTCTTAATGGTTCGCTGCGGAGCTGAACGCGAGGCTTTCCTCCTGCACAGCAAACCCTCTCCCACACACAGACAAATAGGCTGAATATTTAATTGGAATTCCTCACACCTACAGGGTAAAGCCTTGTCAGTAGAAATAGAGCCCATCGCCAGCTGGCATCCCCGCACGCCGCCCACCTTCGCTCGCAAAAAGAAATCCCGCCCCGCCCTCCCCCCGTGCCACGCACCCACGGAGCCCCCCGACCCCGCGGGATGAGCCCCCCGCGGCCGGGGTGTGCCCTTCGGGACAGTGACACCGCGGGGACAGTGACACCGTGGGGAGAGTGACACCGCGGGGACTGTGACACCGCGGGGACTGTGACACCATCATGGGGACAGTGCCGCCATGGGGACAGTGCCACTGTGAAACTATGGGGACAGTGACAACACCGGGACAGTGACACCGCGGGGACAGTGACACCGTGGGGACTGTGACACCGCGGGGACTGTGACACCATCATGGGGACAGTGCCGCCATGGGGACAGTGCCACTGTGAAACTATGGGGACAGTGACAACACCGGGACAGTGACACCGCGGGGACAGTGACACCGCGGGGACTGTGACACCGCGGGGACTGTGACACCATCATGGGGACAGTGCCGCCATGGGGACAGTGCCACTGTGAAACTATGGGGACAGTGACAACACCGGGACAGTGACACCGCGGGGACAGTGACACCACAGGGACAGGGCCGCCGTGGGGACTGTGACACCGCGGGGACAGTGAAACTATGGGGACAGTGAAACTATGGGACAGTGCCGCCATGGGGACAGTGCCACTGTGGGGACAGTAACACCATGGGGACAGTGCTATCAAAGGGACAATGCCGCCATGGCGACAGTGCCACTGTGGGGACAGTGAAACTATGGGACAGTGAAACTATGGGACAGTGAAACTATGGGACAGTGCCGCCATGGGGACAGTGCGACCATGGGGACAGTGACACCATGGGAACAGTGCCATCAAAGGGACAGTGCCGCCATGGGGACAGTGCCACCATGGGGACAGTGACACCATGGGGACAGTGCCACTGTGGGGACAGTGCCACCACAGGGACAGTGCCACTGCGGGGACAGTGCTGCCATGGGGATAGTGCCGCTATGGGGACAGTGACACCATGGGTACAGTGCCACTGTGGGGAGAGTGACATCATGGGGACAGTGCCACTATGGGGACAGTGAAACTATGGGACAGTGCTGACATGGGGACAGTGACACCATGGGGACAGTGCTGCCATGGGGACAGTGCCACTGTGGGGACAGTGCTTCCATGGGGATAGTGCCGCTATGGGGACAGTGCCACCACAGGGACAGTGCCACCACAGGCTCAGTGCCACCATGGGAACAGTGCCACCAAAGGGACAGTGCCACCATGGGGATAGTGCCGCTATGGGGACAGTGCCAGGATGGGGACAGTGAAACTATGGGACAGTGACACCATGGAGACAGCGCCACTGTGGGGACAGTGCCATCATGGGGACAGTGCCACCACGGGGACAGTGACACCATGGGACAGTGCCACCATGGGGACAGTGCCGCCACGGGGACAGTGCCACCGTGGGGACAGTGGCACGCTCTGCCTGACGCTGTGTGACCCCGGGACAGGGAGGGGACACGGGCTGGCTCCTTCCTGCGGCCCCAGCCCGGATTTGCCGGGGGTGGCTGAGCTGGGAGCAGGAAGGAGCCGCTCCGAGTCTGCCCTCCGCACCGGGGGTCACACAGCGTCACACAGAGAGTGGCACTGTCCCCACGGTGGCACTGTCCCTGTGGTGGCACTGTCCTTGTGGTGTCACTGTCCCCACGGTGGCACTGTCCCCATAATGGCACTGTGCCCACGGTGTCACTGTCACCATGGCGGCACTGTCCCTGTGGTGGCACTGTGCCTATGGCAGCACTGTCCCCGTGGTGGCACTGTCCCTGTGGTGTCACTGTCCCCATAGTGGCACTGTCCCCCACGATGGTGGCATTGTCCCCGTGCTAGCACTGTCCCGATGATGGTGGCACTGTCCCCGTGGTGGCACTCTCCCCACGATGGTGGCACTATCCCCAGGATGGTGGCACTGTCCCCGTGCTAGCACTGTCCCTATGATGGTGGCACTGTCCCTATGGTGGCACTCTCCCCATGATGGTGGCACTCTCCCCATGGTGGCACTGTCCCCATCCTGGCACTCTCCCCATGATGGTGGCACTGTCCCCACGACGGTGGCACTGTCCCCGTGCTAGCACTGTCCCGATGATGGTGGCACTGTCCCTGTGGTGGCACTGTCACCATGGTGGCACTGTCCCCACGATGGTGGCACTGTCCCCATGATGGTGGCACTGTCCCTATCATGGTGGCACTGTCCCTGTGGTGGCACTGTCCCTGTGGTGGCACTGTCCCTATGGTGGCACTGTCCCCACGACGGTGGCACTGTCCCCGTGCTAGCACTGTCCCGATGATGGTGGCACTGTCCCTATGGTGGCACTGTCCCCACGATGGTGGCACTGTCCCTATGGTGGTGGCACTGTCCCCATGATGGTGGCACTGTCCCTATGGTGGTGGCACTGTCCCTATGGTGGCACTGTCCCTATGGTGGCACTGTCCCTATGGTGGCACTCTCCCCACGATGGTGGCACTGTCCCCACGATGGTGGCACTGTCCCCACGATGCTGGCACTGTCCCCGCGGTGTCCTGCCCCCTGGGACACTCCAGCACCGCTCTCTGCCCTTTCTGCTCTGGGCTCTGCCTGGGAGAGCAGCACTTTTGCCCCCTCACCCCCAAATTTCCTTTGCTTTCCCAACGAATTGCCCTTTTCTCATCCTCCTTTCCTTTTCTGCTCTCCTCCCTCTCTCCTCCTCGTACCTCTCTCATCCAGGTTTCAAAGACCCCCCTCCCCATCCATCCCCTGCAGGGACCTGCCACCATCTGCGGTTTTTCTTCCCCCTTTTTTTTTTTTTTTTTTTTTTTTAAATCCCTCTTTTTCTCTTTTTAAAGTTTCCCTTGTCTTTGTCTTAACGAGCCAGGTTAAATATTCTGTAATCGGTGTAATAATACACCTGGACTCGCTCAGAGATATCTGCCTTTTGTACTGCGACAGGACATTAATAGTAATTATTCTGCTTTGTAATTGGAGCTTTAAATACTAATTCAAACAGCCAGAGGAAAACCAATTAGTGCTAATTTATCTCTATGTGTTTTGGAGAGCCTGTGTCTGTCATACTGTGAAGAAATAGGTTGGTAATTAGTACAGTTGGGTGGTAGATAGAAGTAATTATCAGATTCTTTCATGTTCTTTAAAGGAAGGGAAGAAAAAAAAAAAAAAAACAAAAAAAAGTCTAAAGGCTGCTGGAAAGGAAGTTTGCACCTCGAAGGAAAGGCCCAGGGATGTTCCTGGATCCGTGGGCACCTGGTGCTGTTTGGAGAGGGATGGATCCCAGGAATGGGGAGTCCTGGGCATGGACAGAACATCCAGGGCCTGGTGGGTGGGTGGCCTTGGGGTGACCCCAGTGACAAAGTGGCCGTGGCAGGAGGAGCTGCACCCTTGGGATGGCCGGAGGGTCCTGGGGCTGTGTCCAGTTCTGAGGGGCTGGAGAGAATCCTGGGGAAGGAATGGAGCTGGGAAGGGGCTGGAGAATTCCTGAGGGAGCTCAGCCTGGAGAAAAGGAGGCTCAGGGGGAATTTCTGGCTCTGCACAAGTCCCTGCCAGGAGGGGACAGCCGGGGGGATTTGGGATTTCTGCCAGGAACAGGGACAGGAGGAGAGGGAACGGCCTCAGGGTGGAAGCAGCAGGAATTTCCCCATGGAAAGGGTGGGCAGGGATTGGAACTGCCCGGGGGGGTGGAGTGCCCATCCCTGGGGTGACACAGTGACAAGGTGGGGATGGGCACAGCTTGGGCTCGGTGACCTCGGGGGGTTTTTCCACCTGGACAATTCCATGGGTCTGTGATTCCCTAACCTCTGCTCCTGAGCTGTGACCTCTGTGTGTGAATCCAACTCGGTTCATTCGAGCCACAACTGCTCTTGATGGATCCCACCCTGTGCTTTGGGGCCCACACTTATAGAACCAGCCCTGTGCATCCAGAATCCTTCAACCCCAGAATGGTTTGGGTTGGAAGGGACCTTCAATCCCATTATCCCATCCCATTATCCCATTATCCCATTATCCCATCCCATTATCCCATCCCATTATCCCATTCCATCCCATCCCATCCATCTCCATCTCCATCTCCATCTCCATCTCCATCTCCATCCTATCCCCATTCTCCATTCTCCATCCCCACTCTCATCTCCACTCCTCTCTCCATCTCCATCTTCATCCTCACTCCCATCCTTGCCCTCCATCCCATTTCCCACCCATCCCATCCACATCCCACCTCCATTTCCACCTCCATCCCTCTTGGTCTCCTCACCCCCATTCTCCATCTCTGTCTCCATTCTCAATCCCATCCCATTGATCCCATCCCATTGATCCCATCCCATCCCATCCCATCCCATCCCATCCCATCCCATCCCATCCCATCCCATCCCATCCCATCCCATCCCATCCCATCCACATCCCACCTCCATTTCCACCTCCATCCCTCTTGGTCTCCTCATCCCCATTCTCCATCTCTGTCCCCATTCTCAATCCCATCCCATCCCATCCCATCCCATTGATCCCATCCCATCCCATCCCATCCCATCCCATCCCATCCCATCCCATCCCATCCCAGCCCGGCCTTGGACACTTCCAGGGGCAGCCACAGCTCCTCTGGAATTCCATCCCCACCCTCACAGGGAGGAATTCCTTCCCTACATCCGAGCTAAATTTCCCTTCTTTCAGCTTGAATCCACTCTTCCCTGCGCTGGCACTACAATTCCTGCTGAAAATTCTCTTTTCCTCTCCCTTGGAGCCCCTTCAGGAATGTGCTGGGAGGCACAAAGTCGCTGTTTGAGCCATTCCTCACAAATTTCAGCCACACCTCGTGATTGGGAGTGATTTAGGGGGGAGTTTATGGTCGAACATCCCTCGTGCTCTTCATCCCTGTCCCCATCAGCTCTTCCCAGCTTTCCCTCCCTTTCCCAGGAGGAGCTGCAGGTTCCTTGAGGACACCCAGGCCCGTCACACGCTGCTCTTTTCTTTTCCCTGTTCTTGCATGAGAAGATCTCGAGGTTTTTCAGTGCAGGGAGGATTTATTTGTGGTTGATTCAATCTTCCCCCTCCGCCCAAGTTGGTGCTATTTAAAAAAAAAATAATAAATAATTTGTGGAGTAGTTGTTCCCCCCCCTCCCCATCAGGAATTCTGGCCCAGCCAGACCAGGAGTGCAGCAGGATCTGCAGGAATTCATTAATGGCCCATTCTGTGTTTCCTTTCCCCTTTAAAACCCCAGTGGAGTTACCTTGGTAATAACAAAGTGCACAGTTCCAGGAGGGAGGGAACAGGTTCTTATTTGGATTAAACGGATTTCTCCTCCTCCCCTCTTTTTTTTTACCCCTTTTTATTCCTGCCAATTTAAAAAAAAAAAAAAAAAATTGTTTAGGGGGAAGAAAAAAAAAATTATAAGCAAATGTTAACACTGGAAAGGAGGAAAAAAAAAGCACATTTTTTTCCAGGGAGGGGAGAAAATGCCTTTGGAAGTGTTCTATGCAAAGAGATGCCGGGGGGCACGATATATCAAAGAAAATATAATACACCCAGGTTAAAACTAATGATTGCCATATAATTAGATGTGAAGCATTGTGCTATAAATGTGTATTCTTCAGCGTGCTGTGATTTTACTGTAAGAGAGAGAGAGAAAAAGAAAGACAGAAAAACACAGAACCCAGCAACATACTATAAAAAGCACTCTGTTGACTTTTGGGCTGTTTAGTATTCCTTGCCCGTACTCCCCCGGGAGTATGTAATTAGTGCTTTATGAAGAGTGCATTTAAAGCAGTTTAATATTCACCTCATTCAGTCTGAAACAATGTGATCACTGCTTAGACAAATCACTGCTCCTCACTGACATCCTCTGTCAGAACATTACCTCTGAAAAGACCTTTCAAGAGGCTCCCATGTTAATTAGTTGTCTGTCATGGATAAACAGAGCAGTGAGCAGAAGGGCTGAGCCAGGCCACAGACACACAGGGAAATACTGGGAATGCTGTGGGTTTTTTTTTTTAATTTTTTTTTTCGTCCTCTTTTTTCTCTCTCTCTCCCCTCCTTTTTGTGAAAATTCCTGGTTTTCTCCCCACTCAGGATTCATGGAGTTTGGCAGGGCTGGGAGAGGAGACTGGGTTTTCCTGGGGTGGGGTGGAATTTTTGGGGTGCTGAGGCGGTGCCAGAGGGATCCCAAATGGATCCAGGAGCATCCTCTGCTCTGCCAGCACCTGCTGAGCTTCCCTGCCGTGCCCAAATGGGAACTGCCCAGGCAACATCCCAGTGCTGCATCCCAGTGAGAAATCCCAGTTCTGTATCCCAGTGAGAAATCCCAGTGATAAATCCCAGTGCCACATCCCAGTTCTGTGTCCCAGTGCCACATCCCAGTTCTGTATCCCAGTGCCATGTCCCAGTGAGAAATCCCAGTGATAAATCCCAGTGCCAGATCCCAGTTCTGCATCCCAGTGCCACATCCCAGTTCTGTATCCCAGTGAGAAATCCCAGTGATAAATCCCAGTGCCACATCCCAGTTCTGTATCCCAGTGCTACATCCCAGTTCTGTATCCCAGTGAGAAATCCCAGTGATAAATCCCAGTGCCACATCCCAGTTCTGTATCCCAGTGCTACATCCCAGTTCTGTATCCCAGTGAGAAATCCCAGTTCTGTATCCCAGTTCTGCATCCCAGTGCCAGATCCCAGTGCCATGTCCCAGTGAGAAATCCCAGTGCCAGATCCCAGTTCTGTATCCCAGTGCCACATCCCAGTGCCACATCCCAGTTCTGTATCCCAGTGCCACATCCCAGTGAGAAAACCCAGTGCTGCATCCCAGTTCTGTATCCCAGTGATAAATCCCAGTGCCATGTCCCAGTGAGAAATTCCAGTTCTGTATCCCAGTTCTGTATCCCAGTTCTGTATCCCAATTCTATCACAGTGAGAAATCCCAGTGCCACATCCCAGTTCTATATCCCAGTGCCACATCCCAGTTCTGTATCCCAGTGCCACAACCCAGTGCAACATCCCAGTTCTATATCCCACTGCCATATCCCAGTGAGAAATCCCAGTGCCATATCCCAGTTCTGTATCCCAGTGATAAATCCCAGTTCTGTATCCCAGTGACAAATCCCAGTGATAAATCCCAGTTCTGTATCCCAGTGCCACATCCCAGTTCTGTATCCCAGTGATAAATCCCAGTTCTATATCCCAGTGCCACATCCCAGTTCTGTATCCCAGTGCCACATCCCAGTTCTGTATCCCAGTGCCACATCCCAGTTCTGTATCCCAGTGATAAATCCCAGTTCTATATCCCAGTGATAAATCCCAGTTCTATATCCCAGTGATAAATCCCAGTTCTATATCCCAGTTTTATCTCAGTGCAACATCCCAGTGAGAAATCCCAGTGCCACATCCCAGTGAGAAATTCCAGTTCTTTATGCCAGTGCCACATCCCAGTGACGAATCCCAGTGATAAATCCCAGTTCTGTATCCCAGTGAGAAATCCCAGTGATAAATCCCAGTGCCCCATCCCAGTGATAAATCCCAATGCTAAATCCTGGCCCTGCATCCCAATGCTACATCCCAGTCCCAAATGTGTATCCCAGTGCCACATCCCAGTGATAAATCCCAGTGCTGTATCCCAGTGCCACATCCCAGTGCTGTATCCCAGTTTTATCCCAGTGCCACATCCCAATGATAAATCCCAGTGCCACATCCCAGTTCTGTATCCCAGTGATAAATCCCAGTTCTGTATCCCAGTTCTGTATCCCAGTTCTGTATCCCAGTTCTGTATCCCAATGATAAATCCCAGTTCTGTATCCCAGTTCTGTATCCCAGTTCTGTATCCCAGTTCTGTATCCCAGTTCAGTATCCCAGTGCCATATCCCAGTTCTGTATCCCGGTTCTGTATCCCAGTTCTGTATCCCAGTTCTGTATCCCAGTTCAGTATCCCAGTGCCATATCCCAGTTCTGTATCCCAGTGCCACATCCAGTTCAGTATCCCAGTTCTGTATCCCAGTTCAGTATCCCGGTTCAGTATCCCAGTTCAGTATCCCGGTTCAATATCCCAGTTCTGTATCCCAGTTCAGTATCCCAGTTCAGTATCCCAGTTCAGTATCCCAGTTCTGTATCCAGTGCCATCTCCCTGTCTGTATCCCAGTTCAGTATCCCAGTTCAGTATCCCAGTTCAGTATCCCAGTTCTGTATCCCAGTTCAGTATCCCAGTTCAGTATCCCAGTTCAGTATCCCAGTTCAGTATCCCAGTTCTGTATCCAGTGCCATCTCCCTGTCTGTCCTGTCTGTCCTGTCTGTCCCCCCGTGTGCTCCTGCTGTCCCCTGGGGGTACAGGGTGGATTCCAGGCTCAGCCCGTGGCTCCTCCACGCTCCTTGCTCAGGATGGAAGGTTTGGAGCCCCAGGATTCCATCACCAGCCCCCACCTGGCAGCCCCCAGGTTCTTGGGAGCCAAATTTGGCAATTCCAGCCCTCCCCAGGACCGAGGGAGCTGCCAGGAGTTTAAAGGGCAGACAAGGCTCTGCAGCACCATTTCCATTTGGGAAGGAGCAGACACGGAATCCTGCTCCCTCTGCTCCTGGGAATGGCTTGAAACCTTTGGGTGGGAGCCCCCCAGAGCCCACGAGGGTCTCCCTGGGTGCATCCCACCCTGCAGGAGGAGCATCGCACGGGACACCTCCCAAACACCCTCCGGCTCGGGGCTTTTCCTGCAGCAGGAGCATCCCACAGGACACATCCCAAACACCCTCCGGCTCGGGGTTTTTCCTGCAGGAGGAGCATCCCAGGGACACATCCCAAACACCCTCCAGCTCGGGGTTTTTCCCATTTTCACTCCTGCAGGAGGAGCATCCCAGGGACACATCCCAACCATCCTCCAGCTCGGGGTTTTTCCCATTTTCACTCCTGCAGGAGGAGCATCCCCACGGGACACATCCCAAACACCCTCCAGCTCGGGGCTTTTCCCCTTTTCACCCCTGCAGGAGGAGCATCCCCACGGGACACATCCCAAACACCCTCCAGCTCGGGGCTTTTCCCCTTTTCACCCCTGCAGGAGGAGCATCCCAGGGACACATCCCAACCATCCTCCAGCTCGGGGTTTTTCCCATTTTCACTCCTGCAGCAGGAGCATCTCACAGGACACATCCCAAACACCCTCCAGCTCGGGGTTTTTCTCCTTTTCACTCCTGCAGGAGGAGCATCCCCACGGGACACATCCCAAACACCCTCCAGCTCGGGGTTTTTCTCCTTTTCACTCCTGCAGCAGGAGCATCCCACAGGACACATCCCAAACACCCTCCAGCTCGGGGCTTTTCCCCTTTTCACTCCTGCAGGAGGAGAATCCCCACAGGACACATCCAAACACCCTCCAGCTCGGGGCTTTTCCCCTTTTCACCCCTGCAGCTGAGGCATCCCCACGGGACACATCCCAACCATCCTCCAGCTCGGGGCTTTTCCCATTTTCACTCCTGCAGGAGGAGCATCCCACAGGACACATCCCAAACACCCTCCAGCTCGGGGTTTTTCTCCTTTTCACTCCCTTTTCCAGCACTTTGTTTCCCTGGCTCTCTTAGTCACCAAGGTGAGGCCCTGACAGAGACACAGACATCAAAAACAAGAGGTGATGAAACGCCCAGAATAATTAAGCCGCACTAAATCACCGGCCGTGGCTGCCAGGGAGCTGGGGAAAACTGGAGCGCGAGGGAATCAAATTATCAATAATCACCAGCACCCCGATGAACAACAACCCATTTTTTTGGGAAGGGGACAGCAGGGTGATGTCTCCTTGTGCATCCCGGGATATTCCAGGCCTGGCTGAGCTCGGGGCAAGCCTGGGATCCTCCACACAAGCCCAAGCCTTACGTAAGGGCGGCTTTATCCTGCTGCCATCGGGGCCAGCCCGCAGCTCGCAGGGTGTGGGTGAGCTGTGCCCCGGGCTGGGAGTTGCAGCTCTGCCTTGCCTGCAATCCCTGATGGGCAGCGATAGCAGCGCTTGAGCTTCTTAGCGTGCTAGGTTAGTGTAGAGCTACACACGGAATCTGCCTTGTTCTGTTTAAAATGTGAGCAATAATCTTAAATTTTCTGTTATGTCTCAGTCCTGTCTGCAGCTGTGGGCTTGGATCTTCTGCTGAAGATATCAGTGTGTTTCAATTTTCATAGAACTCACTCTGCTACTCTGGAATCTAAAACCTTTCATTTACCAAAAGCATCAGAACTCACCCTAAAACTTACCAACTTCTGCTTAAATGTTCACTTTATGTGTGAGTGGTTTAATGTACTTCAATCCATCCAAAGGCTTTAATTTAAAACCTGCACTCTGATTTCTCTCGGAGGAATTCAGTGAGACCCCTGACTCACTGACCCAAACATTTGGGGTTTGGGATGGGTTTCCAGCCAGGATTTGGGGTTGGGGGTGCTCAGGAAGGGGTTGGTGGATGTGTGGGATTTGCTGCCCTCACTCTCAGCTGGGGCTCACTTTGGTTGTGTGATTTAATGGAGGTGCTGGTGGGACAGAGGCTCCAACTCCCAAAAATCTGGGTGACAAAAAGGAGATTTTAATCCAGATTCCTTCTCCAATAAACACTGATGGCTCTGCCTCGTGTGATTTTAGTTTCTGATCCCACTTGGAGCCCAGACAGGCTGAAGGGTTTGTGCTGGGAAGGAGATCAGCTTTGGGCTTTGAGGATTTAGGATTTCAGGTGCCACGTGGCCGTGGGTTAAACCTGAGCCCCAATTCCCACCGGGTTTCATCAGGAAAACCATCCAGACCCGGTCAAAATCCTCCCTGGCGGGGTAAACCCGAGGTGTTGAAATTTGGGAGAGCTGTAAATCTGGTGTGTTTGTAAAATCTTTAAGCCTCTGTCTGCAACGCTCAGGTAAACCTTTAATTCCATGACAATGCAGAGCTAACTCCCAGTTAAATCCTTAATTCTCGTGCACCAGAGCCCCGTGGATTCGCCCTGTCTGCAGCATCCACACTCTTGGGGTGTGGAAAAATTCCCAAAAAAAACTGCTGTGCCCGAAGTTCTGGTGGTGGAAAAATTCCTCAAAAATTTCTGTGCCCGAAGTTCTGGTGGTGGAAAAAATCCTCAAAAATTTTTGTGCCCGAAGTTCTGGTGCTGGAAAAAATCCTCAAAAATTTCTGTGCCCAAAGTTCAGATGCTGGAAAAATCCTTGAAAATTTTTGTGCCCAAAATTGCTGTGCCCGAAGTTCAGATGATGGAAAAATCCTTGAAAACTTTTGTCCCCAAAATTTTTGTGCCCAAAGTTCTGATGCTGGAAAAAAATCCTCAAAAATTGCTGTGCCCAAAGTTCAGATGATGAAAAAATCCTTGAAAACTTTTGTCCCAAAATTTCTGTGCCCAAAGTTCAGATGTTGGAAAAATCCCTGAAAATTTTTGTGCCCAAAATTCTGATGGTGGAAAAATGCCTCAAAAATAACAGTGACCAAAGTTCTGGTGATGGAAAAATCCCTGAAAATTTTTGTGTCCCAGGTTCTGGTGGTAGAAAAATTCCTCAAAAATTGCAGTGCCCAAGGTTCTGATGCTGGAAAAACTCTCCAAAAATTTTTGTACCCAAAATTCTGGTAGTGGAAAAATCCCCCAAAATCGCTGTGCCCAAGGTTCAGATACTGGAAAAACTCTCCAAAATTTTCTGTGCCCAATATTCTGGTACTGGAAAAAAAAACCCCAAATTGCAGTGCCCAAGGTTGAGATGCTGGAAAAAATTCCCCAAAATTGCTGTGCCCATGGTTCTGGTGCTGAAAAAACTCTCCAAAAATTTCTGTGCCCAAAGTTCAGATGCTGGAAAAATCCTTGAAAATTTTTATGTCCAAAAATTTCTGTGCCCAAAGTTCTGGTAGTGGAAAAATTCCCCACAAAATTCCTATACCCAAGGTTCTAGTGATGGAAATTCCCCCAAAATCTCTTTGCCCAAAGTTCTGGTAGTGGAAAAATTCCCCCAAAATTTCTGTGCCCAAAGTTCTGGTGCTGGAAAAATCCCCCAAAATTTCTGTGCCCATGGTTCTGGTGCTGGAAAAATTCTTCAAAATCGCTGTACCCAAAGTTCTGGTGCTGGAAAAATTCCCCAAAAATTCCTATGCCCAAGGTTCTGGTGCTGGAAAAATCCCCCAAAATCTCTTTGCCCAAAGTTCTGGTGCTGGAAAAATTCTCCAAAATTTCTGTGCCCAAAGTTCTGGTGCTGGAAAAATTCTCCCAAAATTTCTGTGCCCAAGGTTCTGGTGCTGGAAAAATTCCCCCAAAATTCCTTTGCCCAAGGTTCTGGTGCTGGAAAAATTCCCCAAAATCGCCGTGCCCAAGGTTCTGGTAGTGGAAAAATTCCCCAAAATTCCTTTGCCCAAGGTTCTGGTAGTGGAAAAATTCCCCCAAAATTCCTTTGCCCAAGGTTCTGGTGTTTTTCCTCTGTTGATCAAAACCTCTGAAACGCTTTTTCAACTCTTAAAATGAGGAATAACAACAGATCCTGCGTGCCTGCAGTGGCCAGCGCGTCACAACGTGCAGAAATTGGGGAAAAGCCACAAATTTGGGGTTCTAACCCTCCTGACAAACATTGGGAATGATCCCATTGCTGCTCCGGCGTCACCTGACAGATTTTTCCCTCTGATCCAACCGGATCCCATCCCAGGGTTCCCCTGCGGGTGACAATGAGGGGACAACGAGGAGCCCGACGGGTTCGGGAGCTCGTCAGCGATGACAGCCGGGATTGGGGCTGGGATTGCTCCACGCGGGTCCCAGGAACATTTCCCAACCTGGAGAAACCTGTACGGACGACCACCCCTCTGTTAGGCAATTTTCCTGACTCAAGATCCCATCCCGAACCAGCGGGAGATGGATCTCTGCTGCCTCTTGCGACATCATTCCATCCAAACTGGTTTTCCCATCAATCCTTCTTCCAGTGGTTTCATTTTTTCCATTTTTTTTTTTTTTTTTTTGGGGTGACCACGGGCGCTGTTGGTTCTTTAGGAAGGTGTTTGGTGCTGGCTTTCCCTCGGATGGGGATCTGAGCCCACCCAGCACAGATAAACCAAAATTGTGGGTTTTTTTGTGACGCAATTCCTGAGGCAGGAGGGAAGGGAATGATTCCTCTTGGAACAGGGCAGGTGACACACAGGGAGGAATTTTTAATTTTAGTGGCCCAAATATTGACCTGGAGCAAACACTGTGCTCATCCCCTTGGATTTACGGCCAATTTCTGAAGGGTGAATATTTTCATAGGGGAGTGAGAAGTTGCTGATTTATTTCCCACAGAACTGTGAAATATCCTGAGGTGGAAAGAACCCACAAAGATCAAGGACGGTGATCCCAACGGGCTAAAAAAAAAAATCTTAATTCCACATTCCAAACACACACGGAATCACCTGCTGCGCTCTCCAACCCAACTATAAATTAATTTCGGGGTCTCACCCGACTCCTGCCAGGTCCTGCGGCAGGTCCTGGCAGCTGAAGGGTTACTCAGCCCCATCTGCTCGGCTCCCCGTTTCACAAGGGCGGGTTTGGAGTTTTTTACTACGAGTTTCAGACAATGAAGGTGTGTCTGCGCTCCGAGCCTCGCTTGCCCGCTGTGTAGGCGGCGGGTTCAGCGCCGTCTTGTCAACACTTGAATATGTTGAGCATCACTCACGGGGCATTCTGTAAGAAACCTATTAAGTTAATTACCGAGGCTGTGTGTGTGTGAGAGAGAGAGAGAGAGAGCGTGTGTGCTGCTCCTGTAAAAAATTTGGCTTTCTTGGTGGTGATGCAAGCCCCGGGCTCTCGGTGTGATGACATCTCGTCTGCTGCTGTAACTGAGCCGGGGGAGGGCGAGGAGGGGGGACAAGGGGGGACCCCCAGGCTTGTCCTGCCTTGGGGACACCCCCCGAGCACAGGGACCTGCTGGGGTACCCCAGGGTGCAGCCCCGGGGGCGCTGGGCTGTGAATCCTGAGTCTGTGGGGTTTGAGCTCAGAGCGGCCTGGGGGGGGTTCGAGCATCTCTGTGGGGAAGGGCAGCTCCTGGTCACACTTCCTTCTGCATTTCCTTTTACATTTCTTTTTACATTTATTTTTACATTTATTTTTACATTTATTTTTACATTTATTTTCACATTTATTTTCACATTTATTTTTACATTTATTTTTGCCTTTCCTTTTACATTTCCTTTTTACATTTCTTCTTACATTTATTTTTACATTTATTTTTACATTTCCTTTTACATTTCCTTTTACATTTCCTTTTGCATTTCCTTTTACATTTCCTTTTGCATTTCCTTTTATATTTCCTTTTGCATTTCCTTTTACATTTCCTTTTGCATTTCCTTTTATATTTCCTTTTGCATTTCCTTTTACATTTCCTTTTGCATTTCCTTTTGCATTTCCTTTTACATTTCCTTTTACATTTCCTTTTGCATTTCCTTTTACATTTCTTTTTGAGTTTCTTTTTTGCGTTTCTTTTTATGCTTTTTCTCCATCCAAATTCCTGGGAAAACGCAGTTTCAATGGAATAGTTTGGGTTGGAAGGGACCTTAAAATTCATCTCATTCCCTCTCCGGAGCTCTAGTCAGGGCAGGGAGCAGGGCGAGTTTTTTGGGTCTTTTTTTTTTTTCTTTTTTTTTTTTCTTTTTTTTTTTTGGGAGGCGTTGCACAAACAGCCCCCGGCGCTTGCACGCGCCCCAGGTAGGGCGGCTCAGCCCCCTCCCTGCACATCCCACGGGAGCCCGGATCCGGAGGACTTTTATGGAAAAACGGGAAGTCTTGGAGCGCCTTTTGGCAGGAGAGCAGCAGCAGCGGCGCTTTAACCCCTCGTCCTCCTCCTGCCGCTGCGTTTTCATTTTTGGGAGGGGTCAGCAGCTCCTCTGCGGCTCTGCCAAAATCCTGCGGGTCGTGGGATGCTCAGCAGCCAAAAAAACTCCTTTAAAAAGTTGCATTTGGCTCCTCCTCGTTACCCAAAGCGTTCCTGAGCATCCCATCCTTCCCGAGCGCAGGAGGGAAAAGCGATAAAAAACTCGGCGCTGCTGCCGGGAGTTTCCGGCCGGAGTTTGTCCCGTCCCAAGGGCAGCTCCGGACTCTCCCTCCGAGTGTTGCCAATTCCAGCCGTCAGGAAGCGGCGTGGGGGGAATTTTTTTTTTTTTTTTTGGTGGGGGGAGAGGCGAGGGCGATCCGGATGCGCGGTCCCCTCCCGGCCGGGGCTGCCGTCATCGGGGGAGAAAAGGAGAATTTTTTGGCCAGCGGAAGGAAGGGAAAAGAGACGACAACAAAAAAAAAAAAAAAAAAAAAAAAAAAAAAAAAAAAAGCCCAGAGGAATAAATGAGCCCCCCAAGCCCATCAGATTAGGGAAGAAGCCGAAATTGGAGCGGGACTGGCACGCGCGGGCTTTGATCCGCCCCCGCGCCAGGGAAGGGGCAGGACGGGGATCAGACCCCGGGGCAGGAGCGATGTGCAGGGGAGGGTTTGCGGCGTGTGCGAGCAGCATCCCCCGGACCCCCCGGCAGCCCCTCCGGGCCGGCTGTGGGGCGGGATTGGGGGTTCATATGGGGTGGGATTGGGGGTCTGTGTGGGGTGGGATTGGGGGTCCGTGTGGGGCGGGATTTGGGGTCCATGTGGGGTGGGATTTGGGGTCCGTGTGGGGCGGGACTGGGGGTCCGTGTGGGGTGGGATTTGGGGTCCCTCCAGGCCGGCCGTGCGGTGGGATTTGGGATTTGGGGTCCGTGTGGGGTGGGATTGGGGGTTCGTGTGGGGTCGGCTGTGGAGTCCGTGTGGGGCGAGATTTAGGGTTCATGTGGGGTGGGATTGGGGGTCCGTGTGGGGTCCATGTGGGATGGGGACTGGGGGTCCGTGTGCGGTGAGATTTGGGTCTGTGTGGGGTGGGATTGGGGGTCCGTGTGGGGTCCATGTGGGACGGGATTTGGGGTTCATGTGGGCTGGGACTGGGGGTCTGTATGGGGTGGGATTTGGGATTCATGTGGGGTGGGATTTGGGGTCCGTGTGGGGTGGGATTTGGGGTCCGTGTGGGGTCGGCTGTGGGGTCCGTGTGGGGTGGGATTTGGGGTCCGTGTGGGGTGGGATTTGGGGTCCGTGTGGGGTGGGATTTGGGGTTCATATGGGGTGGGATGTGGGGTCCGTGTGGGGTGGGATTTGGGGTGGGATTTGGGGTCCGTGTGGGGTCTGGGGGAGGGACGGGCTCAGCGCCCCACCCCAAATCCTGCTGAGATCTCTTGGTGGCCGTGGCCGGGTGGGAGCCCCGAATTCACCACAGAAAGTGCAGGGAGGGGGTTTCTCCACTTCTGCCCCACCTGCAGCTCGGGGTCCCCAACACCACAGGGACGTGGAGCTGCTGGGGGGAGCCGGAGGAGAGCCAGGCTGGGACAGATGGGGTGAAACAGGAGAAGGGTCCAGGGAGGGCTCAGGGACCTTCCAGAGCCTTGAGGGGCTCCAGGAGAGCTGGGGATGGAGGGACAGGACACAGGGAATGGCAGAGAGCAGGGTTGGGTGGGATTTTGGGGTGGGATGAGGGTGGGGAAGGGCTGGGATGGAATTCCCCTGCATCCCTGGGAGTGCCCAAGTCCAGGATGGTGTCCCAGCCACGGCAGGGGGGCACTGGGTGGGTTTAACCCCTTCCCAGCCAGCCCAGCCCGTGGCTCCGCGTGGCTGTGCCTCACAGAGGGACGTGTGGCCCCCCTGCCCCACGGCCCTGGCTGCTGCTGGTGGCCACAGCCTGGGCGGTGGCAGCACTGGGAGCGTCCCCAACCTCCAGAGAAAAACGATCCCGGTCCCCAAAGGTGACACGGCAGCAAAACCTCCCCGGGGACGCATCCCAAGGGAAGGTTCCAGCGCAGGCCCTGCTCTCATCCACGCAGAATTCAGGCTGCAGGCCTCGAAACGACTGAATCAGGCAAAATTTGGTGTTTCTCCAAGAATCCTCCGGAAATCTGCTGCTGGAAAAGCAAACTCATCTTAAAGCTACACGCAGGGCCAGCAATATTCCACTCCCAAGGGCTGGGATGGAAAAGACCTTTCCAGTCCTACCCAACCCATTTTTTTTTTTTTTTTTCTGGCCAGGTCAAGCTTGTTGCCCCTGCTGGAATCTTGGGGGTTTTGTGGGTTTTTTTGGGGGTTTTGTGGGGCATTTTGGGATGTCCCGTCAGAACTGGGGGCGATGGGGAGGATGAAGGGAGACCCCGGTGGAGCTGCTGGCGAGGTGACAGAGCCCAGGGCACCAAAAGCAGGTGTGGCCTGGGAAAACGGGTGTGGCGAGCGCGAGGGCCACGAGGTGTCCTTGTCCTTGTGCCTGAGCCATCCTCATCCCCTCCTCCTCCTCTTCCTCCTCCACTTCCCACCCCAGCAGAGCTGCATCCCCCGAGGAGGCAGAGGATGCTCCGGGGGGCTCCTGCCCCCCCGAGCTGCCCAAATCCCACCCCAGCCCCCCCAGCCGGGCTAGCCCCGGGCCAGCGGGTCGCGGTGACTCATCCAGCAGCCACCTCCGCCGGGAGCTCGCCCGGAGTTGCGACACCCCCGGGGTTGCTATCAACATCCCTGTTGTTCTTAGCGATCGAACCCGCCGCTTATCAGAGGCCCAGGGGCCGGGCCGGGGTGTGACAGCGCAAGAGGCGGTTGTGGGGCTCCCCAAAAGCGCCTTGGGGTGGATTTGGGGTGGATTTGGGGCGGATTTGGGGTGCAGCCCCCCCCGAGTCCCAGGGTGCAGAGCAGGGCAAGCAGGGAGTGCACAGCCCTCCCCACAAGCTGGTGCAGCCATCACCTGTTCAACCATCATTTTATCCAACTCTGATTTTACCCAACTTTCATTTTATCCAACTTTCAGATTATCCAACCATCACCTGTTCAACCATCATTTTATCCAACTCTGATTTTACCCAACTTTCATTTTATCCAACTTTCAGATTATCCAACCATCACCTGTTCAACCATCATTTTATCCAACTCTGATTTTACCCAACTTTCATTTTATCCAATTTTCATTTTATCCAGCTTTCATTTTATCCAACTCTCATTTTATCCAACTTTTATTTTATCCAACCATCATTTATTCAACCATCATTTTACCCAACTTTCACTTTATCCAGCTTTCATTTTATCCAACCATCACCTGTTCAACCATCATTTTATCCAACTCTGATTTTACCCAACTTTCATTTTATTCAACCATCATTTTATCCAACTTTCACTTTATTCAACCATCATCTCTTCAACCATCATTTTATCCAACTTTCATTTTACCCAACTTGCATTTTATCCAACCATCATTTATTCAACCATCATTTTACCCAACTTTCACTTTATCCAACTTTCTTTTTATCCAACTTTCATTTTATTCAACCTTCATTTTACCCAACTTTCACTTTATTCAACCATCATTTGTTCAGCCATCATTTTATTCAACTTTCACTTTGTTCAACCTTCATTTTATTCAACTTTCACTTTGTTCAACCTTCATTTTATCCGATTTCCATTTTACTCAGCCTCCACCTTACTCAACTTTTTCCCTTCAGCACCCCCGTGGTTCTTCCCTGCCAGGGGTGAGGAGGGAAGGGGTGGCAGGGAAACTCCTCCATGAGGTTTTTTGGCAAAACCACCGATTCCACCTCCCAACTCCAGCTCTCCAACCCACGCCAGGAGTGTCATCTGGGCTGCAAATTTTGGGAAGGGATCCCAACATCCTGCACCCCATTCCCCCTCCCCAGCCGCCTCCACAATCCCGCAGGTGTTCTATTAAAATAAAAAACAATAAAACCCCTCTCCTTTTTTCAACACAAATGTTTTGTCTGAGGTTTCAAAACCCTCCTGGTGTCATCACAGCCTCCTCCCTGCTGGCTCAGACCCCTCACCTACATCCTGCAGGGAAGGTGCAGACGGGCAGGGATCTTGTTGGGAATCCACCCAGCGGGATTTTGGGGAGATTTTGGCACTGGGAATTCCATCCTCAGGCTGCCAGGAGCCAGCCAGAATCCCAAGAAAATCCCTGCCAGGGATGGTTTGGGTTATGGAGTGCAGGTTTTTATTTCTAGATTAAAAAAAAAAAAATATCTTGCAAAGAGGCAGGCAGGGAGGTGATTTATGTTTATTTTGCTGAGTTAATAACCCGTGGCACGTCCTCCCCTGAGGCATTAGGGTGGATCAGACAAAGCTGCATTTAAATTGCAACCGTGCCCGATATTTATTTTTTAATTTATTTTTATGGTCGCCTTTCCCCATTTATCGTGAGCTAGAAAAAATGTCTGGGCTGTGCCAAGAGGATCCTAAAGGTTGTGGGGGCAAATCCTTGGAGTTCAGAGCCTGGAAAAGTGGGAGAGGCTCTTCAGGTTGGGGTGGTGACATCCCTGGGCCAGGAGCTCTGATGGGAATTTTTTGGGTGTGCAGTCAGTGTTGGTCAGGGCCTGCTGGGACAGGGTGTCCTGGCACCATTTTGGGGTTAAAATCACCCAAAATCATCAATTTTGGTGCTTGTGGCTGTGCCAGTCCCCAAACAGACAAATCCAAGCTGTGAGATCCCAACACACCCAGGTTCAGCTTTTCTGGATCTGCCCTGAAAAGAAGTTCCCTGCAGAAGGAAAAGAACTTTTCCACTCTTTTCCTGCCTGGGTGTGGCTCAGATCACGGTGATTTATCAATTTTTCAGGTGCAGACTGACAGGGAACTAGTCCAATATCACTTGGAATGGCGAAACCCCATGAATATAAAATGCAATAAACTAAATAATAAATTAAATAAATTAAAATAATGAGCTGTGGGTAAGCTGGAGAGGGGGTGATTCCACGTGTCCCACCCTCCTTGGGGACCACAGGGACATTCCTGGAGCCTGTGAGAGCAGCAGGAGGCTCTGAGAGAGATTTAACTCCTGTTCTTTACACACATGGGAGGAAAAGTGAGTCTGGGCAGCGAGGATGGAGACGTGGTGTTTGGGAGAAGGGAAATTCTGGGAATTATTCCGGTCTGCAGCTGTGCCCTGAGAGTGAAACCAGCGCAGAGCACGAAGAGAGGGCCCTGAGTCATCCCAGCATCCAGGAACTGGGGCTGAGGGGAAGCACCCGAGCGGGATTGGGAAAGCTCCGGCAGCAACGGGAGGTTTCTCTGGCTTTGGGGTGCGATGGGATCCAGCTCTGCGGGGTCTCACCCCCTGTGCTGCCATTCCCTGCCCTGGGAGTGCTGCAAACGCACAGAGCAGCCAGGACAGGCTGGGGGCGGCTCTCCCACCCTGCTTCGTCCATGAAAATATTTCTGTGTTTCTCCGTATTTTTTTTTTTTCCTCTTTCTCCCGATTTCTTTCCCGACGGAGAGCCCACCACAACCCAGCGGCACACATGATGGGATGCGACATTTCTGATCACGAAAGGACCGGCAGGGTCGGGGCTGACATCTCAGTCAGGCACCAAACCCCGGCTGGAGAGGGTCGGGGCAGCCTGAGCGGTTTGGGAGCATCCCGCGCCTCAGATCCAGCAGCAGGAGCTGTGCAAACCAAGCAGGGAAATTTGGGAGTTTGGGAGTGCTGGGAGCCGGCCCTGCCCTGCCCTGCTCGGGGATGAGTTTCTCTTGGATCGGCCCTTTGCTCACATGCTTTTTGTTGGAAAGCAGGACGAGCCGGGATGTTTCTGGTCCCCCCCACTGCTGCTGGCTGCGGTGGGGAGGGAGGAGGAAACCCCAAAAACCTTCACCTTCCTCTGCAAGGACGCGGTGGAACAGCTCCAGATCCACCTGCAATTAGCATCTCATCCTTTCCTTCCCCGTTCCAGCCATCCCAGCGGCGCTGCCCTTCCCGGGGTGCTCCCCTGCGCCGGCTGAGCCAATCCCTCCATCCTGACCTCATTCCAAAGATCAAGGAATCGAGCAGAACAAACCCGGGCTCCCCCTGGGCCGGCTTTGAAGCTGCTGCTCGTGAGGAGCGGCTCAGGAGGTGTTTGGGATCAGCTCGGCCCTCGGATCATGAATTTTGGGTTGTTTCCCATGGGATGCAGCCCCCGCACCTGGTTAACCCCCCCCACCCCAGCCGGGGTCCCCGGGGCCGGGCTGGGACGCGCTCCCAGCCGGGCAGGAGCAGCCCAGCCCTGCTCGGCTGCACTTCCCCGGGTCCCATCCGTCATCTGTTTGTCCTGGTCCCCTGCCAGCGATTGTGCCGATTCCCACACCCACTTTCCATAACCCTCCGTCCTCGCCCGGGCGAATCGCCGGCGAGAGCTCGCCACCCATCCCTTTCCCCTCCTCGCCGATGGGATCAGACACGCTCCGGAGAGGGGGAAGAAAGAGAAGGGGGGGTGAAAAGAAAACAAAACAAAAAAAAAAAAAGATCAAGAGGAAAACACAGCGTGACTCACTGCCTTTAATTTATTTGTGTTTATTTATTTATCCCCCCCACCACCACCACCCTCGGCTGAGACGTGCAGGCAGCACCGAGGGCTTGGCCGGGAGCTTCCAGGGAGCCTCGCTCGGTGTCCAGGGGCACCAGGAATGACAGGGATAAAATTCCCCATTCCTTTGGCCAAGGAAAAAAATCGCGGAGAGGAGTTCCTGGCGCTCGAGCTGTGTGGCACAGATTTTTCAGGCTGCCCAGGTCTCCGCACGAGCATCCAGACCGGAGGGTGGGAATATCTAATTCCACCTCCTACACCGTGTCCTCGGCGGGGGAAAGAGAGAAAGAGGAGATAAAAGGCTGGGAAGCTCAAATGGTGTCATTAGGAACTATTAATGCTCTCATAAAAGGGCATTAATAAACGCGGCGGCTCATCAGTGTCCATTAGCTCGGCTCGTGGCGGGGATCTTTGGGAGCTGCCGGAGTGTGATGCTCCCCTCGCCCTCACCGGCGTGTCAGCAAAGGGGAAAGGGGCTGCAGGGGGGGTTGTTCCTCCTACAAGCCATTCCCCGAGCAAAAAAACAAGGAGAAAATGTCACAGGGCGTCACAGCCCACCTCTCCAATCCCTCCCGTCTCCCGGCAGCCGTGCCCAGAGCTCGCTCCTTGCTCCCAGGATAGCTGTTTACTATTACAGGGGAAAAAAAAATAAAATAAAAGGCAGGGTTTGGAGTGCTCATCCCGACTTTCTCCCTCCCGCCCTCTTCCTGTTCTCGCCTCTTAAAAAGGAGCTTTATCCTTTGACTCTCCCATGCCCGGGGCTAGCCAGCAGCCCGCAGCGTCTCGGGGCGAGCAGGCAGCCCACAGCAGCGGGCAGGGAGGCGGGGAGGAGGCCCGGCCGGGCCCGATCAGCCCCTGGCAAAGCCAGGAATAGCAGCGCGGTCCCCGCACGGCAGCGCAGGGAACCCGCAGCCGCTGCCTTTGAAGCGCCGGGGCTGGCGGGATCGGGATGGGCTCGGGATGGACTCGGGATGGGCTCGGGATGGCTCGGGATTGAGCTCGGGATGAGATCGGGATTGAGCTCGGGATGGGCTCGGGATGGGCTTGGGATTGAGCTCGGGATGGGCTCGGGATGAGCTCGGGATGGGTTCGGGATGGGCTCGGGATTGAGCTCGGGATGGGCTCGGGATGAGTTCGGGATGAGTTCGGGATGAGCTCGGGATGGGCTCGGGATGGGCTCGGGATGAGTTCGGGATGGGTCCGGGATGGGCTCGGGATTGAGCTCGGGATGGGCTCGGGATGAGCTCGGGATGGGCTCGGGATGAGTTCGGGATGAGTTCGGGATGAGATCGGGGTGGGCTCGGGATGAGTTCGGGATGGGCTCGGGATTGAGCTCGGGATGAGTTCGGGATGGGTTCGGGATTGAGCTCGGGATGGGCTCGGGATTGAGCTCGGGATGAGTTCGGGATGAGCTCGGGATGAGCTCGAGATGGGCTCGGGATGGGCTCGGGATGGGCTCGGGATGCACCGGCATCTTCCTCCCCCACACACACATCTGGGGCAGCAGGCACAGCTGGAGGGCTCGGGCACATGTGCACATCTGGGCGGAGGAGGCGCCAGGCCCGTGTGGGCAGGCGGGCGGCGCACATCTGGATGGGCGCAGGGTTCACACATCTGGATGGGCGCAGGGTTCACACATCCGGATGGGCGCAGGGTTCACACATCTGGATGGGGGCGCTGGGTTCGCACATCTGGATGGGCGCAGGGTTCACACATCTGGATGGGGGCGCTGGGTTCGCACATCTGGATGGGGGCGCTGGGTTCACACATCTGGATGGGCGCAGGGTTTACACATCCGGATGGGCGCGCAGGGTTCGCACATCTGGATGGGCGCTGCCGAGCATCTGCCCGGAGCGGGTGCGCGCATCTGGATGGGCGCGCGGGGTTTGCACATTTGGGGACATTTCGGCACATTTGCCCCCCTCCAGCACCTCCGGGTGTTTCTCCCCCACACCCTGCGCTGTGACCCCGGGCACCCAAACCTGCCCGAATCCTCACTCATCACCTCCTCGCCACCGCGATATTTGGGCTGCGGCTGCCGAGGCGGCCGGGCAGAGTCGGGGAGTCGAGATCCAGGGATCTGAGGGGCTCCCCTGTGACCTTTGGGGTGCCGATATCCAGGGATCTGAGCGGGCCCTGCTCCCCGTGACCTTCGGGGTGCCGATATCCGGGGATCTGAGCGACACCCCATGACCTTCGGGGTGCCGATATCCCGGGATCTGAGGGGCTCCCCTGTCACTTTTGGGGTGCCGATATCCGGGGACCTGAGCGGTTCCCCCGTCACCTTTGGGTGCCGATATCCGGGAAACTGAGCGGGTCCTGCTCCCCGTGACCTTCGGGGTGCCGATATCCGGGGATCTGAGCGGCTCCCCTGTCACTTTTGGGGTGCCGATATCCGGGGATCTGAGGGGCTCCCCTGTCACTTTTGGGGTGCCGATATCCGGGGATCTGAGCGGCTCCCCGTGACCTTCGGGGTGCCAGGGGCAGCTGTCACCGCCCGTGACTCAGAGCAGAGCAGGGAAAGCAAAGCTTTGATCGCGGGGGAGCCGAGGCACCAAACCCCGCTCCCCACGTGCGCTTTTGCTGGGAGTTATCTGAGCCATCTTCTATTTTATTTATTTATTTAATTTTTTTTTCGGGATAATAACTGCCAGGGCAGGTTAGGACGGGGGAGCCCTGGCAGCAGAGCGTGTGTGGGCAGGACTGGAATAACGGGTGCTGTAGGAGAGGATTTACGAGCGCTGGGAGGTTGGGAATGGCCGGGAATAGCACAGCAGGTCAGGGGTGAGGTGGGACGGGCAGCCTGGGATGTGGTGCCGCTCCTGGTTTTGTGCCTTTGTCCCCAGAGGATGCTCGGTGTCCCAGGATGGGGATTTCTGCTGGGAGCAAAGCCAAAGCTCTGCCATGGGAATGCTGCTGGAAATCACCACAATCCCACCTGGAACGGGGCAGCTCTCCCAAATTTCGGTGTGCTGAGCAGCACCGAGGCTTTTCAAGGAATTATTGTGGCTTTCCTGGTGTACCTGCATCTCCAGACCGTTCACAGTCCCCGTGTGCAGGTGCCAGGGCACGGAGGATTGAGCCCCTAAATGCCAAATAAACAAATAAAAACCCTGGCATGCTCCTTCTCAACCACCTGGGACAAGTGGCTCCCAAAAGATCTTTACACAAAAACCACACAAAATGTTGGGAAACGAATCCCTGGAGGGATGTGGGCGCAGCTGGGGGGGCAGGAGGGATCCATCCCCCCCAGGTGTCTCTCCCGAGGGTCCCACTTTCACCTCACCTCCCCCTTTTTGTCCTTTCAGGGCTCGGATCTGAGGGTTGGGAATATCAAAGGGAAGGTCCTGACAGGTGAGTGCAGACCCCAGATTAGGGGGTGGGGTCTCAGCCAGCTGGGACGAGGGGGTGGCGCTGCTGGCTGGGGTGGGGACACCAGGACACGAGGGAGGGACACAAGGGGGGGACACCAGGAGATCCCCAGGGCACAGCTGGGCGCTGTCTGAAACAGGAGCCACTTTTTCTCTTATTTCTTTTTGAGGCAAAAGCGGTTTACAAACTCCCCAGCGGTTAGAAAGGCTCCAAACCAGTGCAAAAAAAAAAAAAAAAAAAAAAGAGGGGGGAGGGAAAAAACCCCAAAAGAAAAACACGAGATAAAAAGTGGGTGAATCCCAACAACTCCTGTGATGTTACAGGAACAAAGACTTTCTGTTCAGAATGTGCCAGACGTGGCTGGGGGAGGTCACACCGCGGGGAGAGGGTCTGGAGGAGCTTCAGGCGCTTGTCCCGCGGTGTCACACCCGCCTGTCCCTGATGGTGGCTCTGCCGTGGGTGTCCCTTTCCCGGGGACAGCCAGCCCGCTCCGTCCTCAGCAGCTGGACACGCCCCGCGCCAGCTGCGGGCCCCACATCTGGCACAAATCAGCCTGGAGCACAGTGCGGACCCCAAGACCCCGCTGGGGCTGGCCATGCCCTGCTGGGGGGCTGGGGGGTCTCAGGTTTGTCCCCTCCCCTGCACACATCCCCTGCCCAGGGAGGGCGCAGGTGTGGGAATGGGGGTGGAACAGAGGTGGGGGTGATTCGGAGCTGTTCTGGTGACACTGAGGGGTCCCAGAGCTGATCCCGGCCTGGAGGGGGGTGATGGAGAGCTGCTTCCAGCGGGAATTCTGGCTCGGGGGGATGCTCAGCCCTTCCCCTTTGCACCCCAGCTTACAGCCGGCCCAAACCCCCGCGCTACAGCGGCTACCACCGCTACCAGTTCCGCATCTACGAGCAGCCAGAGCACGAAACCATCGCCCTGAGCGAGGAGGAGAGGGTCTCGCTGGGTAAGAACCCCCTGTGCCCTCCCTCCCTGCCCCGAGGGGATTTTTAACGCCGAGCAGGCTGGGGATGCTCGCTGGGTGCAAAGGGATCCTCGCAGGGGACGTGGGTGAGGCGTTAAATCCTCGCCAGGCAGCAGAGAACCCTTGGAAAAGGTCTGGCAAGGGCCTGGCTAGCGGGATCGGAAGCAGGGAGAGATGTGGGCTGTGAAATTGAGCCCTCGCTGGCACATCCCCCCCCCCAGCCCCGGCCGCGGGAGCTGTTGCATCACCGGCACCTCGGAGCGGGCGGATAAGGATCAGGAGAAGGTTTGGCAAGGCATTGCTCAAACCCGGCTGACACAACCGCCCGCCAACTCCCAGCTCCCCGACTCCTCCCAAAACCTTCCACGGGAGGGATGGAGCAGCCGAGACCCCCCTGAGGTGCTCATGGGAGGGTTGGTGCTGCTCCATCCTGGGGACCCCCGGGGTGGGCAGGGGTCCGTCCTGCGCCCTGCCGAGCCTGGGCTCCTCCTGCCCTGCCTGGAACTCGGGGCTCTGAGCTTCACGTGGCCTCCACAAGGGAAATTTCAAAACTTTCCCAGCTGGGACCACATGAGCAGGGCTGGACGGGCAGGTCAGGTCGGTGAGTCTGGGCTGCGCTGCCTGACTCACGGCGCTCTGGTAACCCACAGGGCACGGCCCGGAGCGGGGGGCTGGCTGCGGGGGGCTCCGGGGAGCCCCTCCCCCGGCCCTGAGCCGTGGCGTTCATCCCATGGCTGTCACGAACCTCCCTGCGGGCTCTCGCTGCCCTTGGCTTTGTTTTCTGGCTCATTAACTCCGCTTCTTAATGACCCCGCCGATGTCACCCCCCTGCCAGCGGAGCCGGGCCCTCGCTCCTGCTCGGAGGAGGGGGCTCGGTGCTGCCCGCACATCTCATCTGGGAAGGGACGCAGAGACGCCCACCGAGGAGTTTTATCCAGATAAATCCCTTTATTAGCGGGATATGAGGCTCCAGCCCCCCAGATTTCACCCCCTGGGCGAGGGGCTGGCCGGGCATTCCCCGCCCGGCGCTGGCTCCATCCCATCCGCAGTTCCCAGCCCTTCCTGGGAAAGACCCAGCGGATTTTTTCCTGCAACATCCAATTCCTGAGCATCCCCATCTGGCTCGTGTTTAAGGAGTTTGGTTGAAGGTTATTTTTAACCATTTCGCTGCTGCATCACGTCCTTGGCCTGGCCAGGGGATGCTGCAGGATTGAGACACTGACAGCTCATCATCTTTATTCCCAGAAAATCAGCCCTAAAAGCAGCCAAATGATGAGATTTCGGTGTCTCAAGGGTTTTAAATAAATCAATCCCCAAGGCAGTGGGGTGAAGGCTGATGGATCTGCTGGTGCATCCAGCCCCGTGTGAGAAGGCAGCGCACGGGGGAGAGGAGCAGACACCTTTGGCAGGAGGTGGGAACAAGCAGGGGGTGACCCCAGTCCCGAAGGATCTCGGATTCTCGCCCAGCCCGGGCTCTGCTTGCTGCTCTCCCGGCGATGCCACAGGCACAGTTCACATCCCTGCTCGGAATTTCCCAGCTTGTTTGGCCTCAAATGAACCCCAACCTGCTGTTTTTACTCCGTCCTACATCTGGTGACAGCGACATCTCCATCTCACCGAGGGTGGGGACACCAGCCCTGGGCAGGGACGTGTCCTGGCTGGGCACAGGGAGTGACACCGGCCCCGCTGAGCCACACCAGAGCGGGAAAAAAAACAAACTCCCTCCTGGCACGGGCTGTGTTTTGGACCCCAAAGGTCCCGGGTCAAGGTCCCCGAGCCGGGGGAGGTGACAGTGCCAGGCGGGATGGCAGGAGCTCGGCCGGAGCCTCCAGAAGAGGGCACTAAACCAGGACCTGCCCGCGTCGCCTGTCCCTGCTCCTGGAAAAGATCCCCGGGAATTAGAAACGCGAGGGGCAACGGCGAGAGTGGAAAAAAAAAATCAAATTTCTGTTTTTGTTCTCCCTCCTTGCCTGGCTGTGCAGCGCCAGCAGCTCAGAGGGAGCGGGGACAGTTCCAGGGTGTCCCCAGTGCCCACCCTGCCCTGGCGATGATGGGATGGCACTGACGGGCACAGGTCGGTCCTGGAAGGGCTGCAGGACCCGGGCACGTCCCCCTGTCACTCGTGGCAATGTGGAAATTAATTTACAGCCGAGCTGTTTCTCCAGGGCGGCTCTTGAGCAAAAACTTTGTTTCATCAGGGAAGAAAAAACAACACCCTGATCCTTCCCCGTGAGTGTTTCTGATCCATCCCGGCAGCAGCCGGCTCTGTGTGACCTCGGGCAAATAACTCAGAGCCTCAGCTTCTCCTCTGGAGTCTGATTCAGTTTTTGGCCTTGCCACTGAATTTTCACCGAAAATTTTCACCGAATTTTCACTCAGGACCGAAGGTGGGGACATTTGGGGTGTCCCCACGGCTCTTCCTGCCCCTGGCCCCGCTTCCCTCGCAGCCAGGAGCGTTACAAGCCGTGCTTGTGTTTTGGGGAGATGGGAGATAACGATTTGTGGTCTGTGAAATGTCACAGCCGCCGTGGCATCCCGAGCTCGCCGCAGGCTCCCCATCCACGGGAAATCCCTCAGCCGGGGGAATTCGGGCACCCACCAGAGCCCGGCTGCGCTGCTGGGGAGTTAAAGTTCCCACCGCAGCTTTCATCGAGGGGGATCCTTAATTAGCACGAAATCCTGAGATTTAATTACACCTGAGTTCATCCTTCTGCTTCCACCTTTTCCCATCAGCTCCAGCATTCCCAAAGCCCCTCCCGCCCTGGAAAGATGTTCTACAACCAGAAATGGATTTTTTTTTTTTTTTTTTTCCCTCACGGAAATTTTGCCTCCGGGAGGCAACAAGTCCTTTGAGGGGAGCAGGGACCGGGATGAGCGTGCGGCTCCATCCCTCTCCAGCTCCAGCTGCGGATCGGGGCCGCGGCGCTCATTGACTCATGAGCCGACCTTGTGCGCCTCCAACCCGATCCACCCAGCTGGAAAATCGGGTTGGACTGGGCCCTGGAGCGGAGGGAAAGGCTGCGGCTGGGACGGGAGGCGGCCGAGGGCTGCGGGGAGAGCGCGGTGCCGGCCCCAGTCCCCGGGTGTCACTTAATGGTGACCAAAGCAGCTGCCGACCTCCCGCCCACCTCCGCTGGGACATCATTAATCTTGGCAGAGAAGCATCAGGGCTCCCATCAGGAGAACATTGCCGCTGATGAGGCTGATAAATTACAGCCAGGGGGCCGGGGGAGGAGGGGACGGGCGTTCGGGGGGTGGGCAGGAGGCGAGGGCAGCGCTGGGAAAGCTGCGGGACCAGCGGGAGCTCCCCCAGCCCAGCTCCTGCCTCAGTTTCCCCATGGCGGCCGCTCCGGGCTCAGGCGGCCGCGCACGTGTGGGTGTCAGCGGGCACTCCTCTTCCTCCGGGTGAGCAGATAAGGGCCGAGTGGGATGATTTAATCCTTTGGGAAATGAGGCTTGAAAGCGGACCAAGCCGCGGATGAAACGCCGTATTGTTGCGGCAGGGGGAGAGGGGACGGTGACACCGCGACCTCGGCTCCCCGGCTGGCCCCCCGCTCCAGTGACTCACTGTCCCCGGCCCTGGCAGCCAGCTGGGATGGTTGGCACAGGGAGTCGGTCACGCTGGGTTGTGACACCCGCTCTGGGGATGCACCCCAGGGGTTGGGTTTGGTGTAGGGGGGACCCCAAATCCGGCGCCACCCGGTGAATCCCCCCCCTTTGCCCCGGGGCTTTCCCTCCTGTCACCATCCGCTGAACCCAGCGGGAGTCGCGATGGCTCGTTCGGCCCCAGGGTGCAAAAGACAAAAGCGAGAGACTCAGGTTTTATTCGGCAGAAAGCAGCAATGCAGTTTATTGAGTGAAAACAATTCAGTTTTGAGAGAGAGAGAGAGAGAGAGAGAGAGAGAAAGGGGTAAAGGAAACAAAGTAAAAGGGAAGAGAGAGAGAGAGAGAGAGGAAGGATGGGATATCGCTACCAACAGCATCGTCGTGATCGTCCCACAATGGACGCGTCTTCAATCCTTTGGGGAGACAGAGATCTCAGAGTCTCTTTGGGAAAGTCACTTTTTATTGTCCTTTTCCAAAGCCAGTGGCCTCTGGCCTAAAGCTGGGGAGATTTATGGACTGGTGTGTGTGGAGATCATTGCTGCAGGTAACAGGTGATGGAACAGGCGCTGAGAGCAGCACCCTGAGAGCAGCACCAGGCACAGGCACAGACAGAGCTGGGCAAGAATCCACCTGGGCCAGGCCAGAGCTCAGGCCCAGGGTCTCAGTCTCTGATGATGGCAGAGCAGTTTCAGACGGACTCTTACACCTGCCTGTTGCTGTACCAGGGTTATGGATCTGTGAAAGGACACAGTAACACGGCATCTCTTGCTTGGTGCAAGGAAGAACAGTTTATTGAAGGGAGCCATGGCTTTAAATAAAACAGTTCGTGAAAAACAAAATACAGACAGTTCATTGGTCAGAGAAAGGGACATCTCCTGTCCCGGGCTTTCTCACAGATCCAGCAGGTGTTTATCTTTTGTTATAATTCTTTCTCCTGTGTTTGCAGTAGAGAAATGGCTCTAGCTAGGGAAAAATCCTGGCTGGAGCTGAGAATGTTTCATGGCCTAAGAAAAAGACTCAGAACCTGAGAAAAAGCCTAAAATGTGCCTAGGCCTTGGGCAGTGTCCACACCTACCCCGACGGGGCCGGGCACAAGGCCGAGGAAAGTAGGTCAGGAAAATCTCCATCCCCAGGAGCGGGGCGAGGGCACAGCCGGCGCCGCAGCCCCGCCGGGGCTCTGCCTCCCCCGGCTCCTTTCATCCCCGCATCGCTGGCAGCCCCGGCACCCCTGGGAGTCGGGGGAGCCGCTTCTCGCTCTCACGCCGGCCCCCCGTGGGGGTTTCCGAGCGCTTTGAAAGGCTGCACATGAAAGGCGGCGGGAGAAGGCGGCGGCGCAGCGGGACCGCGCCCCCCGGGGCTCCTTCCCCCGGTGCCACCCGCAGTGGGACCCCCGGCACTGGGGGGGCCGGGCTGTGACCCCGCGGTGAGGAGCAGCCCCCTGCCTGCCCAGGTGGAGTTTGGGGGTGTTCGTGGCTCTGTGTCCCGGCTGGGGTGACCCCAGGGCAGGACATTGGGAGTGACCTTGGTCTCAGCTCGGTTTCGGTCCTCGGAGGGCGGCAGGAGACACCTGGGACCCTCCAGCAGCAGCCTGGTGCATTCCAGCATCTCATCCCAGCCGGAATTTGGGATGCAGGGTCCTATCCGAGCATCCTGTGAGCTCCAGGATCCTTCTTGAGCATCCCATGAGCTCCAGGCTCCTTCCTGAGCATCCTGTGAGCTCCAGGCTCCTTCCTGAGCATCCTGTGAGCTCCAGGCTCCTTCCTGAGCATCCTGTGAGCTCCAGGCTCCTCCTTGAGCATCCTGTGAGCTCCAGGCCCCTTTCTCAGCATCCTGAGAGCTCCAGGCTCCTTTCTCAGCATCCTGTGAGCTCCAGGCTCCTTCTTCAGCATCCTGTGAGCTCCAGGCTCCTCCTTGAGCATCCTGTGAGCTCCAGGCTCCTTTCTCAGCATCCTGTGAGCTCCAGGCTCCTTTCTCAGCATCCTGAGAGCTCCAGGATCCTTTCTCAGCATCCTGTGAGCTCCAGGCTCCTTTCTCAGCATCCTGAGAGCTCCAGGCTCCTTCCTGAGCATCCCATGAGCTCCAGGCTCCTTCCTGAGCATCCCATGAGCTCCAGGCTCCTTCCTGAGCATCCCATGAGCTCCAGGCTCCTTTCTCAGCATCCCATGAGCTCCAGGCTCTTTTCTCAGCATCCTGTGAGCTCCAGGCTCCTTCCCGAGCATCCTGAGAGCTCCAGGCTCCTTCCTGAGCATCCCATGATCTCCAGATTCCTTCCTGAGCATCCTGTGAGCTCCAGGATCCTTCCTGAGCATCCTGTGAGCTCCAGGCTCCTTCCCGAGCATCCTGAGAGCTCCAGGCTCCTTCCTGAGCATCCCATGAGCTCCAGGCTCCTTTCTCATCATCCTGCGAGCTCCAGGCTCCTTTCTCAGCATCCTGCAAGCTCCAGATTCCCTCCTGAGCATCCTGTGAGCTCCTTCCCGAGCCCTGGAGCACCAGCGAGGTCACAGCGTGCGGTGCCGTCACCACGAGAATCTCCAGAGCTTTTTTTGGAGCTCAGAGCCCGAGGTGGGAGCTGCAGCAGCTCCCCGAGCCGTCAGCACCCCCACGCAGGTGATGCAGCAGCTCGGGTTTTGCTCAGCACTTTTGCAAGAGCGGAGGGGCCGCGGCGCTCGGGCCGGGGCTGAGATGTGGCAGCAGATAAAGCTGCCAGGCTGCCGCGTGACATTCTAGAGCAGCCAGGAAGGGGAGAGGACAGGTTTCAGATAAAGAGCGGGCCCCTTTCCCCGCTGGCCCGCAGGGAGGGGCGGCCTGAGCTGTCTGGGTGCCAGGGAAAGCCCCTCCGGGCAGGGCAGGATGCTCCGGAGCCAGAGCCGGGCTCGGCGCCCACCCTCGCCGGCCGCAGGGGGATTTCTGCGGGGTGGGAGGGAATCCCTGCTGCCCGCGGCCCTGGGGAGGGTTCCCCTGCCACCTCCACGGGAAAAACACAGCTGGGTCCGGAACGAGCTGATCCCAAATCAAACCACAGCTGGGTCCAGAATGAGCTGATACCGAATCAAACCACAGCTGGGTCCGGAACGAGCTGATCCCAAACCAAACCACAGCTGGGTCCAGAATGAGCTGATCCCGAATCAAACCACAGCTGGGTCCGGAACGAGCTGATCCCAAATCAAACCACAGCTGGGTCCGGAACGAGCTGATCCCAAACCAAACCACAGCTGGGTCCAGAACAACCAAACCACAGCTGGGTCCGGAACGAGCTGATCCCAAATCAAACCACAGCTGGGTCCAGAGCGAGCTGATCCCAAATCAAACCACAGCTGGGTCCAGAACGAGCTGATCCCAAATCAAACCACAGCTGGGTCCAGAGCGAGCTGATCCCAGATCAAACCACAGCTGGGTCCAGAACGAGCTGATCCCAAATCAAACCACAGCTGGGTCCAGAACGAGCTGATCCCAGATCAAACCACAGCTGGGTCCAGAACGAGCTGATCCCAGATCAAACCACAGCTGGGTCCAGAACAGCCAAAGCACAGCTGGATCCAGCACAAGCTGCCCCCAAACCAAAGCACAGCTGGATCCAGCACAAGCTGCCCCCAAATCAAACCACAGCTGGATCCAGCACAAGCTGCCCCCAAATCAAAGCACAGCTGGATCCAGCAGAAGCCGCCCCCAGCCCGGGGGGCACCCTGGGCTCAGGGCAGCCCTGAGGGAGGAGGCTCAGGAAGGAGGAGCCCCCCAGCTCCAGCAGGCTGTGGAGCAGCAGCAGCTCGGTGAACGCCAGTGAGGGGGACGGGGGATCTCCTGTGGCACCCCCAGGGGGATTTCCAGCCGGGGTGGGCTCCTGGGAAGGTTTTCTGCAAAGGTCAGGGGGTAAAAGAGGAGCCAGCCCCGGGCACCCCGGGGTGCTCAGAGCTGGGGTCCCCGTGACTCCCCGCTGTCCCTGGGGCCCCTGGGGTGTGCAGGATGTGGTTTGGGGCACAGCTGCAGCTGCACAGGGCTGTTCCCCTCTCCAGCCTTCCTCCAGCCCTGCTCACCCCTGTTTTCCTCTCTCCCCAGGCACCTGGGACTTGAAGGATTTCGTGGAGGTTTTCAGTCTGGGCAACCCTGTGGCCTCGACCCAGTTCCTCACCAAAAACTACGAGGATTAACTGCAGCATCCCTCCCTTGTCCTGCACATCACACCACAGATCTGCCTCTGTCTGGAGCAGAGGGAGCTCAGGACCCAAGGAGGTTGAACCCACCCTGCTCCCAGCCCAAAGGCACCAACCCTTCCCTTCCCTTCCCTTCCCTTCCCTTCCCTTCCCTTCCCTTCCCTTCCCTTCCCTTCCCTTCCCTTCCCTTCCCTTCCCTTCCCTTCCCTTCCCTTCCCTTCCCTTCCCTTCCCTTCCCTTCCCTTCCCTTCCCTTCCCTTCCCTTCCCTTCCCTTCCCTTCCCTTCCCTTCCCTTCCCTTCCCTTCCCTTCCCTTCCCTTCCCTTCCCTTCCCTTCCCTTCCCTTCCCCAAGCTCTCTCTCCCTCTGGGGAACGTCCCAGGAGTTCTGGCATCGCCCCTTCTCCTCCCCCAACCCCTTTTCTGACTTGACCCCCTGGAGACTTTGAGTTTGATGCCTGCAGCTTGTTGAATAAAATTTGGCTGGAGCACACGGGGCTCTGTGGTGGGGGACAGCGCCAGGTGAATTTTGGGATCTGCATCCCCTGTGGAGATGGGAGCAGAGCCCGGTTTGGGTGACCCCAGGAGGGGACAGGGACAGTGACGGCAGCGCAGAAATCCCTGTGGGAGCTGGGAACCGAGCCCTGCCCTGCCTTTGCCCTCAGCCCGTTCCTCCTGGAAAGCAAAACCGAGATTAAAGGCATAAATCAGCAGAGCTCTGCCTACTGGCCACTTAGCCAGACCTCCCCTTTAATTAGCTCCTTAATTAGGCTTTCATCTAAGACTCAGATTTCTCCAAGGCTCAGATTCAGCCGCCTGCAGGGTCGTCCTGAAGCACATCCCAGTCTGAGCTGTGACAAAGCCAGGACGGGGCTCCCTGGGCAGCCCGGGACAGTTCCAGGCTGGGGAAACTGAGGCACGAGGGAATGGCTGGCTCAGGGTGCAGGGAGGGCTGGCACCCTGCAGAGGGGTTTGGGTGCTCTGCATCTCAGCTCGGCATCACTGCCGGGGTCTGGAGCAGAGATCCCAAAAAAGGGATCTGTGCCATCCTGCTGGTCACCTTCCCTGGGCTGCCGGCAGTCAGAGCAGGTTTCAGTCCTGGGGGTTAAACTTGGATTTCGGTCCTGGGGGGTTAAACTTGGATTTCGGTCCTGGGGGGTTAAAGATGGATTTCGGTCCTGGGGGGTTAAAGATGGATTTCGGTCCTGGGGGGTTAAACTTGGATTTCGGTCCTGGGGGGTTAAAGATGGATTTCGGTCCTGGGGGGTTAAACTTGGATTTCAGTCCTGGGAGGTTAAATATGGATTTCAGTCCTGGGCGGTTAAACTTGGATTTTAGTCCTGGGGGTTAAACTTGGATTTCGGTCCTGGGGGGTTAAACTTGGATTTCGGTCCTGGGGTTTAAACTTGGATTTTAGTCCTGGGGGTTAAACTTGGATTTCGGTCCTGGGGGTTAAACTTGGATTTTGGTCCTGGGGGGTTAAACTTGGATTTTAGTCCTGGGGAGTTAAAGGTGGATTTTGGTCCTGGGGGGTTAAACTTGGATTTTGGTCCTGGGGGGTTAAACTTGGATTTTAGTCCTGGGGGTTAAACTTGGATTTTGGTCCTGGGGGTTAAACTTGGATTTCGGTCCTGGGGGTTAAACTTGGATTTCGGTCCTGGGGGGTTAAAGATGGATTTCGGTCCTGGGGGGTTAAACTTGGATTTTAGTCCTGGGGGTTAAACTTGGATTTTAGTCCTGGGCGGTTAAACTTGGATTTTAGTCCTGGGGGTTAAACTTGGATTCTGGTCCTGGGGGGTTAAACTTGGATTTCAGTCCTGGGGGGTTAAACTTGGATTTCGGTCCTGGGCGGTTAAACTTGGATTTCGGTCCTGGGGGGTTAAACTTGGATTTTAGTCCTGGGGGGTTAAACTTGGATTTCGGTCCTGGGGGTTAAACTTGGATTTCGGTCCTGGGGGGTTAAACTTGGATTTCGGTCCTGGGGGGTTAAACTTGGATTTTAGTCCTGGGGGGTTAAACTTGGATTTTAGTCCTGGGGGTTAAATTTGGATTTTAGTCCTAGGGGGTTAAATATGGATTTCAGTCCTGGGCAGTTAAACTTGGATTTTGGTCCTGGGGGGTTAAACATGGATTTCAGTCCCAGGGGGTTAAAGGTAGTTTTTGGTCCTGGGCAGTTAAACTTGGATTTCAGTCCTGCACTGGGTGGTTAAATGTGGATTTCAGTCCTGCCTGTGGGGCTTGAACATTGATTTCAGTCCTGGGGGGGGTTAAACTTGGATTTCAGTCCTGCCTGGGGGGTTAAATGTGGATTTTAGTCCTGCCTGGGGGCCTTGAACATGGATTTCAGTCCTTTACTGGGGGTTAAATGTTGATTTCAATCCTGCAATGGGGGGCTTGAACATGGATTTCAGTTCTGGGGGGTTAAACGTGGATTTCAGTCTTGCATGGGGGGATTAAATGTAGATTCCAGTCCTGGGGGGTTAAATGTGGATTTCAATCCTGCACTGGTGTGTTAAATGTGGATTTCAGTCTTGCATGAGGGGGTCAAATGTGAATTTCGATCCTGCACTGATGTGTTAAATGTGAATTTCAATCCTGCACTGGGGGTTAAATGTGAATTTCGATCCTGCACGGGGGGTTAAATTCGGCCTGGACTTTCCCTGCAGGAAGTGACTCTTTGCCTCGGAGGGGCTGAATCACGTCAGGGTCCCTCAGAGCTCTGTGCCCCCCCTGCAGGATGGCTCAGGGTACCCGGGGGGCTGCAGGAGCAGGACCCAGGCTCCCCCTGGCCACACAGCTCTGGGTGAAGCTGCAGGAGCCGCTGGGAAGGAAAGCAACACAAAAAGGAAACTGGGTAACACCACAACCCAGGGGAAAAAAAAAAAAAAACAAAAAACAAACGAGCCCTGCTGCCACTGGGGCTAAGATTAGCAGCAGAGGAAATGACACTGAGATGTCATGGAAGTCTGCTAAAGTTGGATTTCTCCTTCTCTTTTGGGTGTAATTGGCCCGGTCAGAGTGGGGCTGGGGTGTAAATGAGAGGTCACAGCTCTGCTGGCATCCTGCAGCCCAACTGCAGCATCCTCCCCTCCCTGCCCCCAGCTCCTCCTGCCTGGGGGTTATTTTTGGTGGAGAAAGGGAAAACGGATGTTTGTCCTTCTAGGAAATTATCACTGGTGTTGCTGGGTTTGGCTGGGGGTGAGAGGAGTGAAAGTGAGCAGGGATTGGGATCTGGGAGGGCCCAGAGTGATCCCAGAGGGACTGGGGTGGGGTGGGATGGGATGGGATGGGATGGGATGGGATGGGATGGGATGGGATGGGATGGGATGGGATCAATGGGATGGGATCAATGGGATGGGATGGGATGGGATTGAGAATGGGGACAGAGATGGAGAATGGGGGTGAGGAGACCAAGAGGGATGGAGGTGGAAATGGAGGTGGGATGTGGATGGGATGGGTGGGAAATGGGATGGAGGGCAAGGATGGGAGTGAGGATGAAGATGGAGAAGGAGAGAGGAGTGGAGATGAGAATGGGGATGGAGAATGGAGAATGGGGATAGGATGGAGATGGAGATGGAGATGGGATGGAAATGAAGATGGAGATGGATGGGATGGGATGGGATGGGATGGGATGGGATGGGATGGGATGGGATGGGATGGGATTGAGAATGGGGATGGCGATGGGAAATGGAAATGGAAATGAGGATGAGATGGAGAATGAGAATGGGGATGAGGATGAAGGTAGGTGTGAGGATGAGGATGGAGATGGAGATGGAGATGATGGAGATGATGGAGCTGGGCACAGGGATGATGTCGGTCAGGAATCTGCCCAGCTGGCTGCAATATCCCCGTGGCTGGTGATCCCTGCCAGGACACAGCCGAGGCACCCGTGGCCTCGTGGGGACACTCAGAGCTGCAGAGGCTGCAGCCCCGACCAGCCTGGCACCACAAACTCTCACTGGGATGCACCCGAGGCCTCCACGGCGTGGAAAATATTAATTGTGGTTTTCTGCTTCACTTTTTGATTATTTAGAAAGAGCAAAGGAAAAAACTCGGAGGGAGGAAGCAGCGAAGTCACTCGGTGCTGGCCCCACCCCCTTTATCTCTCCTTCCATTCGCTCACCATCGGCGCCAGAGAGAAAAGAGAAGCTGAGCCTCTCAGCTGCCTAAATGTAGAAAGTTTTGCTTCTAAAATCAGTTTGTGATGGAAAGGAAACACGTCACGTCCCTGGGGAAGTGGCTGGTTTTGAGCAGCCACAAGCCCAGCGCTGCAATGGAACAGCCCAACACTGAAATAGCTCCACTCTCTGTTATTGTCACCCAGAGAAGGTTTTTTTTTACTGTCTAGGGTGTCATTTTTAGCCTCCAGAGGAAGTTTTATTTGTATTTGTTACCTCGACTTTCCACTGTCGTGGCTTTGTGACTTTTTGGTGCGAAGGGCTGGGAGAAAACAGAGCGAGCTCAGGTGTGGGGTCGGCGGGGTTGGACCTGCAGCACCAGTGGCATGTCCCAGGAATTCCAGTTCCAAGGCCACAAACCCACGGAAACGCAGAATCCCTGGGATTTTGGGGGGCTGTGGGATGGACACAAATCCCCTTTGCTCTCCCAGGATGGGGCTCTGAGCTGGGTTTGGGCAATTCCAGCCCCTTTCCCCAAAGCAAACCCACCCACTCCACGGCATGACTGAGGGAAGGGAGGACTCACAGCTTTAAAAATTAACAATGAACTCGTGAAAACTGAGCGCTCCTGGTGAGCAACAGCAGCACCCAGCAGCACATGGGGTGGGGGGTGTTCCTTCCCAAAACTGGGCTGGACGCCAGGAGAAGCTCGTGCTAAACACGAGCCCTAAGCCAGCAGGATAACAATTACCTGGTTTTAATAATCGCTGAAATAATTAATGGGAGAAAGCCTCAGCCCCTGGCTCAAGAGGGAAAACGCAGATTTAAGGCGGGGGGTGTTAAGGAGCAGGGACTGGGGGGCACCTCTGGCCCCCCAAAAGCCGCGGTGGCACCTGGGGATGGCACAGGGACAAGGCAGGTGGCAGCAGCTCCCCCCCCCAGCAGGAGACTTGCTCAAGAAGGGATTAGCAGGATCAGCTGATGATGATCTAAGCACATAACTATATCAACCTGCGAATTAATTGCTGATATCTCACACCTCGCAGCTCCCCTATCTGCGCATCTCTGCGCTCCTCCAGCGCTCCCTCAGCCGAGCCCGGCCGCGCTCTCCCGCCTCCCCCGGGAAATGGGTCAGGAGGGATAATCCCCCGAATCCCCACGTGCTGCTGGGGACGAGCAGCGCTGCCCGTTTTGGGAGCCCCGCGTGGGAGAATCCCCCGGGCAGCTGCACATCAGCAGCCCCACGGGATGCTGAGCGCGTCAGCCGCAGGGTGGGCGACGCTGGCACGAGCAGTGAGGAGCTGCCAGCGCTCGTCCGAGAGCTGGGGACACAGAAATCCCCCTGTTTGGGGGTCCCCGAGTGTTGGGGACACGCGAACCCCCCGGTTTGGGGGTCCCCGAGTGTTGGGGACACGCGAACCCCCCGGTTTGGGGGTCCCCTCGCGTTGGGGACACGCGAACCCCCCGGTTTGGGGGTCCCCTAGCACTGGGGACACGCGAACCCCCCGGTTTGGGGGTCCCTTCACACTGGGGACACAAGAACCCCTCGGTTTGGGGGTCCCTTCACACTGGGGACATTCAAACCCCCCGGTTTGCGGGTCCCCGAGTGTTGGGAACACAGAAATCCCCCGGTTTGGGGGTCCCCTCGCATTGGGAACACGCAAATCACCAGGTTTGGGGGTCCCCGAGTGCTGGGGACACAGAAATCCCCCGGTTTGGGGGTCCCCTCGCACTGGGGACACGCGAAACCCCCGGTTTGGGGGTCCCCTCGCACTGGGACACTCAAACCCCCCGGTTTGGGGGCCCCCGAGTGCTGGGGACACAGAAACCCCCCGGTTTGGGGTCCCCTCGCATTGGGAACACTCGAACCCCCCGGTTTGGGGGTCCCCGAGTGTTGGGGACACTCAAACCCCCCGGTTTGGGGGTCCCCGAGTGCTTGGGACACACAAACACCCCGGTTTGGGGGTCCCCGAGTGTTGGGGACACAGAAATCCCCGGTTTGGGGTCCCCTCACGGGGATGGGGGTGGGAGGCTGCGCTGGCCCGGAGCCGGCGCCGGGCGGGCCCTGGGAGAGGCTGCGGCAGGAATTTAGGGCTCCTGAAGCAATCGGGAAGGCAGGACAGGGACGTGTCCCCACCTCTGTGTCCGTGCCAGCACCCAGAGGGGACCAACGTGCAGCAAGTGATGGTTCCATTCATTCGCGATAATTTATTATTTGGCCTCCAAATGTAACACCAGAGGAGCTTTGCGGCGCTGCCCTGTTAGATTTTGTTTGATTTTGGGGTTTTGAGCCCCCATCCTGCTCACTGGGGCTGCACCATTCATCCTGGGATGCAAATTCCAGCAGTTCCTGAGGGAAAGCAGCAGCTCGGCTGTGCCCAGAGACGCTGCCAGGCATCCCGGGATGAGCATCCAAGGGGAGAAACTCAGCCCAGGTTTTGTTTCCTCTTTCAGCTGCTCCCTGAGCGGCTTTGAGCTGGTTTTGGTCCGCAGCAGCGGGAAGAGTTCAGCCTCTCCCACTCCTCCAGGAGCCGCGAGCACCTTCAGATGTGGTTTGCCCCAAAACGCTCCTCGACAGAACAAAAAAGCAAAAAAAAAAACCCAAAAAAACCCCAAAGCGTTTTTGATAGGGTGGTCCCGGGCCAGCAGCTGCGCCCGGCTCTGCCCTGTTTATCCCGATGGATGGGGCGATGCCCGCCGGGTTCGCATCCCCAGCACGGACGGACTCGCCCCGCGGCCCCGGCCCGACCTGTCCTCACTTGCCGGCTGCTCTCGCTTCCCATTCCCTGCCCGCAGCCCCGCGGCTCCCCAGCCAGCCTCGCATTTCCTCATTGCTCGGAAATGGCGAATTCCCCCCGGGCTGGTTTCAATGGCTCACGGATCCCTCGCCTTTGGCCTCTCCCCAGTTTCTCCCGCTCTGTTCAGCGCAGCCCTCGGGAGCAGCGCTTTTTCCCAGGCACTCAGCCTTTGGAATTCTCTGTCTGGGAGGACATCCCGCCGTGCTGGATTCACCCTCCGTGCTGACCCAGCACCGAGCCCTTTTTCCCTTGGATGCAGCAAATTTGGGGGGTCCTGACGTCCTGTCCTCTGCTCCTCTCCGTCAGGGAATCGCTCACTCACAGAGCTGTGTCACGGCTGCAATTCCAGCCTCCAGTTCCTCTTCTGTTTCTTGGTTTCACGCTAAAAAATCGCCTTTGTGGTCCCTCGAGGGGTCACTCCAGGGCTCCTCCACCACTCTGAGGTTGCAGCTTGTCCCACAAAATCATCCTTGGGTTTTCAGCTGTGCCTTATTCCTGGCTGGAATCCCATCCTTCCCACCGGTGCTGCTCTCTTGGGACCACTTTCACTCTGGCTTTGCTCTGTAGTTTCCCTGCTAATCAGCTGTCTCCTTATCTGCGGGTCACACTGCGCCAGCTGCTGCTGCTATTGTTCCCCAGCTGGATAATGACAGGAAAGGCTCGGAAAGCCAGGCCTGAGTGGGGCTGAGATGGACCAGAGGGTCCCAGATCCCCCAGGGCACCCAGCAGGGCCTTGCTGGCACAGCCCGGGGTCACCCACCAACCCCTGAGAGCAGCAGAAATTGTGGGATTGGAGTCACACACCAATTCCTGGGAGCAGTGGGAGTTGTGGGGTTGGGGACAGTGGGATTTGTAGGGTTGGAATCACCCACCAACCCCAGAGAGCAGCAGGAATTGTAGGTTTGGGCACAGTGGGAGTTGTGGGGTTGGAGTCACACACCAATCCCTGGGAGCAGTGGGATTTGTGGGGTTGGAATCACCCACCAACCCCTGGGAGCAGCAGGAGTTGTGGGGTTGGGAGCAGAGGGAGTTGTGGGGTTTGTAACAGTGGGATTTGTGGGGTTGGAGTCACACACCAACCCCTGGGAGCAGCAGGAATTTTTGGGGTTGGGAGCAGTGGGAGTTGTGGGGTTTGGAACAGTGGGATTTGTAGGGCTGGAATCACCCACCAGCCCCAGAGAGCAGCAGGAATTGTGGGGTTGGAGTCACACACCAATCCCTGGGAGCAGCAGGAATTGTAGGTTTGGGCACAGTGGGATTTGTGGGGTTGGAGTCACACACCAACCCCTGGGAGCAGCAGGAGTTGTGGGGTTGGGAGCAGAGGGAGTTGTGGGGTTTGTAACAGTGGGATTTGTGGGGTTGGAGTCACACACCAATCCCAGAGAGCAGCAGGAATTTTTGGGGTTAGGAGCAGTGGGAGTTGTGGGGTTTGTAACAGTGGGATTTGTAGGGCTGGAATCACCCACCAGCCCCAGAGAGCAGCAGGAATTGTGGGGTTGGAGTCACCCACCAATCCCTGGGAGCAGCAGAAACTGTGGGTTTGGGAGCAGTGGGATTTGTGGGGTTGGATTCACCAGCCTCTGGTTATAGCAGGAACTGTGGGTTTGGACCAGCAGGAACTGTGGGGTTGGGAGCAGCAGGAACTGTGGGGTTGGGAGCAGCAGGAACTGTGGGGTTGGGAGCAGCAGGAGCTGTGGGGTTTGGACCAGCAGGAGTTGTGGGATGCTCTTTGGGGTCAGCCTCCCCCCACAGCACCCCAAACTCTCCTGCAGGTGCATCCCTGGCCTCCAGCCATCTCCCAGGGCTGTTCCCTACAGCAACCAAGCCCGGCCACACAGAACCCATTTCAGGATCAGCAGGATCTGCTCCAAAGGGCTTTTCCTCCCCATCCCAAGCTTTTCATCCTGCTGCCACACAGGGTGAGGCAGGGCTGATCTCTGAGGCAGGAAAGGGTTTCCCACAGCCACCCACAGCGCTCCCATGGTTCCAAATTTGGCTTATGGGGATCCATTCTTTGGGATCTACCCAGGGACACCCCAGGGCAGCAAGTTCTGCCTGTGGGTCCCTTCCTCCCCTGCAGGAAGAGGGAGATGCCAATTTCCTTTTCCAAGAGGGAAAAGCCCATCTCCTTTTCCATGAAGGAAATGCCCATCTCCTTTTCCAAGAAGGAAATGCCCATCTCCTTTTCCATGAGGGAAATGCCAGCCTCCTTTTCCATGAAGGAAATGCCCATCTCCTTTTCCAAGAAGGAAATGCCCATCTCCTTTTCCATGAAGGAAATGCCCATCTCCTTTTCCATGAAGTAAATGCCCATCTCCTTTTCCATAAAGGAAAAGCCCATCTCCTTTTCCATGAAGGAAATGCCCATCTCCTTTTCCAAGAGGGAAAAGCCCATCTCCTTTTCCATGAAGGAAATGCCCATCTCCTTTTCCATGAAGGAAATGCCCATCTCCTTTTCCATAAAGGAAAAGCCCATCTCCTTTTCCATGAAGGAAATGCCCATCTCCTTTTCCATGAGGGAAAAGCCCATCTCCTTTTCCATGAAGGAAATGCCCATCTCCTTTTCCATGAGGGAGATGCCCATCTCCTTTTCCATGAGGGAAATGCCCATCTCCTTTTCCATGAGGGAAAAGCCCATCTCCTTTTCCATGCATATTTCAGCTCGAGTGTTTCCAAATATTTCCGGAGGAGGAGGGTGTGGAGTTTTCACAGGCAAATCAGGGAAACCAAGGTGAGGCAGGAGACTGAGCTGGGAAGGACACGGGCTGGGAGGGTGTTGGTCTGGGATCAGGAAGGTTGCCCTGAAGTTTCTCCTGGCTGAAGTTCCCTCAGCCAGAATTTGGCCTGCAATGAGGATTTCCCACAAGCAGCAAAGAAAGTCTCTCCTCCCCCAGAAATTACAGATTATCCTGAATCTCATTCCTGCCGGAGCTGAGCAACTTCCATGCCAGGCCATGGGATGCTCAGAGAATAAACTGCTGCAGGTACAACCACATCTGGGCAGATTTTTTTTTTTGCCAGAGGGAACCAGAACACCCCTGAAGTGCCACATCAGCTCAGCACTTGCAAACAAAACAAAACAAAACAAAACAAAACCCCCAGCCCTGCGGTTTGACCAGACACCCCCGCGACGCCCACCCCGTGGTTTGGGTGGCTCGGGGTGTGTTTTTTCCCCTCTCCAAGCTGCTCGAGAAGAGTTTGTGCTGTCGACCATCCAGGCAGCCGCCTACACGCTCTGCCCCGGCACAGCCGTCCCCCGGGGGGAGGAGGCCGGTGACCTTTCAGGTCCCCACCAGCCACACTCTGTTTACGAGTCTGTGACCTTACCAGCCGCAGATCTGCATCTGCAGCGCGTCCGAGGGCTGCGGAGGAGCGGCTCGGTGTCCTGGAGTGTGCCTGGGGCTCCGTGCCCGAGCATCCTTTGTAACCCGGGATGAGGTGACAATGGCGGTGATCATCGCCATCGTTACAGATGATCCCTCCGCGGAGTTAAAACACTGAGCTGAGCGTCGTGTGGAGCTCCCGAGACGCTGAATCGGTGATGAGCAGCTGGGGATGTCCCCCAGCCTTCAAGGCTCAGCTCATCCCGAGTGAATTTTAGGGAACGAGCAGCCCTCAGCCTCGCCACAGGGCGCGAAAACCAGGCTCGGTTTTCCCTCCCTGCAAGTACAATTAAGCTGCCGTTAATTGGGTGAAAAACCTAAAAGGTGAGTTCCCCTTTTGGAAGGCCGGGGGTCCCCCGGGGGTGCGCAGCGAGCACCTGCAGCGCTCCCGGAGCACGAACCCGAGGGGTCACAGGACCGAGAGGAGCGGGGAGAAGTCACCTGTCAGGTGGCAGCACCCAGGGGGACCCTGCCCGGCCCCACCGGGCCCAGCGGGGTTTTGGGGATGGGGTGTGGCCGCTCTCAGCCCCCGAGGGAGGATCGGGGTGCGGGAACTCGGGGGGCTCTCGGCTCCGTGTCGGGTGGGGGTTAAATCATGTCCCTGCTTGTCACACGGTGAGGTGAGGGGGGACGGGGCAATGCTGGTGTGGGACGTTTGGGATTGAGGAGGGGTGGCAGCATTCCGTGGAATTTCTGGAGTGGTTTGGGTGAGCTTAAAACTCACCCCGTCCCACGGGCAGGGACACCTCCCGCTATTCCAAGTTGTTCCAATCCTCGCCCAGCCCGGCCTTGGGCACTTGCAGGGATCCAGGGGCAGCCACAGCTGCTCTGGGAATTCCATTCCAGCCAGGAATTCCTTCCCAATGTCCCATCCATCCCTGCCCTCTGGCAGTGGGAGCCATTCCCTGTGTCCTGTCCCTCCATCCCTTGTCCCCTCTCCAGCTCTACCGGAGCCCCTTCAGGCTCTGAGCTCTCCCTGGATCCTTCCCTTCTCCAGGTGAGCATTCCCAGCTCTCCCAGCCTGGCTCCGGGCAGAGGGTTCCAGCTCCATGACGTCCAGCAGCTCCCGGTCCCTCCTGTGCCCCCCAGACCCAGCACCGCAGGTGGGGTCTCACCTGAGCAGGGCAGGGGAAGATCCACGTGCGTGGGATACCGATGATCCAGGTTACTGAAACACCCGGATCAGAATGGGGTTCGCGTGGGGAAGGTGTGTGGGACGATGAAAAAACAGCGAAACCTCTGAGCTGCAGCCTCGGTCCAGCCTGGGCTGGGTTTAAAACTACCCAGAGCGTCCCAGGTGAGGCTCTCTCTGTTTATTCCCCCCTCCCGTCGGGTAAAGAGCTCTGCTCCCGTTAAGCTGAGCTGTAACTAAGCCAGTCCAACCCCCATGCGGCCGCTTCCGTGCCAGTCTAAGTCTGCCTGGGTTTATTTTGGCTTTAGGCCGTTCCCAATCAAACCGCTGTCAGTGCCGGAGCTGCCCCGCTCTCACCAGCCGGGTTTAGCGGCAGGTCCTCATGACTCAGGAGCTTTAAACCCGGCCTAACCCCCCCCCACGCGGGTTTGGGGTGCACCCACAGCCCCACGGCTGCGTTCCCAGCGGGGAGCAGGTGCCACTCGTGTCGGGGTGGGCAGGTGAGCGTTCACACCGCCGTGTCACTGCCACCCTCGGGGGGCAGACAGACACCCCCCGGGTCTGTGGGGCTGCCACTCGTGGGGATGCGAGTTTTCCAGCAGGAATCGCCCACGGGACCCTCGGGTGCTGATAAGGCTGAGCAAACCCCTCCACCATAAATAGGGAAGGACTGGGCGGTGCTGTTGTTACCGGGCACATTTAAGGGTTGAGGAGGCACGGTTTAATTTTGGGGGGGGTCCCTGCTCTGACCTGCGGGGCCGTGGGAGCCGAGGGGACCCCGCAGCATCCCCGGCCCTGCGGCTGCGGGCGCGCTGCCACCGTGGGAACGCGGTGACAGAGAAGGACTGGGGACACTCCTGGGGGGCACAGGGGGTGTCAGCGGGACCCCCGCGGGGGTGAGGAGGGCCCGGCGTCACCCGGGCGGGGAGGGTCGCGGCTTGTGGATCCCCCTCCGCGCCCCGAGCCCGCCCCGCACCTCGGCAGCGCCGGGGGCGCCGGAACCGGCGGCCAAAGAAGGGAGCGGAGGCGGGGCCGGATCCAGGCCTTGTATGGCGCTTCCCCTCGGCCGCCCGCCCGCCGCCGCCCCGCGCTCCCCCCCCGTTCTCCCTCCCGCCGCCGCCGCCGCCGCCGCCGCGCTCCCCCCGGGCCGCGCCGGGCCACGGGCGGGGCGGGCGGGGGATGCGCTGGAGGGGGGGGGGTGGATTTTGGGGGGGCGGGGGAAGGGGTGAAAGGTGGGGTGAGAGATGGAGAGAGGGGGTGCAAAACGAGGAGAGTGCCCCGCAAAGGATGGGGGTGATAGGGGTGCAAGGGGAGGGGGGGTCTGTGCAGGAGGGGGGGTCTGTGCAGCTTTGGGGTTCTGCAAAGTTTGGGGGGTTCTGCACAGGTTGGGGGGTTCTGCACAGTTTAGGGGGTTCTGCACAGGTTGGGGGGTTCTGTGCAAGATTTGGGGGCTCCACAAAGAGTGGGGGCTCTGCACAGGGTAGGGAGGACTTCTGATGGAAGGAGGGTCCGTCGATGAGGGGCACCAGTGCAGGAATTGGGGTTGCAGTGGTTGGGGGGCTGCAGTGAATGAGCGGCCCTGGAGTGGATGTGGGGGGGCCCTGAAGGATGTGAGGGGCCTTGAAGTGAATGTGGGGAGCCCTAAAGTGAACGGTGACCCTAAAGCTGATGGAACACACGAGCCCCTCCTCCCCCCGCGGTCACAAACAGCTCAAATCGGGGCTCGCTGCCCCCACACCCCCAAACACGCTCCCCTCGCCCTGCGCCCGCAGCGCCCCCGCCCCGAGCGGCACCGCGCAGTGACGGTGCCCGGGCCTCGCTGCCCCTCCGGAGCCCCGGTGCGCCCGTGCCCCCCGTCCCCTCCCGCCGCAGCCCTCCCGTAGCCCGGATTTCACTCCCGTGGCAAAGCCGGCCCTGCAGGAATTGGGTAAGTGGAGCTATTGCAACACAGCATTTTTCCATACATTTGCTATATAACTCGGAGGGTTTTAAAGATAGCATCAGTTGGCACACTTAGCACGAAACCACCTAATTACTGACGCCTTGGAAGTGCCAAACTTTTAAAGGGGGGAGGTGAGGTTAAAATCACAGGCGACCAACAAGTGTTACCTGTTTTTAAAGTATTCCAAGCGCTGCTCTCCACGGGAGTCGGGACATGGGGAGGGGGCGTCTCGGGGCAGAGCCATCCCCTCTGTCACCACTGCCACCACACCGAGGGGCTGGAGGTTCTGCATCCCCCCGCTCTGACCATCTCCTTCCCACCAAACTCCACTGCCTGGTGCTGTGGCTTCCCCGCACTGCTCCCATCCCGTCCCTGCGCCAGCCCGGGCTGCGGGATGGGGTTTGTGGCCAGTCCTGATCTCCACCGGAGGGAAAAAAAAAAACCCTCCCGGTAAGAGCGTGGCTCTGAAAACCCTCCCGGTAAGAGCGTGGCTCTGAGCAGCCCCGGGGGCGGCCGCAGGGTCAGGCACGGCGGGGGCGGATTGTCCCCGCGCCCCCGCTGCTTCCCGGAGGGAATGATCCGGGCTGGAAGGGCTGGAGCCGCCGCCTGCTGCCCTCCTCAGAGGGACGGCACCGCTCGGCGCGGGGGATGCGAGACCCCCGGCCCGGTGCCCGGTGCCCGGTGCAGGATGCTGGTGCGTGCTCGGCACCCTGGACTCGGTGGCAAGTGCAGGATGCCCGGTGCAGGGTTCCTGCTGCCCACTGCCCGGTGCACGGTGCCCGGTGCCCCTTTTCCGGTGCAGGAATCCCGGTGCCCTTCATCCGCGGCGGGATGCGCAGATCCCGGTCCGCACTGCCCGGTGCAGGATGCCCGGTACCGGGTACCCCTTCCCCGGTGCAGCTCGCCTGGTGACCGATCCCCTTTGCCCGGTGCATCCTGCCCCGTTCCCGTTCCCCCCAGCCCGGTATCCGGTGCCCGCTCCCCCTTTTGCCCGGTGCAGGGTCTCCGGTCCCCTGTCCCGGTCCCCTGTCCCCCGTCCCCGCGCGCGCCGGCCCCGCTTCCTGCTCTCTCTCCAACGTTCCATTGTGCGGAGCTTCCATTGTGACGTCTCGGCCTCGGCTCGGCTTTGTCTGTCCATATATGGGCAGCTACGTCACGGAGCGCTCCCGCATAAAGGCCCCGCGGAGTCCCCGGCGGAGCAGTCGGGCGGCAGCGAAGGAACCGGCGAGCGGAGCGGGGCCGAGCGCGGGGGGAGCGGGGCCGGGGCCGGGAGCCGGCGACAGAGACAGAGAGAGAGACAGAGAGAGAGGAGGGGTTAAATCCTCCCCCCCCACCACCACCCCCCCAGCTTCTACAACCACATCTGCCAGCCAGATCGCCCCCTCCCCCTCGAGGAAACACCACCAAGGGACCCACGGAGGACCGCGCCCCCCCCGCGCCCCCTCCTCCGCGGCCACCCCCAGCCCCCCCCCCCCCCCACCGCCTCCTCCTCCTCCTCCCCCCCGCCGCCCCCGCCCCAACTTTTCTTCTTGCATGATTTCCCTCGCACGGATTTGCCACTCGGATGTTGTTTCCTCGGGAGCTGAGCTCGGAGCCACGTTGAACCAGCCTTTTCCTCCAGTGCTATGACAGGCAAACTACTGGAGAAGCTGCCGGGGACCATGAACACTTTGATGAACCAATTGCCTGACAATCTGTACCCAGAGGAGATCCCCAACTCTTTGAATATCTTCTCCAGCACCAGCGACTCGGTGGCTCACTACAACCAGATGGCTGCAGGTAAAAGAGGAGGGGGGGGGAAGGAAAATGGGGAAAAGGCAGGAGCGGGGGGGGAGCCGGTGGGGCGAGGAGGAGGATGCTGTGGGTAGGGTGTCATGGAGCCTCGGAGGGAAGGGAAGAGCTGGGGCTGGGGAGCGTCCCCCCCCCCGCACCCACCCACCCCTTTCCTCGCCGTGTCTCCGCGCGATCGCTGCAGGGCTCCGCCGAGCGCTGCCGCCGCCGAGCCGCCGCCGCAGGTACGGGGACGGCGGCCGGGCTCCGTGGGGAGGAGATCCCGGCTGGAAATGCCGGAGGGGCCGAGGGGAAAGGCCGGGCACCCCCGTGTCGCGCAGGGATCCGCGCGGGTGCGGAGGCGCCGCGGACGCGCGTGGCCGTGGCAGCCGCCCCCCCCCCCCACACCCCGCAGCGGCGGCGGCGGCAGCGTGGGCTCCCCGGGACGCGGCGCCGAGTTTCCCGGAGCGCGGGGTTGGGGGAAAAACGGGGCGGGGGAGAGAGGGAGGATCTGGGGGGCACAGGTGAGCGCCGAGGGCGGCGGGGGCGGGTGCTCCCCGCGTGTCCCCGCTCCCACGCGGAGCCCCGCCAGGCTAAACCCCCACCCTCCCCTCCCCATCCCCGTGTTTCTCCTCGCCGGGGCTCGGCGCAGGGAAGGCGGCGAGTTGGTAACGGCGTCGGCGGCCGCAGCCCCGGCCCCGCGGAGTGCCCAGCGCTGCCGGGGCTGGACGGGGAGGAATCCTACCTGTAGCCGCAGGTACCTCCTTCCCCCCCGGCGGCGCGGCGGTGGGGTGTCCCCCCCACACACCCACCCACCCACCCACCCACCCCGGGCAGCTCCTCGCGGGGGCGGCGCGGGCGGCCCCGCATCGTCGGGACCCCCGGCAGGCAGCGCCGCATTCGCGGGGTGGAAGCAGAGAGGGGAAGGGGGGGAGCGGGGCGAGGAGGAAGCGGTGCGTCCCCGCTCCCCGGAGCATCCCCCGGTACATCCCCGGTGCTCCCCGCCGGGCCCTCCCGGCTCACGCTGCCCCGCTTCTCTCGCACTTTGCAGATAATGTTATGGACATTGGCTTAGCGAACGAAAAGGCCGGTCAGGAATTGTCCTCCTACTCGGGCACTTTTCAACCCGCCCCGGGCAACAAGACTGTCACCTACCTGGGGAAATTCGCTTTCGACTCGCCCTCCAACTGGTGCCAGGACAACATCATCAGCCTGATGAGCGCCGGCATCCTGGGGGTGCCGCCGTCCTCGGGCGCGCTCACCAGCACGCAGAGCTCGGCGGGCAGCATGGGGCCGCCGCAGGGCGAGGTGGACCAGATGTACCCCGCGCTGCCACCCTACTCCTCCTGCAGTGACCTCTACCCAGAGCCCGTCTCCTTCCACGACCCCCAGAGCAACCCTGGCCTCACCTACTCCCCCCAGGATTACCAGGCGGCCAAGCCCGCCTTGGACAGCAACCTCTTCCCCATGATCCCAGACTATAACCTCTACCACCACCCCAACGACATGGGCACCATCACGGAGCACAAACCCTTCCAGAGCTTGGACCCCATCCGCGTCAACCCGCCCCCCATAACCCCGCTGGAGACCATCAAGGCCTTCAAGGACAAGCAGATCCACCCGGGTTTCGGGGGGCTGCCGCAGCCGCCCCTCACCCTCAAGCCCATCCGACCCCGCAAGTATCCCAACCGGCCCAGCAAGACGCCGCTCCACGAGCGGCCCCACGCCTGCCCGGCCGAGGGGTGCGACCGCCGCTTCTCCCGCTCCGACGAGCTCACCCGCCACCTCCGCATCCACACGGGCCACAAGCCCTTCCAGTGCCGCATCTGCATGCGGAGCTTCAGCCGCAGCGACCACCTCACCACCCACATCCGCACCCACACCGGGGAGAAGCCCTTCGCCTGCGAGTTCTGCGGCCGCAAGTTCGCCCGCTCCGACGAGCGCAAGCGGCACGCCAAGATCCACCTCAAGCAGAAGGAGAAGAAGGCCGAGAAGGGCTCGGGCGGGCAGCCCCCCGCCGCGCCCCCCGCCGCCACCGCCACCACCTCGCCCCCCGTCGCCCTCGCCCCCGCCGTCACCACGTGCGCTTGAGGGATTGTGGGGGGCGGCGCGGTGTCACCCCTTCTCCTCCCCTTGCCCTCGGCACCGCTGCGGGGGGAACCCCGCGGCGTTCAGGATACCGGGGTTGCGCTGCGACGGGTCCGCTCCGCCCGCGCCCGGATTGCCCGGCTCCAGGCTGCCCGCGCCTGGATCCTGCCTGCACTTGGATCGACGGCACCCGCGCTGCCCGCACCCGGATCGCCCGGACTGGCGCTGGGGTTTGCCCGCAACCACCTGGATCCCGGCTGCTCGTTCCCGCACCTTCCGCGTCCCGGCTGCTTCCACCCGCCCCGCGCGGGCCGGGCCGCCCTGCCCGGCTCCCGCAATTCCCGGATCCCGGCTGCTGCCCGCACCCTCCCGGCCCGGCTCTGTGGGATCCCTGCTGCCCGCGCCCTGTTCCCGCACCTGGATTACTCGGATCCCGCCTGGATTGCCCCATCCCGGCTCTCCCGCACCTCACCCGCCTCCATCCCGCCCCGCTCCGGGCCGCCCGGCCGGCGGATCCCGGGAATAATCCCGGGAATTATCCCGGCTCTCCTGGATCCCAGGGATCGCTCCGAGCCTCCCGCCCTGCCCGGGGCTGCCTGCGCCGGGATCGGGAACCTCCCAGTCCCATCCTGGTTCCCCGAGGGCTCCAGGATCCGCGAGGGGACGGACGGACGGACGGATGGATGGATGGATGGATGGATGGATGGATGGATGGATGGATGGATGGATGGAGCTGATCTGGCTCCTCTCCTCTGCCCTGGAGCCCTCGTTGTCCCCCCCCGTGTCCCCCGTGTCCCCAACAGCGGCTCCCCGTGCTGGAGGTAAGCGGGCTCAGCCCCCCAGGCCGGGCTGGAGGGGCGGGGGGCGGCTCCGAGGGTCCCCCCAGCTCCGGGGGGCGGCGGGGAGCGACGTCCCGGCAGCAGCTTTTGGGTTTGTTTTCTTGTTTTTGTTTCCTTTTTTTCCTTTTTATTATTTTTTTTTTTTTTTGGTTTGTTTTCAGCAGAAGGGAAATTCTTTAGAGAAATACAGGGAAAAGAAAAAAGCACCCCAGTATTTTGCTGAATACTTTTTATAATGTGAGATATTTTTATTTTATTTTATTTGGTCACTTTAAAACAACCACCCAACTATGGAGGAGAAAAATCAATTAGTCCTCTATTTTATTATTTTTTTTTTCTTTCTCCTTCTGGTATGTGCATGTCATTGCATGACTGCTCTGATTTTTTTCTTCTTTTGTTTTAATAAAACTGTGCTCAGACATTTAAGCTAAACTAAGCAAAAATAATAATGACTTAAAAAGAAAAAAAAATCTTTGTTGCCAAAAGGTCGTGCTATCCAGGTTTGATGTCTGCATGTGAAAAAAAAAACACAAAAAAACACATTAAAAACGTACAAAAAATAAAGAGAAGAGGAAGAATGCAGTCTAATTTATGTGAACTGAAAGGAACAAAAAAAAAAAAAAAAAAAAAAACAAACCACAATCAGGTTTAACCACACAAACCTAAGGGAATGATATTTTTTGAAAGACTTTTGTATAAAGTTGAGTACTTAGAGAAAAAAAAAATCATACCAGATGTAATATATTTTGTGGATGTTTTTATTTCTTGGATTTATAGTACCTTATACTAAGGTTAAAAAAAAAAATTATGCTTGATATTGTGAAAAGGTGATAATTTTCACACACATTTCATTTGCTCATTTGTCATGTTGTAATGCAAATATGATAGTTAATGCATACAGCATTTTTAAGGGAAAAAATCAGAAATATTGAACTGATGTATTGTTGTACCATTTGCACTGTGAGCAAATGCTAATGCAGTAAATATATTGTGTTTGCTGACAATCAAAATCTGTAGTAAATATCTTTATTTGCTTAAAAATGATCTATATTGGTTTGGAAAGTTTAAAAAAAAAAAGGTTTTGATGTGTAAAAAGGGTTGAAATGTGCAGGGAAGTGGGTGCTGTGTCGACTTTCAAACCTGTCTGTACAGAATTTTTTTTCCTAGTGCTGTATTTCCTTAAATATTATTTTTTTATATGATTTAAAAAATAACAAAAAGAAACCAATAACCCACTTTTTCTTCTCAGCACCCCTCCCTCTCCTTCAGTTCTATCCACAGGACGGCACAGCAAGACCCGGCTCTGTCCTTGTGTCCCTTTTTTTTTGGGATTTGGGGCACCCAACCGGGATTTGGGGCACCCAGCCATGATTTGGGGGCACCTAACAAGATTTTGGGGCATCCAAATTGGATTTGGGGCCACCCAACAAGGATGGGGGCACCCAGCAAAGATGGGAGCACCCAAACAGGATTTGGGGCCCTCCCAACTGTGATTTGGGCCACCCAACAAAATTGGGGCACCCAAAAAGGATTTGGAAGCACCCAACAAGGATTTGGGGCACCCAACCAGGATTTGGGGCCACCCAACAAGAATTTGGGGCACCCAACAAGGATTGGGTCACCCAGTCAGGATGGGGGCACCCAACAAAGACTGGGGGCACCCAACCAAGATTTGGCAGCACCCAACAAGAATTTGGGGCACCCAAGAAGAATTTGGGGCACCCAACATGGATTTTGGGGGCACCCAATCGGGATTTGGGTCACCCAACATGGATTGGGTCACCCAACATGGATTTTGGGGCACCCAACCATGATTTGAGGCACCCAACATGGATTTTGGGGGCACCCAACACAGGTCGGGTCACCCAACATGGATTTTGGGGCACCCAACACAGATTGGGTCACCCAACATGGATTTTGGGGCACCCAACCAGGATTTGGGTCACCCAACATGGATTTTGGGGCACCCAACATGGATTTGGGTCACCCAAAACAGATTCTGGGGGCACCCAACCAGGATTTGGGTCACCCAAAACGGATTTTGGGGGCACCCAACCGGGATTTGGGTCACCCAACATGGATTTTGGGGGCACCCAACACAGGTCGGGTCACCCAACATGGATTTTGGGGGCACCCAACCGGGATTTGGGTCACCCAACATGGATTTTGGGGTCACCCAACATGGATTTGGGTCACCCAACATGGATTTTGGGGCACCCAACCATGATTTGAGGCACCCAACACGGATTTTGGGGGCACCCAACAAGATTGGGTCACCCAACATGGATTTGGGGGCACCCAACATGGATTTGGGTCACCCAACATGGATTTTGGGGCACCCAACCGGGATTTGGGTCACCCAACATGGATTTTGGGGCACCCAACAAGATTGGGTCACCCAACATGGATTTTGGGGGCACCCAACCGGGATTTGGGTCACCCAAAACAGATTCTGGGGGCACCCAACATGGATTTGGGTCACCCAACATGGATTTTGGGGGCATCCAACATGGATTTGGGTCACCCAAAACAGATTTTGGGGGCACCCAACATGGATTTTGGGGCACCCAACCGGGATTTGGGTCACCCAACACGGATTTTGGGGGCACCCAACCAGGATTTGAGGCACTCAACATGGATTTGGGTCACCCAAAACGGATTTTGGGGGCACCCAACCGGGATTTGGGGCACCCCCTCTCCCCAAACCCCGCCACGCCCTTGCTCTGCCCTTGCCCTCCCATCCCTGTTCCCGCTGCCGCCGCCGCCCGTCTCGGTTCTGCCGGCGGCTTTGGTGACTTTGGGCCGCCAAAGAGGATCGTGCTGCTTCAGCCGGTAATGCCCCCGTGCCCTTCACCCACAGGGGATTTTTTTTAATTTATTTATTTATTTTTTTTTTAACTCTCCCAGCCTGGATGGCTCAGGATAAAAATAACCCGAAAATAACCCGGCGGGTTCCAGCGCTGGCGCTCGCACGGGCACGAGGAACGAGTGGGAGAAGCTCTGGAGGCGTTTGGATGTTTGGAGTGGTGGCGCTTGGAGCCTTCCCCTGGCATGGGGACGGAGCTCCTGGAGCTGGGATTGTGCTGGGATTGTGCTGGGATTGAGTATTTTACCATTGTCCTCCTTCCCAGGGCCTTGCTGGTGACTGGCACTGCCACCAGTGTGGTGCCAGGCTATGAAAGAATTGGCAGCCTTGTCAGATTCTTGCTTTCTTATTTGATTTTTTTTTATTTTCCTGCTGCTCCAGCCATTCCAGGGCATGGTTGAGCTCGCTGGCTTGGAAAGTTTTATAATCTGGGGAAGATCCAGTGACTCAGGGCACAGCTGGCCCAGCCAGGGGTGGCATCTCGTGGTGTTGAGGACTTGGTTTTGGATCTAATTGTGGATTCTCGGTGGCTGAGTGTTTGGCAGCCACGTGAGGCTGGATTGGGACGAGCTGGGATTGTCCTTCCCTGTGTGCCCTGGAGGTCCTGCAGCCAGGAGGGGCTGCAGGATATTTTGGGAGTCACTGTGGTGTCCCCATGTGTGGCTCCGGCAGGAACCGGAGCTGCCACGCACAGGGAGAGCCACCACAGCCCCCAGCGTCACCTGAGGGTGCTGCAGGTGCTGCAGGTGCTGCAGGCGCTGCAGGTGCTGCAGGTGCTGCAGGTGCTGCAGGTGCTGCAGGTGCTGCAGGTGCTGCAGGTGCCCATCTCCACTGGTGGGAATCACTGGAGATCCTGGGAATGAGCACAGCAGAGGAGCTGCCCCAGCGAGGAGCCACCCAACACTTTGGGCTTCTTCCTCCATGTGGGTCTCTCTGGTGCTGGGCCCCCTCAGTGCTGGATTGATCCCTCCTTTTCCAGGGCTTGGCTGGAGCAGAGGTTTAATTCAGTTTCCATGTTCGTGTCTCAGGTGTTGGGCATCAGTCCTGGGTTGATCCCTCCTTTTCCAGGGCTTGGCTGCTGGAGCAGAGGAAGAGGATGGAGCTTTGTCTTGGGGAGTCATGGCACAAACTGCCACCATTTGGGCTCCTGAGCACTCATACCCAGAATTTTTTTGTAAGGGAAACCCCCAGAGATTTAAGGGCTGCTTTGATTGTTGCTTTGCTGTGTGGGGTTGATCCTGGGCTGTCCCTCGCTCCCTTGTGAGCTCTCTGTGCTTTGGGCTCCTTCTCTGGGCAAGGAGGAGGAGGGAAGGAGCCCAGCAGGCACAGGGGACCCTCTCTGGCAGTTTTGCCCGCTGGGCAGGACGCCCCAGGGGCAGAGCAGGAAGGTGAGGAGCACCCTTGGGTGGCAGAGCGCGGGGAGCGCGTGCAGCACCTTGCACGAAAAATGTTGGTTGCTACGGAAACACGGCACTTTCCATCCCTGTTCTGGGCTATCTGTGTTCTGGGGAGGAGGGAAGGGCTTCCAGGCACGTACCAGCTCCACAGAACTTGCTGCTTTTCCCTCCTCAACGCGAGCACCGAGGTCCTGAAGAGGCACCAACACCTCGCTCCTCCCCGCTGAGGGTGTCCGGGGCTTTGCAGGACGTGGTTGGATCCAGGAGCTCTCCACAGGATGGGATTTGCTGCTCTGGAGGAGCACCAAGAGCTGAGACTCCATCCCCTGGATGCACAGCCAGGAGCTCCTGGTTTGCAGCTGGAGTACAGATGTTCTTCTCACCTCTGGCTGGCAGGAGATGTCAGCCACACGAGTTCTGGATGGTTCTGGATGGTTCTGGATGGTTCTGGATGGCCTGACCCTCATCTCCCACCCCGTGTGGATCCATCCCCACCCCTGGATGGGTGTTCTGGAGGAAGGGGCCACACTCCTCCTCCTCCTCCTGGGACAGGGGGACAAACAGCAGAGCCTCCACAGAAGTTGCTCGCTGAGTGCTGTGGCCACCAGGATGAGGGATCCAGGCTGGTGCCAGCTCTGTCTTGTCCCTGAGGTGACAGTGAGGTGGGGACAGGCCAGGAGCAGCAGCCTGGCCCAGCAAAACCTCCCCAGCCTTCCTCTTCCTCTTCCTCCTCACCCTGCCCACACCTGGATGGGGATGTCAGGGACCCTCCTGGCTGCCTCCCCTCGGGGTTTGCTCTGACCAGCACCCCAAAATCCATCCCTTTCCCCCATCCTGGCACAAAAGTGACTCTGCTGGGGGCTGCCACCCCCCCGGACCTGCCCCCCCCGTTCCTTTTGGGCTAATCCCTGTCCTCACCGGTGTCGGTAACACCTTCCCAGTTTAGCATCATCCTCCCTGGCTGTAATTACCGAGTGTTTACCTCCACCTGCTAATTGATAAAGCCAGCCCTGGCGCCCAGCCCGGCCCCCGCCCCGTGTGCTGGCATGTGGCTGGTGACACCAGCCCAGGATGTCACCCTGGGGTGCTGACAGGGGTCTGGGGGCACCCACAGCTTGGGGGGCTCTGGATGGGGGTGGCTGATGGGTCAGTGCTCAGGGCACGGTGGGTTTTTGGTCACCAAAATGACTTTGCTGCTCCTGTCCTGCCTCCTCAAGGTGGGTTTGGGGGGGTTCTCCCCAAAATTGGGGGTTCCTGCTCTTCCAAAGGTGACTCACATCCCTTGGATTTCCTTGATTGGGGCAGTCCTGCTGCTCCCCGTGCTGTCACCCACCCCAGGGTGTCCCTGGGCACCCCCTGCACCCCATCCCGGGGTGATCCTGGGCACCCCTGCACCCCATCCCGGGGTGATCCTGGATATCCCACCCCAGGGAATAATCCTGGGCACCCCCTGCACCCCATCCCGGGGTGATCCTGGATATCCCACCCCAGGGAATAACCCTGTGCATCTCCTCTCCGTGCCCTCATCCAGCTCAGGGTGCTCCCAGGAATTCCTCCCCCTCACCCACCCCAGGGATGCTCCTGGGCATCCCCCCTGCTGCATCCTCGCCCACTTCAGGGATCATCCCAGGAAATTCCTCACCCTCACCCACTCTTGGGATGCTCCTGGGCATCCCCTCCTCGTGCCACTGCCCACTCCAGGGTGTTCCGGGCACTCCGTGCTCTCACCCACTTTTGGGATGCTCCTGGGAATTCCATTCCCGTGCCCTCGCCCACCTCGGGGATGATCCAGGAAATTCCTTTTCCTTGCCCACCCCGAGATGATCCATTAAATTCCTTTCTCCTCCCCCACCCAGGGATGATCCAGGCAATCCCTTCTTGCCCACCCCGAGATGATCCATGAAATTCCTTTTCCTTGCCCACCCAGGGATAATCCATGAAATTCCTTTTCCCTGCCCACCCCGAGATGATCCATGAAATTCCTTTTCCTTGCCCACCCAGGGATGATCCATGAAATTCCTTTTCCTTGCCCACCCAGGGATGATCCATGAAATTCCTTTTATTGCCCACCCCAGGATAATCCATGAAATTCCTTTTCCTTGCCCACCCAGGGATGATCCATGAAATTCCTTTTCCTTGCCCACCCAGGGATGATCCATGCAATTCCTCCTCCTTGCCCACCCCGAGGACGCTCCACAGCTCCCATCGGTTTAACTCCACCCCCTCCCTCCCCATTTCCAGTTTTTGAACCGAAATCCGACGAATTTCACGGTTTTCTCTCCGCGCGCCTCTTCCGTGACGTCACGCTCCCCGCCATGTGACGTCACGTGGCGTCACCGCGGGGGGTGCGAGCGCTCCCGGAAGGGGCGGGGCCTAAAACGGCGGCACTTCCGGGATCGGCGCGGGGCGGAGGGGGAACATGAGCTGGTGAGTGAGGGGAGAGCCGGGACACCGGGACCGGGACGGGAAATGGGCACCGGGACCGGGATGGGAAACCGGCACCGGGACCGGGACACCGGGAGCGGGGAGAGCCGGGACACCGGGAGCGGGACACCGGGAGCGGGGAGAGCCGGGACACCGGGAGCGGGACGGGAAACGGACACCGGGACCGGGACACCGGGAAACGGGCACCGGGAACACCGGGAGCGGGAAGAGCCGGGACACCGGGAGCGGGACGGGAAACGGGCACCGGGAGCGGGACACCGGGAGCGGGACGGGAAACGGGCACCGGGAGCGGGATGGGAAACCGGCACCGGGAGCGGGACACCGGCACCGGGAGCGGGGAGACCGGGATCAACGGGGCTGGGAGCGGGGAAACTGGGACCGGGAGCGGGACGGGAAACCGGCACCTGGAGCGGGGAGACCGGCACCGGCGGCACCGGGAGCGGGGCAAGGCGGGGAAACCGGGGCACCGGGAGCGGGGCCGGGCCGGGGAAGCGGAACCGCCGGCTCTGGCCCGCCCGGTGCCGGCTCCTCCTTCAGGCCGGGCTGGGCCCGGTGCTGAGCGGTGCTGGCCCGGTGGGAGCGCCCGTGGAGCCCTGGAGAGGTCCCGGTGCTGCCGGGGCTTGGCCCGGTGCTGGGCCTGGAGAGGTCCCGGTGCTGCTCAGGCTTGGCCCAGTCCTGGCCATGTTTCCCTCAGTGCTGGCCAGGTTTGTAACAGTCCTGACAAGGTTTCCCTCAGTCCTGGCCAGGTTAGTCCCAGTGCTGGCCGGGTTTGTCCCAGTGCTGACCGGGTTTGTCCCAATCCTGGCCAGGTTTGTCCCAATCCTGACCAGGTTTCTCCCAATCCTGGCCAGGTTTGTCCCAGTCGTGGCCAGTTTGTCCCAGTGCTGGCCGGGTTTGTCCCAGTCCTTGCCAGATTTCCCTCAGTCCTGACCAGGTTTCTCCCAATCCTGGCCAGGTTTCCCTCAGTCCTGACCAGGTTTCCCTCAGTCCTGGCCAGGTTTGTCCCAGTCCTGGCCAGGTTAGTCCCAGTGTTGACCAGGTTTGTCCCAGTCCTGGCCAGGTTTGCCCCAGTGCTGGCCAGATTTCCCTCAGTCCTGACCAGGTTTGTCCCAGTCCTGGCCAGGTTTGCCCCAGTGCTGGCCAGGTTAGTCCCAGTCGTGGCCAGGTTAGTCCCAGTGTTGACCAGGTTTGTCCCAATCCTGGCCAGGTTTGTCCCAGTGCTGGCCAGGTTAGTCCCAGTCCTGGCCAGGTTAGTCCCAGTCCTGGCCAGGTTAGTCCCAGTCCTGGCCAGGTTAGTCCCAGTCCTGGCCAGGTTAGTCCCAGTCCTGGCCAGATTTGTCCCAGTCGTGGCCAGGTTTGTCCCAGTGCTGACCAGGTTTGTCCCAGTGCTGACCAGGTTTCTCCCAATCCTGGCCAGGTTTCCCTCAGTCCTGGCCATGTTTCTCCCAATCCTGGCCATGTTTCTCCCAATCCTGGCCATGTTTCTCCCAATCCTGGCCAGGTTTGCCCCAGTCCTGGCCAGGTTTCTCCCAATCCTGGCCATGTTTGCCCCAGTCCCAGGTTTGTCCCTGCTGTCCCTGTAGTCACTCACACCCCTCACCTGTGCCCCCACAGCACCCCCTGACCCTTCCCACCCTCCCCCCTCCTCCTTACCCAGGTGCTGCTGCAGGTACGTGGAGAGTCCCCAAATGTCCCCATAAAATCCATGGAAATAAAGCTTTTCCCTTAAAAAAAGAGGAAAGAAGAATTATGTCTTTGGATGAGGGCTCAGTTTGGACACACCGGTTCCTTTGGGTATTATTTAATTGAATTGTATTAATTAATAATATTAGAAATTGATCTGGACTGCTGTGTGTGGTTTCTCATTCTGGAGAGTCCCAGAGATCCAGCACTGTTGTGAGAGGCAGAGGATGGGATGGATCAAGGACTGAAACTTTTCCTTGCCTGGAAGGTTGAGTTCCATGGTGACAATGGAAAATTTTTCGGGTTGGGATCTGTGGAAGTTGTGGTTTGGAAATGTACTGCAATAACATAATGAGGCACACAGAGGTGCTGATTAAAATTGGGCATTTGGGCTGAAAATCCCCATTTGTCCACTGGAATCACTTCAGTTTTGCTTTGCTCAGAACAGCCACAGTTATGGACAGTGTTGGCTGACGAGGTTGTGGAGCCACTTTTTCCTTGGGAATCTGAGGGAAGTGACTCTGGGAGTAGCTTCAGAGCCAAAACGTGAGGAATAAATAATTCATGTGTTGGGTGTGGAATAATTCGGGTGCAGGGCACCCACACTTCCCAGTGTCCATCACCACAACACACGTGGTTTTTCCTGGGAGACTTTGGCTGTTTTTGCCTCTTTCTGGGGAGGAATCTGAGGTCATTGCCAGGCACATGAGGGGAACTGGGGACTCTGGACAGTTCTGAGTCTCTTTTCTTCCCTCTGACGCACGAGGGGCTCGCAGCCCGCGGGGCTCCAGCCTTACAGTCGCCCTCAGTGCTGCCCTGGCTGTGCCCCCTCCCGGCCCATCCCGCCCAGGATGAATCAGGGCATTCACAGGAGGGGGTCAGTGACGTCCAGCAGCTCTGACACACGCTGGGGTCGTGTCCTGCTGGGAAATGTCACAGCCAGGCACGTCCGGCCCTGCTGCCCTGGCACCGCTCTGGGCGGGAGGGTTTGTCCCAGCCTGGCTGCCCTGGGAGCTCAGCTGCCCTGAGCATCTCTGAGACACTGGGAACCCTTAGTGCTGGGTCAGTCCTTCCTTTCCAGGCTTAACTCAGCCTCCCTGAGCACCCTTAGTGCTGGGTCAGTCCCTCCTTTCCAGGCTTAACTCAGCCTCCCTGAGCACCTCTGAGACACTGGGAACCCTTAGTGCTGGGTCAGTCCTTCCTTTCCAGGCTTAACTCAGCCTCCCTGAGCACCTCTGAGGCACTGAGCATCCTTAGTGCTGGGTCAGTCCTTCCTTTCCAGGCTTAACTCAGCCTCCCTGAGCACCTCTGAGGCACTGGGAACCCTTAGTGCTGGGTCAGTCCTTCCTTTCCAGGCTTAACTCAGCCTCCCTGAGCACCTCTGAGGCACTGAGCATCCTTAGTGCTGGGTCAGTCCTTCCTTTCCAGGCTTAACTCAGCCTCCCTGAGCACCTCTGAGGCACTGAGCATCCTTAGTGCTGGGTCAGTCCTTCCTTTCCAGGCTTAACTCAGCCTCCCTGAGCACCTCTGAGACACTGGGCATCCTTAGTGCTGGGTCAGTCCTTCCTTTCCAGGCTTAACTCAGCCTCCCTGAGCACCCTTAGTGCTGGGTCAGTCCTTCCTTTCCAGGGCTTAACTCAGCTCCATGTGGGTCTGAGCACCCTTAGTGCTGGATCAGTCCCTCCTTTTCCAGGGCTTAACTCAGCCTCCCTGAGCACCTCTGAGGCACTGAGCATCCTTAGTGCTGGGTCAGTCCTTCCTTTCCAGGGTTTGGCTCAGCTTCCCTGAGCACCTCTGAGACACTGGGCACCCTTAGTGCTGGGTCAGTCCTTCCTTTTACAGGGTTTGGCTCAGCTTCCCTGAGCATCTCTGAGGCACTGGGCACCCTTAGTGCTGGGTCAGTCCTTCCTTTCCAGGCTTAACTCAGCTCCATGTAGGTCTGAGCACCCTTAGTGCTGGGTCAGTCCTTCCTTTTCCAGGGCTGAACTCAGCTTCCCTGAGCACCCTTAGTGCTGGGTCAGTCCTTCCTTTCCAGGCTTAACTCAGCCTCCCTGAGCATCTCTGAGGCACTGAGCATCCTTAGTGCTGGGTCAGTCCTTCCTTTCCAGGCTTAACTCAGCTTCCCTGAGCACCCTTAGTGCTGGGTCAGTCCTTCCTTTCCAGGCTTAACTCAGCTTCCCTGAGCATCTCTGAGGCACTGGGAACCCTTAGTGCTGGGTCAGTCCTTCCTTTCCAGGGCTGAACTCAGCCTCCCTGAGCACCTCTGAGGCACTGAGCATCCTTAGTGCTGGGTCAGTCCTTCCTTTCCAGGCTTAACTCAGCTTCCCTGAGCACCTCTGAGACACTGAGCATCCTTAGTGCTGGGTCAGTCCTTCCTTTCCAGGCTTAACTCAGCTTCCCTGAGCACCTCTGAGGCACTGGGAACCCTTAGTGCTGGGTCAGTCCTTCCTTTCCAGGCTTAACTCAGCCTCCCTGAGCACCTCTGAGGCACTGGGAACCCTTAGTGCTGGGTCAGTCCTTCCTTTCCAGGCTTAACTCAGCCTCCCTGAGCACCTCTGAGGCACTGGGAACCCTTAGTGCTGGGTCAGTCCTTCCTTTCCAGAGCTTAACTCAGCTCCATGTGGGTCTGGGTACCCTTAGTCCTGGGTTGATCTCTCTTTTTCCAGGGCTTTACTCAGCTTCCATGTGGGTCTCTCTAGTGTTGGGCACCCTTAGTCCTGGATCAATCCCTCCTTTCCCAGGGCTTAACTCCACTTCCATGTGCATCTGTCTGGTGTTGGTCATCCCTAGTCCTGGATTAATCCCTCTTTTTTCCAGGGCTTAACTCAGCTTCCATGTGGGTTTCTCTGGCATTGGGCACCCTTAGTCCTGCATCAATCCTTCCTTTTCCAGGGCTTGGCTGAAGCAGAGACTTAACTCAGCTTCCATGTGCATCTCTCAGGCATTGGGCATCGTTAGTCCTGGGTTGGTCCCTCCTTTTCCAGGTTTGATGGAAGCTGGGGCTTAACTCAGCTTCCATGTTCGTGTCTCAGGTGTTGGGCATCAGTCCTGGGTTGATCCCTCCTTTTCCAGGGCTTGGCTGCTGGAGCAGAGGAAGAGGATGGAACTTCATCCTCAGCTTTGTCCTGCACAGTCATGGCACAAACTGCCACCATTTGGGCTCCTGAGCACTCAAATCCTGATTTTTTTTGTAAGGGAAATCTCCAGAGATTTAAGGGCTGCTGGCAGGTTTTGTTGAGTTGTGTGGGGTTGATCCTGGGCTGTCCCTTGCTCCTTGTGAGCTCTCTGTGCTGCAGGAGGGCTGGGAATGCTCCCAGGAGCACAGGGAATGCTCCCAGGAGCACAGGGAATGCTCCCATGAGAACAGGGAATGGTCCCAGGAGCACAGGGAATGGTCCCAGGAGCACAGGGAATGGTCCCAGGAGCACAGGGAATGGTCCCAGGAGCACAGGGAATGCTCCCATGAGAACAGGGAATGCTCCCTGGGGCGCAGGGAAAGGTCCCAGGAGCACAGGGATCACTCCCATGAGAACAGGGAATGGTCCCATGAGAACAGGGAATGTTCTCCAGAACACAGGGAATGCTCCCAGGAGCACAGGGAATGGTCCCAGGAACACAGGGAATGGTCCCAGGAGCACAGGGAATGGTCCCAGGAGCACAGGGAATGCTCCCAGGAGCACAGGGAATGGTCCCAGGAGCACAGGGAATGGTCCCAGGAGCACAGGGAATGGTCCCAGGAGCACAGGGAATGGTCCCAGGAGCACAGGGAATGGTCCCAGGAGCACAGGGAATGGTCCCAGGAGCACAGGGATCACTTCCAGGAGCACAGGGAATGGTCCCAGGAGCACAGGGAATGGTCCCATGAGAACAGGGAATGGTCCCAGGAGCACAGGGAATGGTCCCAGGAGCACAGGGAATGGTCCCAGGAGCACAGGGATCACTCCCAGGAGCACAGGGATCACTCCCAGGAACACAACCATGACCTTGTACCCACACAGGAAAACGTTCTGGAGGGCTCCTGCTGGTGACAGAGCCTGGATGAAACCTCCAAATTCCCAATTCCTGCACCCAGGCAGTGAGGCAGCTCTGCCTCTCTAGGCTGGGCTTTATCTAGATCAGGACTAGGCTGGTTTTGGGACAGCCCTGCAGATGTTTTTGGAATCTCCTCATCCCCCTGTTCCTCATGTGCATCCAGTGATTCCCTTGGCCATCACTCCTGAAAATGGAGTGGAATGCTGGATTTTACTGTGTCATCCCCTTACTGCCCCCAGTGCCTCAGTTTTGACTTTATAAATTGTTTTTTAAGCTCCCTGAAACAGAAACAGCATCAAACCAAACCTTGTAATGGATGGAGATGAGGAGGAGCTGCCAATCTCTCCCAGAGGATGGGTTTGCACAGCCTCAGAGTGAGGTTGTTGGTTATTCCCGGTGTTTTCTCTGTTCTGGATTTGCACTGGTTGTTGGTTATTCCCAGTTTTTTCTGTATTATGAATTTGCACAGTTTGTGGTTATTCCCAGTGTTTTCCATAGTATGAATTTGCTCAGGTTGTTGGTTATTGCCAGTGTTTTCTCTCATGGATTTACACAGGTTTTTGGTTATTCCTGGTGTTTTCTGTTGTGGATTTGCACAGGTTGTTGGTTATTCCTGGTGTTTTCTGTGTCACCCATTTGCCCAGGTTGTTGGTTATTTCTGGTGTTTTCTCTATTCTGGATTTGCACAGGTTGTTGGTTATTCCCAGTGTTTTCTGTGTCACCCATTTGCACAGATTATTCCTGGTATTTTCCATGTTATGGATTTGCACAGGTTATTGGTTATTCCCAGAGTTTTCTGGTATGGATTTTCACAGATTGTTGGTTATTCCCAGTGTTTTCTGTGTCACCCATTTGCACAGATTATTCCTGGTGTTTTCCACGTTGGGGATTTGCACAGGTTGTTGGTTATTCCTGGTGTTTTCTGTATCACCCATTTCCACAGGTTGTTGGTTATTCCTGGTGTTTTATCTGTCACCCATTTGCACAGATTATTCCTGGTATTTTCCATGTTATGGATTTGCACAGGTTGCTGGTTATTCCTGGTATTTTCCATATTATGAATTTGCACAGGTTATTGGTTATTCCCAGTGTTTTCTGGTATGGATTTGCACAGGTTGTTGGTTATTCCCTGTGTTTTCTGTTCACCCATTTTCACATGTTGTTGGTTATTCCCTGTGTTTTCTGTTCACCCATTTGCACAGATTATTCCTGGTATTTTCCATGTTATGGATTTGCACAGGTTGTTGGTTATTCCTGGTGTTTTCTGGTATGGATTTTCACAGGTTGTTGGTTATTCCCTGTGTTTTCTGTTCACCCATTTGCACAGATTATTCCTGGTATTTTCCATGTTTTGGATTTTCACATGTTATTGGTTATTCCCTGTGTTTTCTGTGTCACCCATTTGCACAGGTTGTTGGTTATTCCTGGTGTTTTCTCTATTCTGGATTTTCACAGATTGTTGGTTATTCCTGGTGTTTTCTGTGTGACCCATTTGCACAGATTATTCCTGGTATTTTCCATGTTATGGATTTGCACAGGTTGTTGGTTATTCTTGGTGTTTTCTGTGTCACCCATTTGCACAGATTATTCCTGGTATTTTCCATGTTATGGATTTTCACAGGTTGTTGGTTATTCCTGGTGTTTTCTGGTATGGATTTGCACAGGTTGTTGGTTATTCCCAGTGTTTTCTATTCTGGATTTTCACAGGTTGTTGGTTATTCCCTGTGTTTTCTGTTCACCCATTTGCACAGATTATTCCTGGTATTTTCCACGTTGGGGATTTGCACAGGTTGTTGGTTATTCCTGGTGTTTTTTGTTATGAATTTGCACAGGTTGTTGGTTATTCCTGTTGTTTTCCATGTTATGAATTTGCACAGATTGTTGGTTATTCCCTGTGTTTTCTGTTCACCCATTTGCACAGATTATTCCTGGTATTTTCCATGTTATGGATTTTCACAGGTTGTTGGTTATTCCCTGTGTTTTCTGTATCACCCATTTGCACAGATTATCCCTGGTATTTTCCACGTTTTGGAGCCGTGGCCACGCTGAGCAGGTGCAATGCAAACACAGCCCCAGGCTCTGTTTTCTTCCCTCTGAATCAATATTGATGTTTTTTTGGATCCCCACGTGGCCAGTGGCAGCGCTCCCCCTTCCCTGCAGGTTTCAGTGATACTGGGATCAGCAGATGAGCACGGGATAAAATTATCTGGGATGAAGCAAGTGGATACCAGGGCAGTGAGTGAGGCTCCCAACACCTCCCTGTCAGAGGAGCTTTGCACATCCCAAAGTTTTTATCGTGGTGAAACTCGCCAGGGTGGAGCAGCTGGGAAGAGCCACCTCCCCTGCCACCAGCACAGGCCTCAGAGTGGTTTATTCCTGAACTAATTGTTCATTTTTCCACCTGTTTTGGTCCAGGTAGCTCCAACCCAGTGCTCTGGGTGTTTCACAACCGTGCTTAAAATGGATATTTTTGTAGCATAGTCAGGGCCTAAAACAGCCCTGCAAAATTCTGCTCGCCCACGCGCCTGGCGTGAGTAATTTTCTTTTGATGGGTGAGTAAAATATCATTATTTTTTTTCATGCTCCTCTTGGAATGGGTGGGAGAGAGGATTCTGACATTATTTTTGATTTGCTTAACACTGACACTGCTCCTGGCTCCGTGCAGGATGCTCCCAGGAGCTCGTCCCTGCACTGCCAAACTTCAGCAAAGGTGCCTTGTTTTCCCTGGCCTGACCTAAAATCCAGAAATTCAATGTTTACACCTCTTTTTTTTTCCTTTTTTTTTTTTTTTTTTTACACCTCCCTTTCCCTTCCCTGCTGCAGTGGCTCAACCTGCCTTAAAGCCTCCAGGTTTGCAGGGATGGGGTTGGAATCCAGGTGGGAATGCTCACCTGTGCCATGGGATCATTCCCAGGGATGGAATCCAGGTGGGAGCTCTCACCTGAGCCATGGGATCATCCCCAGGGATGGAATCCAGGTGGGAGCTCTCACCTGTGCCATGGGATCATCCCCAGGGATGGAATCCAGGTGGGAGCTCTCACCTGAGCCATGGGATCATCCCAGGGATGGAATCCAGGTGGGAATGCTCACCTGTGCCATGGGATCGTCCCCAGGGATGGAATCCAGGTGGGAATGCTCACCTGAGCCATGGGATCATCCCCAGGGATGGAATCCAGGTGGGAATGCTCACCTGTGCCATGGGATCATCCCCAGGGATGGAATCCAGGTGGGAATGCTCAGCTGTGCCATGGGATCATCCCCAGGGATGGAATCCAGGTGGGAATGCTCAGCTGTGCCATGGGATCATCCCCAGGGATGGAATCCAGGTGGGAATGCTCACCTGAGCCATGGGATCATCCCCAGGGATGGAATCCAGGTGGGAATGCTCACCTGTGCCATGGGATGGAATCCAGGTGGGAACTCTCACCTGAGCCATGGGATCATCCCCAGGGATGGAATCCAGATGGGAATGCTCACCTGAGCTATGGGATCATCCCCAGGGATGGAATCCAGGTGGGAACTCTCCCCTGCCCCAGGGATTCCATCCCACCCCATGACCTCCCCTCCTCTCCACCAGCACAGCACCCAAACCAGGATTTGGCTCAGAGTCTCCCTCGACAGAAGCTGTTTGTGATCCGTTGGAATAATTTTTTTTTTTTTTTTTGCCTTTTTTAAATTTTTTTTTTTTTTTTTTTTGCCTCTGAGCTGTGTTTGGAGCGGTTGCCATGAGTCCCTGGGAGGGGGGGAGAGGGGTGGGACGGTGCCTGTGGTTTCCATGGACACGCTGGGAGCACAGTGAGGAGGAATCAGGAGATTCGTGCCTAACCTGAGCCTGCCCTCCTGCCTGCCTCACCTGGGCCATCCCCTCCTGCACATTTTTGGGGTTTCCAGCTTTCTGAGATTTTGCTGTGCAGTGCAGGGTGAGGTTTGGGGGATTGCTGCTGATGGAAAAGTCCTCCATCCCACAGGGAAGCTTCACCCTTGCAGGGAGGGAGGAGAAGTTCACTCAGAGTGAGAAGTGAAGGTTCTCATCCTGACCTCCCTGTTGGGGTTTGCAGGGCTTTGATCCCTCTAGGACAGCTGATCTGATCCCATGGCTGCAGCAACACCTGGAGCTGAATCCATTCCCAACCCAGCAAAGCTCAGGGAAGGACCCAATCCCATAACTCTGGGATGAATTTTGCCTGTGCACAGGTGTGAAGGGGTGGGTTTGTAGAATCCCTCATCATCCCACGTGCCAGAATCCTTGGGAGAGCCAGGCTTGGAGGGTGGGGGTCAGCCTGGCAGCACGGGAGGCTGGTGTCGTCCTGCTGCCTGCAGGCACAGAGAGGTTTCTTTCCGGTGAAGGAATTGAGATTTTTGGTGGAAATTCAAAGAGTGAGAAGCTCTGGCAGGGATCCAGGCTATGCTGGCACTTGGGGTTTCAATGAGAGAGAGAGAGGAGAGAAAGGGAAAAAAAAATCCTGAAACTTTCCACAGGAAGCGGGCACTTCCCACAAACATGGATTTAGTAGGTGGTCTGGCAGTGGCACCAGTAAAAACCAGTTTTGGCCACCAGTGGGACCCTGCAAATGCCACTCATGCCCACCTGGGGCAGGAATATTCAATTTAGGGGCTCAGTGTCACTTTTGCCAAGTGAATTCACATCCAAACTGCCCCAGTTCCTGCTGTCCCTGTCCCTGCTTGTCCATCTGTCTGTCTGTCCTTCTTCCTTCCCAATCCCTGCCTGGCAGCTCAGCATCCCCAGGGGCAGCATTTTATCAACTGTGGCTGAAAATATTTGGTGTTTATCCCTTGCTTATCTACCAAGGGTCTTCTGGGGCCTGATTAAGGGTGGCAAAGCTGATGTTGAGCTGGGAAAAAGGATCTCATCCCACAGGGAAATAATTCATTAATTAACGAATGGAGCTCTGAGCTCCATCCCTGCTGCCCAAGGTTTGATGTCCACCCTAGGAAAGGATCATTCCTCCTTAATTGATCAAAGATTGATTGATTCATTGCAGGGAGTGATTTTGAAATGATTTTGAAGCAGCAGCTCCCCACAGACCTCATCGAGCTGTATCTCCCCCCTGCCTGGGAGCTTTGTTTCCAACTCTCCTGTGCATCCAGAGCAGAATGAACTGCTTTGGTGTGTGTGTGTGGCCCTGGAAAAGCCAAGTAAATAGATGAGATTGCTGGGGAAACTTCAGAGAAAATCAGCCACAGCTTCTCCCACCTTCCCCTCCCTGGGGTTCCTGAGCATCCCCGAGTAGAGCTCGCAGGATTCTCTCCACCCACACTTTTTTTTTTTTTTTTTAATTTTTTTTTTTTTTTTCGTACTTTAAGCTCTTCCCACCCTCTCCCTGCAGCGTTTCACCCTCCTCCCTTTTCTCCTTTTCTCTGAAGCCCCGGCTCGGGGGTGTCCTGGCCGGGGCTGCCCCGCGGGGTGGGAGCGCTCCCTCCGCCCGTGACTCAGCGCTCGGCTCTTCAGGAATCCAGCGATTTTCCAGGGATTTCACACCCCAAACACAGCCCCAGCTTTTCTCTCTCGCTCAGCAGAAACCAGACCAAAAAAAAAATAAAAAAATAACAGCACCAATTCTGGTTTTTCTTTTGGTGTTTATAGAGCCAGGCTCAGCTTTGAGATCCGGGAATTCGGAATTGAGATTTGGGAATTCAGTGATGGATACAGATCCTTCCTCCCCACCAGTTTATTTGTATTATCCTCCTCGTGTCTGTTCTCTCTCTTTTCATTTTGAAGCAAATGGTTGGGATTTTGTTATGGCATTTTGTCCCCCCCCTAAAATTTTGCAGGCAGGGACACAACTCCCAGAGAGACAAAAATTCGGTGCCAGCAGCACTTTTGAGGCGTGGGGTGAATCCATTTGGTTTAAAAGCTCCAATAAAATCCATATCTTCATTTTTTTTGGGTTTTTTTTTCTTCCTTCTGCTCATCTATCTTCCCCCCCAACCACCTTCCCAGAGAATCATATTAAAAGGCAGTGATTTAGAAACCAGGAAAATTATGTAAAATTGTAAAATAGAACAAAAAAAAAACCCCAATAATTGAGGAACAGACCTGACTTGCACAGGGTTATTTTTTTAGAGGTTTTACTGAGACAGACATAATTACCAAGTGGCATCACGATGCTGATAGAGATATTTACTGCTGCAAGAGGCATTTGCAGCACTCCACTGACTTCCCTTTGTTTCTGGGTGAAAAAAAAAAGATTTTTGGGTTTTGTGGTGGGGTGAGGATGGGGAATGGGATGGGACAGGACCCTCTGTGCTCACTCTGCTTTCCCCTCCCAGCTCTGATATCTAATCAATGCTGATATATTGATTTTCCTGCCCCAAATCCCCCTGGATTTCCTATTTTTCCAGTGGACAGCACCACTCTGGGGTGTTCTCTGGAACCCCAGAGGTTGTGCACAGCTAATGCTTTAATCACCTTTTTTAATTCTCCTTTCCCACTAGGAACCAGCCTGGCTCCAGCTCCCAGCTTGTTCCCACCCTGCCAGAGAGTGGCAAACTGGTTTTAACAAAATCCTCATTTTTTTTTTCATCCCTTCACCACCAAGTTGATGCCATCACTTCCAAAAACATCAAGTGACAGCACCTGGCTGTGGATGGCAGGAGGTGCCTCATTTTGGTTTATATTTGACCCACAGAGGAAAACACAAAGGAAAAAAAAAAAAAAATCCATATATTTTTGTTTTCTTCCTGTAAGGCACCACACCCCCAGTTATTGACAGGGAAATTATACAGCAGAGTGGTGTTTGTTTGGAAAAGGAGGGTGATTCACACTGCCACAGGAGCTGGAAAGGGTTAAACCCAAAATTACACCAGTCCCAGCAAAGAACCATAAACAGGAAGTTCTGGAAAAAAAAAAAAAAATTAAATTTAAATTTAAACCTGGTGACTCAGGTTGGCTCAGGGAGGTCACAGGGGGTGCAGGCCTGGATTATTCCTGGTGGGTAATTACAGATTTGCTTTGAAAACAACGGGAAAAGTGGGAAGAGCAAGGTTGGGAGTTTGGATAATTCAGGTTTTTTGCTTCATCTCACCCATTCTTCCATTGCAAACTCTTTCTGCTGTTGCAGGTTGCACTGATAAAAATATTTCCTGGGGGTCCAGCTCTTGGATGGGGCCTTGGGAGTGGAGCTGGTGGAAAAGCAGCAGTGGGAAAAGCCAGCCAGGACCAACACAGCCCCAAAATCTGTGTTTTTATCTCAAATTTTGTGTAGGAACGTGAGAATTTGGGCTGGTCCAGCCCAATTCTCAGACACCTTCCCAGAAGCTCCTGCTGCAAGTTTGGAATGGGATGAAGCTGAGCTGTAGGTGAAACAAAAAAAAAAAAAAAAAACACTTTAATGTCATTATGACCTCAATTTTTTTTTCTATTTATTTAAAGCATCACAACCCAGAAAACGTTGGGAGGTTTTGGCTGAGATGCTTTAACCAAGCAGCACCTCTTTAACTTAATTAAATCCATTGACAACAGCAGTTGAATTCCTGGATTTTCATTATACTGATAGGTGAAAGAAATCCAATTATTTTCAGGCTGCCTGCGTGGCTGCTCCCAGCTGACCCAGCCACCCTTACATATGTTGTGTAATTTATTTAGAGTACTCTTCACATTCAGGTAACCCAGATTTTCCTGGGAATTAGGGATTTTAAGAATGAAGGCTGTGCTGGCAGGTGAGCCTCTCCTCCAGCTGTTGGAGCAGAGGAATCCTTTGAAGCAGCTCACAGCTCCAGACACCAGGTTGTTTCTTTTTTTAATATCCTCTTTCTAGATATTTACAGGCTTTGTTTGGGTTTTTTTTTTTTTTTTTTTTTTAGTATTATTTTATCCTCCCCAGCAGATTTTGGTTTTCTTCAGCTGCTTGTGGAGCATCCTTGCCTTGATTTGGGGTGGAGGGAGGATGTGTGGGGCTGGACTCAGGGGTGCCATGGGGGATCAAAGGGACCCACGAGGATCATCCAGACAAGGGCACTGCCATGGGATCATGGGTGGCACTGTCATGGGATCATGGGTGGCACTGTCATGGGATCATGGGTGGCACTGCCATGGGATCATGGGTGGCACTGTCATGGGATCATGGTTATCACTGTCATGGGATCATGGGTGGCACTGTCATGGGATCATGGTTGGCACTGTCATGGGATCATGGTTGGCACTGTCATGGGATCATGGGTGGCACTGTCATGGGATCATGGATGGCACTGTCATGGGATCATGGATTCCACTGCCATGGGATCATGGTTATCACTGTCATGGGATCATGGGTGGCACTGTCATGGGATCATGGATGGCACTGCCATGGGATCATGGTTATCACTGTCATGGGATCATGGTTGGCACTGTCATGGGATCATGGGTGGCACTGTCATGGGATCATGGATGGCACTGTCATGGGATCATGGGTGGCACTGTCATGGGATCATGGATGGCACTGTCATGGGATCATGGGTGACACTGTCATGGGATCATGGGTGACACTGTCATGGGATCATGGGTGGCACTGTCATGGGATCATGGGTGGCACTGTCATGGGATCATGGATGGCACTGTCATGGGATCATGGTTATCACTGTCATGGGATCATGGGTGGCACTGCCATGGGATCATGGATGGCACTGTCATGGGATCATGGTTATCACTGTCATGGGATCATGGGTGGCACTGTCATGGGATCATGGATTCCACTGTCATGGGATCTTGGATGGCACTGTCATGGGATCATGGATGGCACTGTCGTGGGATCATGGACTCCACTGTCATGGGATCATGGGTGGCACTGTCATGGGATCATGGGTGGCACTGTCATGGGATCATGGGTGGCACTGTCATGGGATCATGGTTATCACTGTCATGGGATCATGGTTGGCACTGTCATGGGATCATGGTTGGCACTGTCATGGGATCATGGTTATCACTGTCATGGGATCATGGGTGGCACTGTCATGGGATCATGGTTATCACTGTCATGGGATCATGGGTGGCACTGTCATGGGATCATGGGTGGCACTGTCATGGGATCATGGATTCCACTGTCGTGGGATCATGGGTGGCACTGTCATGGGATCATGGTTATCACTGTCATGGGATCATGGTTATCACTGTCATGGGATCATGGTTATCACTGTCATGGGATCATGGATTCCACTGTCATGGGATCATGGGTGGCACTGTCATGGGATCATGGATTCCACTGTCATGGGATCGTGGTTGGCACTGTCATGGGATCGTGGGTGGCGCTGTCATGGGATCGTGGATGGCACTGTCATGGGATCATGGATGGCACTGTCATGGGATCATGGGTGGCACTGTCATGGGATCATGGATTCCACTGTCATGGGATCATGGATTCCACTGCCATGGGATCATGGTTGGCACTGTCATGGGATCATGGGTGGCACTGCCATGGGATCATGGGTGGCACTGTCATGGGATCATGGGTGGCACTGTCATGGGATCATGGTTATCACTGTCATGGGATCATGGTTGGCACTGCCATGGGATCATGGTTGGCACTGCCATGGGATCATGGTTGGCACTGCCATGGGATCATGGATGGCACTGTCATGGGATCATGGTTGGCACTGTCATGGGATCATGGTTATCACTGTCATGGGATCATGGATGGCACTGTCATGGGATCATGGGTGGCACTGTCATGGGATCATGGTTGGCACTGTCATGGGATCATGGTTATCACTGTCATGGGATCATGGATTCCACTGTCATGGGATCATGGGTGGCACTGTCATGGGATCGTGGTTGGCACTGTCATGGGATCATGGATTCCACTGTCATGGGATCATGGGTGGCACTGTCGTGGGATCATGGGTGGCACTGTCATGGGATCATGGATTCCACTGTCATGGGATCATGGGTGACACTGTCATGGGATCATGGATTCCACTGTCATGGGATCATGGGTGACACTGTCATGGGATCATGGATTCCACTGTCATGGGATCATGGGTGGCACTGTCATGGGATCATGGATTCCACTGTCATGGGATCATGGGATGTCCTGGGATATGTGGGATCTCTGATCCAGCTCCTGGCTCTGCACAGCCACCCCAGAATCCCACCCTGGGCATCCCTGAGAGTGTTACCCAATCACTCCTGGAGCTCTGGCAGCCTCAGGGCTGTTCCCATTCCCTGCTGAGCTGTCCCAGTGTTTATTCCAGCCCTGGGGGGAAGAATCTTTCCCTAAATTCCGAGCTGCCCCTCCCCTGGTGCAGCCCCAGCCGTGCCCTGCTCCTGTCGCTGTCACAGAGCAGAGGTGGGAGCTGCCCCTCAGGATGAAGCTGGGCAGTGCTGAGAAGGCTCCCCACAGTCTCTCCCACCCTCTTTTCCCTCTCCAGTGCCTGGGATGAGGGGCTGCCACCCCAGGAGAGCCCCTGGTGCCCCCCAAACCCCCCCCAGCACCATCAGCGCTCACACATCCCCTTCTCTCTCTTTTCCAGGATCCCGTTCAAGATCGGGCAGCCCAAGAAACAGATTGTACCCAAGACAGTGAGTAAACCAGTTCCCCCTTTTTAGCTCCAGCCTTGGATCATGTGGCTGATGAGTCAGGGCAGCACTTTGACTCGTCCCATTTTGCAGCGTGTGGGAGGGAGCTGGAGCAGCAGAACCTGTTGCCGCGTGTGACCAGCGCTCGGCTCCTCGTGCGAGGAGCGAGGGGGAGCCCCGTGCTTTGGGATTCTGCTTTGGGATTAGAATTTGTATTTATTTTTTTTTTTTATTTTTTTTTTCTGGGAGGGGTGTGTGTGTGTGTGTGTGAGGTGGGGGAAAAGAGCTCTCTTGGTCTGGCACAGTTTTCCTCGGAGATGGCTGAACGGGTTTGCTTCCTTCCTTCCTTCCTTCCTTCTTTCAGCAATGGCTTGTTTGTTCATCCTTTTGCAGCAGATGGAGGAGGAGGAGTGGTTCAGATCGCTGAATATAACTGTTTCCAAAGAAAGGCTTATAAGCTGAGATGCTTAGTGCTCGGGCGTGAATTAATTTGTGCTGCACAGCATTTGCTTTAAAAGCAAATTAAAAAAGCATTTTGTATTCCCGTGGATTTGAGGCTCCTACCCCAAGTGCTGCTGCTTGCAGCTGGCTGTGGTATTTTCCCTTCTTAAGCAGCTTGGCTTTGCATTTGTCCCGTGCCAAAAAAACAAAAAAACAAAACAAAACCCAAAAAAAAAGCTGTGGAACCTCCCAAGAGCTGGCCCTGAAAACTCACCTGGACAGCTGCTCTAAAAAGGGAGGCCTGAGAGGCAGAGCTTGTCCCTGACCTAATCCCTGCACAGACTGCCAGGCCTGATCCTTCCTCTCCGGGACACTCAGCTAATTCTGCAGGATGCGTGGGCACCTGCCTCCGTGGGGCAGTTTCTCCTTGGGACATGACATTTTCCCTGCAGGCAGAGGGCTAATCCCACCATTCCCTTCCAGGCTGTGATTGTCATGTTTGATTTGAAGGGATTTGGTGCTTGTCTGCTGCCGTGGAGCAGCAATTTTCTGTAACAGCTCCAGACTGTCAGCGCAGGATTTCAGCCAGGCAGGCTGGTGAGATTCCTCCGTGGTTCTTCTGTGTTTTCACTGCCCTTTTCCAGGGGCTGGTGATCCCTCAGGTGAGGCAGCCCAGCCTCAGCTCCTCTCACCTCTCCCAGCTCGTGTCAGCACCCCCCACATTCCTTGCTCCATGACATTTTGCCTTTCCCAGTGTTTCCATCCCCGTTGTCCTTCCAGGCTGGGGCACAACTTCTCTGCTCTGCTGGGCAACTCCAGCCCACCCATTCTCACCTCCCAGTTGAATATATTCAATTTCCTTGCTGCACTTGCTGTTAGGAGGTTTTTCTCCCCTCAGATCAGCCATCCCTGAGCTCAGGCTCCCTGCAGATGAGCGGTGGCACCTTTGAGATCTTCCCTTCCCCAGAGCTGCTGGAATGTGCTGTTCTGAAGCAGTTGGCAGCCTTTGCTTATATATACATGTGTGTGTATTAAATAGAACAGCTCAGAATATCCGGCAGCAGAGGTTCATTCAGCACCCAGAGCCTTTCCAGGCCTTTTCCTTTTCCTTCCTTCCTCCCTCAGCTCCCCAGGAGCAAGATTTTTGTGTCAACAAAGTTGGAAACTGATTTCTAAAAAGCTTCCACTTGCCTTGGGATGATGATAATGATAATAATGATAATGATAATAATGATGATGATGATGATGATGGTGGTGGTGTTGTTCTCCAGGCACCAGATACAGGGAAAGCAGAAAACAGGAAGCCCAAAACCTTGGAGCTTGCTGCCAAGCACAGAGTGCAGCTCTTCAAAGCAGAACAAACAGCAGGAAACCACGGATATCCCCTGGGATCAGGCATTCCATGGTGCTGTGGAAGGGATGGCCTCACTTTGAGCTGCAGGCCCCCAAATTTACCTCCCAGTTGCAGGCTGAGATGCTCCATCTGTGCAGACGTTGGGAGCAGCAGCAGCAGCCAAGGGCTGGGATGTTCCAGATGTTGGGCTCTGGAGCCCACTGCAGGAAGTGGGAAGGTGTGGCATCTCCAGGGCTGCATCCCAAGCCCATAGGAAGGGAAGTGGTTGTGGGTAGAGGATCTCCCACTCACTGAGACCGGACCACAAAAGAGGATGGGGAGGGGGAAGGATGAAAAAAACAAAACAAAACAAAAAAAAAAGAGCAGGGTTTGTTAGGATGTAACTTTGGCTCTCCATGGGGCCTGGGACTGGAGTCAGGAGAGGGGGGTGGCTTTGCTGGGAGGCTCAGCCAGCCAGAGAGGTTTTTTTGTTGTCTGCATGCTGGGGCTGATGTCAGATCTAGGCCAGGAGCAGTCCTGAAAAGCAATTTGCCTGGGCTGCCGAGGAATTAGTCATGACTCCCCGTGCCCACTCGCTGTGATCCTTTGGAGAAGGGCACGGTGTCAGCCACAGTTGAGCTCTTGAGGGAGAAGGAAACCCCAGCAGAAAATATCAGCTGGTGAACCGAGGTGATCTCCCCCTCCCCAGACATGGCTGTGCTTTGTTTCCACCTTAACCTGGGCAAATCCAATTCCAGACAGCATAATCTCTCCCCTCCTCTTCCCTGAAAAGAGCAGCTGTCAGCGGGCTGGGGGAGCTGGGTGGGAGGATCTAATGCTCAGAGAGAACCTGCTGTCAGCAGGGCCACAGGCCCACAGCCCAATTAAACTAATGCCCAGTGATAGGAGTTAAACCTGTTAGAATTATATCTCTGCATGGTTATTGCTCAGCCAGGAAGGCTCTGATGGCAGAGATGTTGTTCCTCCCTCGGGACAGCTCTGCTCTCCTGCTCTCCTGCAGCTCAAGTTCAAGCTGAGGTTGTTCCCTGCCCTTCACCAGGGCTGGGATGATCCAGGCAGGCAGGGAGGGAGGGAGGGGAGCAGAGGCAGCCTCAGGTTTGATCCCATTTGATCCCAGTTTGATCCCATCTCCCTCCCTGCTTCCCTCAGCCCTGCTCTGGCCTGGGCTGACTCAGACCATTCACCCTCCTCCTCCTCCTGAGTCAGCTTGGCAGGGAGTGGAGACCTGAGCTGCCAAACCTCCCTTCCTTGAGTCATCCCAGCAGCTCTGCCCTCCCCAGGGCTGTGGGACAGAGGAGCAGCAGGATTCCACTGCACCTTCCCTTTGGGCTGCAGCAGCCAGCTGGAAATCCCAAAACAATGGAGTAAACCTGGGAATGGTGGGGTGAATTCAAGGGATGCCAGTTCAATCATTTTGCTCATTTTCATTCTCTTCCTTCAATCTTTTCTGGCCAAAGTGGTCTCTGCAAAGGAGGTGCCTCCTTTTTCCCTTTGCCACTTTTCTTGCAGGATGGGGATGTGGAGATTTTGCTGAGTGGAGTGTGTGACATCCCAGATCCACCTGCACTCCTCAGCTCTGGCTCAGACCCATGGGACTTACCTTGAAATTCTTGATGGGATGGCAAAAGCTCAGCAGAAATTCCATCACAGAACAGAATTCACAGCCTAATTCTGTGGGTTTGGGTTTATTTTGGGGAAGAGGGAGAAGGAAACACACACTTCCCTCTTTTTCCCAGGATCCACAGAGAGGCTGAGACCACTGGAAGATGCAGAAATCAGCTCATCTTCCTCCTCCAGGAAAAAACATGAACCCCAGGGGAATAGGAAGGTTCCTCATTTCCATCCCTTTGTACTGTTGGCTTCAGTCTTGCTCCACTGCCTTATAACCAGGGTCCTGCCCTTCAAGCAGGGGGGATCTGATCACAGGTGGGAGGGAAGCCCAGTGTTAGCAAACAAAAAAAAAAAAAAGAAAAAAAAATCTGTGTGAAGGAGAAAACGTTGTTTTATTTCAAAGCTTTCGAGAGCTCGTCGCTCTTGATGTAGATTTAAATAAAAACCCCGAGACGAGCGATTTTTGCATTACCCAGCCCCTGTGCCTGGAAGAATTAAAAAAAAAAAGGTTCAATACAGAAAGCTTGGTTTGATTTGGAGTCCTCAGAAAGAGGCTGCAGAGCAGTGGGATTATTTTAATAATACGGAAACTTCCCTTCAGGATATTGTAATTTTCTCGCCTGTACTTCTTGTTCTCGTTCCTCTTAACGTGCTGATCCTCTCCCAGCCTCTGTGACCATGGAGAGCTGCTGGGAGTGGGAATTACTGTGTGCTCTGCAAAATGTTCCCAGCCTGTCCTCCTTGCAGGGCTGTGCCTCTGCTTTTCCCTCTGTTTCTGTGGGATATCCAGGCTGCAGCCGTGGCTGGGAGGCTCCGGGAGCTGCAGACTGTGGGGACTGGGAGCCAGTTGCTGCCTGTGGGCGTGAAAAATAAGAGCAATCCTTGGGCAGCTGTCTGGGAGATGGGGCTGGGGATGTGAGTCAGGCTGGGCAGCTGAAGTGGCTCCGTGTGGAGTCACCTCCAGCCCGTGTGGCTCCGGCTCTGGCTCTGGGCTGGGGGTTTTGGGGGAGCTCGGGAGGTTTGGGGGGTTCACAGCACCCAGAGGGTCTCAAGGTGGGGAGGTTTTGCCTTTTTGTGGATCCCAGAATGGTTTGGGTGGGAAGGGAGCTTTAAATTCGTTTTGTTTCTCCTTCTGCCATGAGCAGGGACATTTTCCACTCTCCCAGGTGCTCCAACCTTTCCTTGGACACTCCCAGGGATCCAGGGGCAGCCACAGCTCCTCTGGGAATTCCATCCCAAATCCTTTGGGAAGGATTTTTCCTTCCCAAAATCCCATCTAACCTTGTCCTCTGGCAGTGGGAAGCCATTCCCTGTGCCCTGCCCTTTGTCCAAATCCCTTTCCAGCTCCCCTGGAGCCCCTGGAAGCTGCTCCACGTCCTTTGAGCAATGATTCCTTTTGATCATTGCCCAGAAACGGGCGAATCTGACAGCAAAAAAGGGACAGAAACCCTGAATACTTGCAGGTATTCCACAGCCAAACCCTCCAGCTTTTTGGGAGGAATCGGTTGCTGAGCAAATCCTCCTAAACACAGCGAGGGGAGGAGAAGGGAAGGAGGGAAGGAGGGAAGGAGAAGGGAAGGAGGGAAGGAGAGGGGAAGGAGGGAAGGAGAAGGGAACGAGGGAAGGAGAAGAGAACGAGGGAAGGAGAAGGAAACAAGGGAAGGAGGGAAGGAGAAGGGAATGAGGGAAGGAGAAGGGAATGAGGGAAGGAGAAGGGAACGAGGGAGGGAGAAGGGAACGAGGGAAGGAGAAGGGAACGAGGGAAGGAGAAGGGAACGAGGGAAGGAGAAGGGAAGGAGGGAAGGAGAAGGGAAGGAGGGAAGGAGAGGGGAACGAGGGAAGGAGAAGGGAACGAGGGAAGGAGAAGGGAACGAGGGAAGGAGAAGGGAACGACACCCCCCGCCTTGGAAAGGGGGGCAGATCTTTGAGTCGTGCCCGACCCTGTGTGGTTTGCAACCAAAACAATTCACACCTCAAGCCTATAAATAGAGTGCAATAGCCCCCTGGGTATTTGAGCAGCCGGAACAGGCACGGGGATGGAGGCTGAGCTTTACTATGTGCTGGTTACCTGACCTGCAGGGCGCCAGCTGCCGCGGATTTGGGATTTCTGGCTCCCCCAACGCCAGGCACAAGTCGTGTGAGCTGCCCCCACACTGCTCCGTGGCTGTTCTCTCCAGCACCCAATTTTAGCAGCGCGAAAAGGGAGCTGGAGCTCCAAGGGGAGGGTTTTTTGGAGCAGGGGGATGGGGAGGAGAGAGCCCAGCTCGCATCCCCCGGATGGTGGGAGCGGATGGTGCGGACAGCTGGCAGCTGGGATGGGGCTGGAATGTGGCTGGGCACAGCTCAGCCTGGCGGAGTTCAAATCCCCCAAAAAAGGGGATTTTTACCTCCATCTTGAACCCCTCCCCAAGCTTTTAACAGCAGTTCTGCTCGACAAGCAAACGTCCCCATTAAACACAGCATCGAGCCTGGGCTTGAAATCTCGGGGCCAGCAGGAAGAATTGGAACAAACCTTTGGATCCTTCTAGTCCTGGCTGCTCCCACCACTCTGCATTTCCTTAATAGCACAGGGAGCTTGACAACACAACTGAACCCAGCTCTGATCCCATGACAACAAACGCACACGGATTTACTCTTGGCTGGTCAATTGAAATCCGTTTGCTTCTCTGGTTGACGAGGTGTGGAATGAATGTTTTAAGTGTGTTAAAACAGTCAGCATGGAAAGAAAAGTTCCTTAAAATATCTCCTATCACTGGAGGTTTGCTGCCAGCTAGCAAGTAGGAGGGAGCAGGCAGTGAGGTAGCATGGGGAGAAGGCTGGGCTGGAGCTCTGAGCCCGGAGCTCAGGGTTCCCTCCCTGCTGGAGGTGTCCCAGGACACTGGGGCTGTGCTCCAGCCCAGGGAATTCATGGCAGGGAGCTGCTGGGGGGGTCAGGAGTGTGTGGAGAGGGTGAATAATGCAGAGATGGAAGGGCTCTGGGGGGAGTTTCACCATCCTGTGAAAAGGAGGAAAGAGCCAGAGCCACCTCAGGGTCCTCAGTGGGGCTTAGGAGAAGCAGCTCCCCCCAGTTTTTGGGAGGGAACATCCTGTGCTAGGCTGTGACCTCCCTGCTCTTAGAGCATTCCCATTTATTCCATCAGCTCCCAGTTCCTGTGCTGGAGCAACCTTGGCTCGAGCTGACATGTTTGGTGCTGGTTCCAGGAGAGTCTGGAGCTCAAAAACCCCAAAATTTCCTTTACTTTGGAGGCATAGCTCCCATTAAAGCTGCAGCTTGTGCTGGGCTCAGCGTGGCATTTCCCAGGACAGCTTTCCCTGAGTCCCCTGGAGCTGATTTCCATCTCTTCTTTCCACAGGTGGAGAGAGACTTTGAAAGGGAATATGGGAAGCTGCAGCAGTGAGTATCAGCCACACTGGTCAGACAGGACTGGCCACGTGCTTCCCTCCTCCCATTGCACCTTCCCAGGGGGTTTTAGCCAGGGATGCTCTTCCCAGGGAGCAAATCCCTCACTGCCCTGTAATTTCCAATTCTCTGAGCGTTCAGAGGTGTCCTCAGAAGCATTCACAGTGGGGTTGCAGATTCTGGCAGCTTTATTAAAAAAAAAAAAAAAAAAAAAAAAAAAAAAAAAAAAAAAAAAAAGTGTAAAATTGCCAGAAAGCTTCAGGGTCCCCAAAGAGCCCAACACCTCAGAGGAGCAGGAGTGGCTTTGCCATCCTGCCTGTGTCACAGGAGCTCCCAGGGATCATCTGCAAGCATTTGGCTTTGCCATTTGTGCAAAGTGTGAGAACTTGGAGGAAATATGCAAACTATGAATAAGAGATCACCAACTTGAAAAGGTTAAAAACCATCTGAAAACAACCCAAAAGGGTTGAGCTGCACTGAACTTCATCAAGCCTTGCCTGGATATTTTTAACTCCCAGCAGAAGCCAGCATATTCAGCCCGTAAATGATTTGTTGCAGGGATGATACACTTGGGTTTCTTTCTTTCCAAGATTCTTCTTTCTCTCCCATCTTTCAGATTGGAAGATCAGACCAAAAAACTTCAGAAGGATATGAAGAAAAGCACAGATGCAGATTTGGGTAAGTGACTGGAGGATACATCGACTGTGAACTTGGCCACAGGGAGATGAAGTGACTTTTCTGGAGATCACATGAGTAATGTGTGACAAGTCTGGAAAACAAATCCAGAGCTCAGTCCCACTCAGTTTGCTTAGTTACAAGGCCATCTGCAAGAGGGCTGTGAGCAGAGCTCAGCCCAGGGAGCACAGGCAGTGCTGTGGGCTCACTGCTCTTGGACAAATCCCTTTCTTTTCTTTGCCTCAGTTTCTGAAAAACAAAAACAAAAAAAAATAACCCCAACCAGGAGTCATTCTTCCAGGTCTGAGATGGGTATTTCCTGACACAAACAGCACAAACACACATCCAGCTCTGCCCTGTGTGTGTGTGGGTATTTCCTGACACAAACACACATCCAGCTCTGCCCTGTGTGTGTGTGTGGGTATTTCCTGACACAAACACACATCCAGCCTCTGCCCTGTGTGTGTGTGTGGGTATTTCCTGACACAAACAGCACAAACACACATTCAGCCTCTGCCCTGTGTGTGTGAGGGTATTTCCTGACACAAACACACATCCAGCTCTGCCCTGTGTGTGTGGGTATTTCCTGACACAAACACACATCCAGCCTCTGCCCTGGGTATTTCCTGACACAAACACACATCCAGCCTCTGCTCTGGGTATTTCCTGACACAAACACACATCCAGCCTCTGCCCTGTGTGTGTGAGGGTATTTCCTGACACAAACACACATCCAGCCCCTGCCCTGTGTGTGTGTGAGGGTATTTCCTGACACAAACACACACCCAGCCTCTGCCCTGTGTGTGTGTGAGGGTATTTCCTGACACAAACACACATCCAGCTCTGCCCTGTGTGTGTGTGGGGGTATTTCCTGACACAAACACACATCCAGCCTCTGCCCTGTGTGTGTGTGGCTGTTTCCTGACACAAACACACATCCAGCCTCTGCCCTGTGTGTGTGTGGGTATTTCCTGACACAAACACACATCCAGCCTCTGCCCTGGGTATTTCCTGACACAAACACACATCCAGCCTCTGCCCTGGGTATTTCCTGACACAAACACACATCCAGCTCTGCCCTGGGTATTTCCTGACACAAACACACATCCAGCTCTGCCCTGGGTATTTCCTGACACAAACACACATCCAGCCTCTGCTCTCCCACCCTTCCAGCACGGGGAGAGGGGTGGGAAGAGCACCAGCCACCCAGGGCTCCTCTCCAGGTGCAAATTGCCCTTTTTGAGGACTCTGGTCATTGTCAGGGATCCTTGGTAAGTTTTTCCTCGTTAAGGATTCCCCTCCCCTCCCTTGCAGTGGGCGTTGTTTATATGGAGCATTTCAAGTCCCAGAGGAGCTGTGGGAGGACTTTCTTTTTCCGTTCTGTTACATGGCAGAGTCACAAATGAGCCTTGGCCAGAGCCAGGAAGATCTGATTTCTCATTTAAAGGCTCGAAATGATGAGTGGAGGGAGCACACAGCCTGCTGAGGGAGGGCTGGAGGAGCAGGAGGTGGGTCAGATCAATCCCTCTGCTCACCTGGCAGTGCCCATTCCCAACATCCAGCCCCAAATCCAGCGAGGTTGGCAGCATTTTGTCCTCCTGTCTCCTTCCTCCAGCTCAGGGGGTTGGTTCTTCACTGCCTGCAAACACTCCTGGCAAAGGAGTGGTGGCTCCAGTCTCCACCTTCTTCCCAAAAAGCTCAGCTCAGAACTAGAGTGAATTCCTGTGCATGGAAATATCCCAGAGAGGTCCTTCCACACAGGGAATGGGGTTGGCAGCATCCCTGGCCATGGCTGGGGCTCACTCAGCCCCTTCCCCACCCTCCTGGGGAAATAAAACAAAATGGAAATAAGGAGCAGGAGGATGTTCTTAACTGGAGCTAAAAGCTCTCCTGTGGAATGAGGTGCAGGTAGCTCGTGGGATCCCCATGGCTCAGGTTTGTATCTGGCTGCTCTGGGCCCTAAAATCTGAAATTCCTTTAATTGGAGCTGCATCTCACATGCTTAATGAGCAAAAGAGCTGTGGAGGCCCTCCTGAACCACCCTGGGGGACAGGTGATCCCTCCTTCTTCTCCTTCTCCTTCTCCTTCTCCTTCTCCTTCTCCTTCTCCTTCTCCTTCTCCTTCTCCTTCTCCTTCTCCTTCTCCTTCTCCTTCTCTCTCCTCTCCTCCCTGCCCTGGCACTCTCATACCCCAGTTTTCAGCTCTCTCCAGGTGATGTCAGTGATGCAGAGGAAATTCCTGACCCAAATTCCCCCTGGACAAGCCCAGCCCCCCCCAATTCCCGACCTCCCAGCCTGACCCTGCCACTCCCTCCCTCCAGTTCCCTTCCAATCCTTTCCTGTGAAGCAAAACTTCATTTTTCTTCCAGCCAAAGGAGTTCTGCCATTGTTAACTCCATCCCATTCTGGCACAAATCCCTCCTCAGATGTGGTCCCACATATGGATTAAATCCCATCTGTTTAAAGGTTTAAATGCCCAAAGCCTTCATGTTTGGATAATAGATGGATTCAGGAGCTTTGTTATTCCAGGGTGAGAGTTTTGTTCTGCACTGAGCTCCCAGCTCTGCTGCTTCTCAGCTCTCTCCATTATAATTGTGTGTAACCTTTAAATCAGAATGTTTAACCCCTTGATTTATGATCTTAAGCCCCATTATTCACATGATTTGAACTTTTAATATCTGAGGGAGTTTTTCCAAAGCTCCTCCATAGCACTGCTCAAGCATCTGGCTTTGTGATCTCTAACTGGAATAACTTCCAGCACTGAGGAAAAAGAACTTTTTTTTTTTTTTTTTTTAGTCTATTTTATCCCTGTTTGTATTTATGCTTTCCTTTGTATTAGTCTTTTATTCCATTCTGTACCTTCCCTAATTTCTTGCTGCTTTGTGTGGTGGTTCTGTCATCGAATTTTCCAAGTGTTTGGATAAAGAGGGATGTGGCTGATGGAAAACAAGCAGAATGCTCAGTCAGACCATGACCTGCTGCTTCTGGATTCCTTGGTGACACTCCCAGGACCTGCAGGGACTTCATATCCCCCCTCACTCATTCTCCACAGGCACAAAATTTAGGATTATTGAGGGCACAACCCTTAACTTGTGTCCCTGCTCTTTGTGTTTGGAAAGGGAAAGTGAAACCTCCTCTCCCAGCCCTGTCAGTCTGGTCCTTCCCCACTAAATCCACTTCAAATCCATGATTTTTTTTTTTTTTTTTACAACCATTTGAAAGACTTAATGGACTGTGATTTTTCTCGTTGTGGAAGAGCTGTAGTGAGGCTGAGAGTGACACTTAATGATGTATAAAAATCCCATCTCTGGGGTTTTTTTTTAAAAAAGAGAACAGTGCTTTTGTTAGTCTGGGATTATTTCTGGCAGCATCACAAGCCTCACTTTGGAGTGGTTCAGACTTAACTTATATAAAAACACTTCTCTGGGTGTTTACATGAATGAATTGGTGCCTTTTCCTTGCTTTTCTCTCTCCCTGGAAGGTTGAGCTGAGCCCCTCCTGCCTTCCTCAGCTCCCTGATTTTTGCAGTGGGAAATTGTTGGAACCTGAGATTTTGATCTTTCTGTTCTTTCTGACACTGGCCCCCAGGAGATCACTGCTTGTGACTTGAAACCTTGGAGAAAACTTCTAAAATTTGGGTGATGGAGTTAAAATCATGTAATTAAATAGAAGTGTGTGATTCCACATGTGAAGGGTTTTAAATCTGAGGTTTTTATAATATAGTGAGTATGGGACAAGATAAAGGATTTGGATGTTGTGTCCTTCTGTCTTCATCTTCACAATTTCAGGTTTAAGGTTTTTACAATATAGTGAGTGTGGGACAAGATAAAGATTTGGATGTTATGTCCTTCTGTCTTCTTCATAATTTCAGGATTGAGGTTTTTACAATATTAGTGATAGATATGGGACAGGATAAAGGATTTGGATGTTGTCTTCTTCTGTCTTCACAATTTCAGGTTTGAGGTTTTTATAATATAGTGGTAGGTATGGGACAAGATAAAGGATTTGGATGTTGTCTTCTTCTTCATCTTCCTGATTTCAGGCAGTAATTTTTGGTTGGACAGTCAGTGCTGCACTGAGTGTCACAGGAGTTTGGTTATTGGGTCAAAAGTATAAATAATAGAGGTGTTAATTCTTTATTGGACTGTTTAGTTTTAAAAGACCTTGTGACCAGCTCCAACTTGCTCACATTTAGCTGGTGGCTGGAATTGCTGCTGAACTCTTTTTACTTTAGATAAATTTAATAAACACCCAAGCCTGAACACGGGCAATTCTTCTCCTTTGTGTTTTTTTGTGTTTTTAACCTGACCCTGTCTGGTTCCTCCCCCAGCCATGTCCAAGTCTGCAGTGAAGATCTCCTCAGACCTGCTGTCCAACCCCCTGTGTGAGCAGGAGCCCTCCTTCCTGGAGATGGTCACAGCTTTTGACACAGCCATGAGGAGGATGGACTCCTTCAACCAGGAGAAGGTGGGAGCTGGGGGTCATGGAATGCTGGAATTTTGGGGAGTCATGGAGTGGTTGGGCCTGGGAGGGGTTTTAGGTTTTAACCTCTCACTGAGCCAGGATGCTCCAAACTCGCCCTGGACACTTCCAGAAATGGGGAAATCCATCCCAGCCCCTCCCACCCTCCCAGGGAACAATTCCTTCCCTAAACCCCACCCAGCCCTGCCCTTCCCTGGGTCCTGTCCCTCCATCCCTTGAACCTGGGAATTCTGGAATAGTTTGGGTGGGGAGGGGCCTTAAAAATCCCCCAGTGCCACCCCTGCCATGGGGACACCTTCCACTGTCCCAGGGGGATCCAAACTGGATTTTTCCTTCCCAAAATCCCATCTAAGCTTGTCCAGGGAGCCATTCCCTGTGTCCTGTCCCTCCATCCCATGGCCCAAATTCCTCTCCAGGGAATTCTGGAATGGTTTGGGTTGGAAGGGGCCTTAAAAATCCCCCAGTGCCACCCCTGCCATGGGGACACCTCCCACTGTCCCAGGGGGATCCAAACTGGATTTTTCCTTCCCAAAATCCCATCCCAGCTTGTCCTCTCCTGTCCCTCCATCTCTTGGCCCAAATCCCTCTCCAGGGAATTCTGGAATAGTTTTGGTTGGAAGTGACCCTAAAAATCAGCCAGTGCCACCCCTGCCATGGCAGGGACACCTCCCAACCTGGCCTGGGACATTCCAGGGATCCACAGCTCCTCTGGGAATTCCATCCCAAAATCCCATCAAACCCTGTGCTCTCCTGTCCCCTCCATCCCTTGTGCAGAATCTTTCTTTCCCCTTTTTCCCTTTTTACCCCCATCCCCACCCAGTTTCTCTGCTCTCAGTTTCTGGCTGGTTTCAGCTCCCATGGGAGGAATTCCCTCCTGCAGGTTCAAGGACAGGGTGGTTGTGCCCAGGATCCCTCCCATCCTTGTGAAAATGGGATTTTTTCAGCCATCCTGATGTTCAATCCTCCCTTTTCTGCTTTCCACAGGTGAATCAGATCCAAAAGACAGTGATAGAGCCTTTGAAAAAGTGAGTACCACCATCATCATCCTGAGCTGCTCCTACCCTTGATACCTTCATTAACAATAATTTCACCTTTTTGTCCTCACCTGTAGCTTAAAGAACTCCTGAGGTATAAAATCATGCAGTATCCTAAGCTGGAAGGAGCCCCCAAAAGATGAATAATTCAAATTTCTCTCTGTTTATGTGTTGGTTTTTATCAACTCTTCACTCCAGCAAAGAGCTTGAGATCATCCTGGGGGGTCAGAAATTGGCTGGTTGAGCAAAATTTGCAAATTTTCCTAAATTGAAAAGGAGAAAGTGAAAGTTCCTGCATGTTTATAAATAATATTTCCATGCAAAGAAGGAGAGAGTGCAGAGCCTTTGTAGCCAGGGAGGTTGGAAATGAGGGGAAAACACCCAAATCCCAGAGTTTTGTCACATCTGACCTGCAAAATTTCCACCTTTGCCAGGGTCACAGGCTGTGCCCCCAACCTTGCAGGAGAAATTCAGATTTTTCCCAAACATCCCCTCAAATCCCCAGATTTGCTGTTTTGTTACAGGAGCAGAGCCAGCCAGCAAAAATAAAATGAAATTACTTTAATATGACAGTAAGTGTTGCAAATTGCTGAATAACAATTTCAGTTTAGCTTTGACACATGGAGGGGTTGTCGTGGTTTAGGTTTTTTTTTTATTTATTTATTTTTTTTTTTTTCCTCTTAAAGTTGTTGTTTCTGCCCAAATCTGAAAGTAAAATCTCCTGGATCACTTCACACCTGAGGTTACAGCACCTTCCTGTCTGGGGGATGTTTGGTGACTCAAATCCTTTCTCTACAACCAGAAATTCCTGCTTGTTTAAGGAAAAAAAAATAAGAAGAAAGAAAGAAAAAAGGAAAAAAAAAATCCCAGCCTTTTGCTGTAGAATTGTGTTGCTTATTATCTAGATTGTCCTCATGAAAGATACATTAACTTTTTCTTCCAGCATTCTGTTAAAATTGGAAGAACTTGTGTTTCTGAGATATTCTGGGTTGAGGTTTTTTTTTTTTTATTTTTTTATTTTTCCCTCTCAGCTTGTGTTAGTTGGTGAAATGAAAGTCAATCCCTTTCCCTGCAAATCTGCCTTGGGTTTGAAATCCTGGAGTGGTGAATTCAGGAGAATTAAACCATTTCCAGGTGCCCATGGGGGATGTAAAACCTCTCAGATTTTGGGAACAGGAACTTGCTCATGGTAAAGGAGGTGACAGTGACATTGCCATGGTCAAAAATTCTCAATTTTGGGAACAGGAACCTGCTTATGGTAAAGGGAGGTGACAGTGACATTCCCATGGCCAAAAATTCTCAATTTTGGGAGCAGGAACCTGCTCTGGGTGAAAAGAAGGTGACAATGACATTGCCATGGCCAAAAATTCTCAATTTTGGGAATAGGAATCTGCTCATGGTAAAGGAGGTGACAGTGACATTGCCATGGCCAAAAATTCTCAATTTTGGGAACAGGAACCTGCTCTGGGTGAAAAGAAGGTGACAATGACATTGCCATGGCCAAAAATTCTCCAATTTTGGGAACAGGAACCTGCTCATGGCAAAGGGAGGTGACAATGACATTGCCATGGTCAAAAATTCTCAATTTTGGCAACAAGAACCTGCTTATGGTAAAGGAGGTGACAATGACATTCCCATGGCCAAAAATTCTCCAATTTTGGGAACAAGAACCTTCTCCAAGAGAAAGGGAGGTGACAATGACATTCCCATGTGCAAAAATTCCCCAATTTTGAGAACAGGAACCTGCTCATGGCAAAGGGAGGTGACAATGACATTGCCATGGCCAAAAATTCTCAATTTTGGGAGCAGGAACCTGCTCTGGGTGAAAAGAAGGTGACAGTGACATTGCCATGGCCAAAAATTCTCAATTTTGGGAACAGGAACCTGCTTATGGTAAAGGGAGGTGACAGTGACATTCCCATGGCCAAAAATTCTCAATTTTGGGAATAGGAATCTACTTATGGTAAAGGAGGTGACAGTGACATTCCCATGGTCAGGGTGACCAGGACATTCCCATGGTCAAAAATTCTCCAATTTTGGGAGCAGGAACCTGCTCTGGGTGAAAAGAAGGTGACAATGACATTGCCATGGCCAAACCTCCCTAATTTTGGGAAGTGGAACCTGCTCTGAGGCAAAAGGAGGTGACCAGGAGATTCCCATGGCCAAAAATTCTCAAATTTTGGGAGAGCAGGGAGAGAGAGGAAAAGGCTCCAGGGAGACCTGAGAGTCCTAAAGGGGCTCCAGGAGATCTGGAGAGGGATTTGGGATATTTTGGGACAAGGGATGGAGGGACAGGACACAGGGAATGGCTCCCTGGACAAGCTTAGATGGGATTTTGGGAAGAAAAAATCCAGTTTGGATCCCCCTGGGACAGTGGGAGGTGTCCCCATGGCAGGGGTGGCACTGGGGGATTTTTAGGGTCACTTCCAACCCAGACCATTCCAGAATTCTCAGGAGGGGAATTTGGGACAAGGGATGGAGTGACAGGAGAGGACAGAGTTAGATGGGATTTTGGGATGGAATTCCCAGAGGAGCTGTGGATCCCTGGAATGTCCCAGGCCAGGTTGGGAGGTGTCCCTGCCATGGCAGGGGTGGCACTGGGTGACTTTTAAGGTCCCTTCCAACCCAGACCATTCCAGAATTCTCAGGAGAGGGATTTGGGATATTTTGGGACAAGAGATGGAGGGACAGGACACAGGGAATGGCTCCCTGGACAAGCTTAGATGGGATTTTGGGAAGGAAAAATCCAGTTTGGATCCCCCTGGGACAGTGGGAGGTGTCCCCATGGCAGGGGTGGCACTGGGGGATTTTTAGGGTCCCTTCCCACCCAAACCATTCCAGAATTCCCAGGAGAGGAATTTGGGACAAGGGATGGGGGAACAGGACCCAGGGAAGGGCAGGGCTGGGTGAGGTTTAGGGAAGGAATTGTTCCCTGGGAGGGGCTGGGATGGATTTCCCTGAGGATTCCCCATTTCTGGAAGTTTGGAGCAGCCACAGTGGAAGGTGTGGAAGGGGCTGGATGTGGATCAGATCAATTCCCACCCAACCCATTCCATGTTTCTCTAAATTCATTTTTCATGTTTCTCTAAATTCATGTTTCTCTCCAACTTGCTGAATTTCCATTGGCCTAGAAGATGAGAGATTGAGGTTTTTTTAATTTTTTTTTTCCCATTTTCCTGCCCTTTGGCACCTGCAAATCTTCACCCTGTGTTCCTTTAACCAGCTTAATATTCCATGCTGGGGAAGCTTCATCCCCACTCTGAGAACAAAAACTCCCCTTCCCTTCCCTCCTCCTTCCCTTTGGAGGTGCATCCCTGGCCAGGAACATTTCTGAGGAGCCCAAGGGTCCATTTTGAGGCTAATGAGATGCAGGAGAGAAATGCAGAGCTTGCACCTCCCTCCCCTTGTCCTGCTGGCAGATAAACCCCACTGCTGGTTCTGGCAGAAAAGTTCCAGATTAATGAAAGCTGCCTTGAGGAGCTCTTCTTATTTCCACTTAGATTTCCCTTCCCCTCACTCTCCCAAGCCTCTCCCAACTTTGCTCTGACCTAGAAAAAAAAAAACTTTTTTAAATTTTTTTTTTTTTGCTGCAACAGCTGCACTTTATTACATCTTCACTGGTGGTCTTTTATGGTTTATTAGCCAAAAAACAGATAAGTATAATCCAGAACAATTATCATTAGTGGTAATATATTGTAATCAGAGGCACATGGGCAGTAAAATCTCCATTCAGTTGTCCAGGGATTGGAGTTTCCAGGCAAATCTTGGGGAATTTGTTAAACCAAGTTGAAAAAAAGCAGTAGTAGATTTAGGGTGAGGGGTGTGGAGGGTTATTGTTTCAATCCTTCTGCTTCTGGGCTGGTAGGGTTATTCACAATTTGGCTTTTCCAGCCCCAAAAAGCCTTTGGCTGGCAATGACTCATTTCTTTTCAGGGAAGGAGCAAAGCTCCAGTGAGAATTTTGCATTTTTCAGGGGATGGGTTGGGCAAGGAGCTGGGCAGGAGGGATGGGCTGGCTCCAATTTGGGAGCTGCTGTGGAATCTCACACCAGAGCAGAGGATTTGGGGCAGAAAGGGACAAATCCAGCTGGTTTGCACTTCACTCTCCCAGTTCTTCCCAGTCAGGGATTGGGGCTGGATAATGAATTTTCCATCTTGTGTGTCCTTATTTAAGGAAGGAAGCAGCTTAAAGGAGCCAGGTGGTTTGGAAATCCACAGGATTTAGGGACTTTCAGGTCTCAGTTTAACTGACTCTGTCTGACCCTCTCAGAGCAGGGGGTGCCCTGCTCACCTTGGCTTGGTGCCATTCCCTTGGACATGTTCCTGCTCCCAAAATTGGAGGATTTTTTGCCATGGGAATGTCATGGGCAGCTTGAATTGGTGCCATTCCCTTGGAACATTGAGAATTTTTGGCCATGGGAATTTCCAGGTCACTTTGGCACAGGATCACCCCACCGGAGCATTGTCCTTATCCCAAAATTTTAGAGTTTTTGGCCATGGGGATGTCCTGGTCACCCTGGCATGGGGTCAACACTTTGACTTGGAGCAGGTTTCTGCTTCCAAAATTGGAGAATTTTTGGCCATGGGAATTTCCTGGTCACTTTGGCACAGGATCATCCACTGGAGCATTGTCCTTATCCCAAAATTGGAGGATTTTTGGCCATGGGAATTTCCAGGTCACCCTGGCACAGGATCACCCCATTGGAACATTGTCCTTTTCCCAAAATTGGGAGATGAGAGATGTCCTGGTCACCCTGGCATAGTAAAATCCCTTTGATTTGGGGCATTGTCCTGCTCCCAAAATTGGAAAATTTGCCACAGGGATGTCCTGGTCACCCTGGTTTTGGCAGGGGGGACACAAAGGGTGCTGCCACCAAGGTGCCACCACTCAGGGGTGGGTGTCAGAGCTGGGGGACTGGGAAAGGAGCCAGAGGTGGCCAGGAAAGGAGCCAGAGGTGGCCAGGGAATTGAGCCAGATGTGGCCAGGGAATGGAGCCAGAGGTGGCAGGAAAGGAGCCAGATGTGGCCAGGGAATGGAGCCAGAGGTGGCCAGGGAATGGAGCCAGAGGTGGCCAGGGAAATACAGCCAGATGTGGCCAGGGAATGGAGCCAGATGTGGCCAGGGAATGGAGCCAGAGGTGGCCAGGAAATGGAGCCAGAGGTGGCCAGGAAAGGAGCCAGATGTGGCCAGGGAAATAGAGCCAGAGGTGGCCAGGGAATGGAGCCAGAGGTGGCCAGGAAATGGAGCCAGAGGTGGCCAGGAAAGGAGCCAGATGTGGCCAGGGAAATAGAGCCAGAGGTGGCCAGGGAATGGAGCCAGATGTGGCCAGGGAATGGAGCCAGATGTGGCCAGGAAATGGAGCCAGATGTGACCAGGGAAACAGAGCCAGAGGTGTCAGGGAATGGTCCCAGAGGTGGCCCAGAGGTGGCCAGGGAATGGGCCCAGAGGTGTCAGGGAATGGGCCCAGAGGTGTCAGGGAATGGGCCCAGAGGTGGCCCAGAGGTGTCAGTCAATGGGCCCAGAGGTGTCAGGGAATGGGCCCAGAGGTGGCCCAGAGGTGTCAGGAGGGAGCCAGGCTGGCCAGGAGCAGCTGCAGGTGCAGGATGGAACCAGGACAAGCAGCTTTCGTGTCCTCACCGAGCCCTGCTGAGGATTTGCAGCCCCTAATCCCCGAGGCACTTCCTGCTCCCCTGGGCTGGGCCTTTCCCTGCAGGAGGAGGGCTGGCTTGGATCCCCCTTCCTGGTGGGTGGAAGGATGTGTGGGCACGAGCTGGGGAATGGCAGGAATCCCCTGGGCCATCCTGTGCCTCTCCAAACCTCCCTCACCTCATCCACCACTTTCTGTGGCATCTGATGATTCCTAGCTCTGTTCTTCTGGTTTTTTTTTTTTACCTGTAGATCTTCTTTTTGGTTTCTTGTCCAAGATATCATCCCAAAATTAATGGCAGGTGTGTGCCAGCCAGGTCCAGCTCACAGGCTGCCAGTGAGGGAGTTTGAGATGCTTGGAAACAAGAATTAAAGGTTTTGCCATTTATTTTTCCAGCACCCCATTCCCACTAAAAATGGGGGTTGGCAGAAGTAGTGGGATGAGAATTTGGGATGGAGAGGGTGAGAAGACAGAGAGTTCCCACTCCTCAACCATCCCAGCAGAGAGATGGGAAGGAATTTCCAATTCCCAATTCCCAGATTTGTCAGCTGGGGCACTTCTGTCTCCTCTCTCTCCATTCCCATCCTTTAATTACAGGGAGCTGGTGTGGAGACGAGCTGGGACACGATTTGGGGTGCAGGGAACGAGGTGGTTGAGCTGTTTTTTCCAGGGATAAGCTGTCATCCTGTGAGGAGCTCACCCACAGCTTCCCCCTCTCTCCCCCCACAGCCACGGGCAGTAATTTGTATTTTCTTGTCGTTATCCCTGCAGATCTCCCCTCACCTGCTCCCCTTAAGCTGCCTGGGCTGTAATCCCCTCTCAGCAGCCTTCCCTAAAAAGTGACAGGGAGCAGCAGCAGCTTATTCCTCAAGCTGCTTTCATGGCAGGGGCTCTAATACCTGTGTGCTCCTTTACCTTCACTTTGCCACCAGGCCCAGCCAAATTTCCTTTTGAGTCAGCTTTGATTTTCTTAAATTTGTGTTTAAAAAATGAAGTTGTAGGTCACAGAGGGCAGTCAGACCCCTCATTCCCTAATGAGGAGCTCAGGGAGGAGGAGTGTTTGGGTTATTGATAATATCAGATATTGGGATTTTTTTTTTTTTTTGTGATAAGAGTTGTCAAACCCTGGCACAGTCTGCCCAGGAGTCACCATCCCTGGAAGTAATAAATGCATGGATGTGCTGCTGGGTTGGTGGCTGGACTCAGTTTTAAGGCTTTTTTCCAGCTTTGCTGTTCCCTGATTTGTTTTAAAATCAGCCCCAGAGTTTTCCTCTGGGAATCCTTCCCTTGCTCCAAGTGAGTGGAGTGGATGAGTGACACATCCCAGATCTGCTTGTGAGGCTTCCCTGAAATTCAGTGTGGAGTTCTCAGGCTCCATTCCCAAATTGCTGCTTGGCTCCCAGTTGATCCCAGTTGATCCCAGTTGATGCCAGTCCCTCTGCTGCCGGGAGGGGCTGGTGGCTGAAGGTTTTGGAGAGCTCTGTGACCCTGCCTGGCTGTGTGAGTGGTGGCACGGCCCCTGTGCCAGCCCCTGTGCCAGCCCCTGTGCCAGGCCCTGCAGCTGCAGCAGGTGTCAGTGACGTGCGTGGGAGGCCTGTGGGGACACTGGGCCGGGAACCCTCCCAGGAACGTGGCACCTCTGCCCTGCACGGGTGGGTGGCACCCCTGGCACTCGCTGGGGATCGTGTTTCTGTGCACACACTGGGAGAAAAGCCTGGCCAGGAGCTGCAGCCCCTTCTCCAGGAGCCCCAGGGGATCCAGGGCTGAGTGCCTGCGGAGCTGAGCTGGTCCTGCTGGAAGGGAGAGCAGGGAGGGGGCTGGGGGGGCTCAGGGGGCACTGGGGGAGCTGGGTGGGCACAGGGAGAGATCAACTGGCACTGGGGGAGCTGGGTGGGCACTGGGAGAGATCAGCTGGCACTGGGAGAGATCAACGGGCACTGGGAGAGATCAACGGGCACTGGGAGAGCTGGGTGGGCACTGGGGGAGATCAACTGGAGCAGGGAGAGATCAGCTGGCACTGGGGGAGATCAACGGGCACTGGGAGAGATCAGCTGGCACTGGGGGAGCTGAGTGGGCACAGGGAGAGATCAGTGGGCACAGGGAGAGATCAGTGGGCACTGGGAGAGTTCAACTGGCACTGGGAGAGCTTGACTGGCAGAATGAGAGCTCAGTGGGCACAGGAAGAGCTTGGCTGAACCAAGAAGAGCTCAGCTGCCCCGATGAGAGCTCGGTGGGCACAGGCAGAGCTCAGTGGGCACAGGGAGAGCTTGACTGGCACAGGCAGAGCTCGGTGGGCACAGGGAGCTCTCAGCTGGGGCACTGGTGATACCCAGACAAGGCACAAGTGCCCCAACCCTTCTCAGGATGAGGACAACCACACTGAGGGAACCTCAGTAGTGCTGGGTTGGTTTTGAACTAAAAAAACTGGAGATTTAAACCAGATATTAAGAAATGAGGAAGGAATTTTTCCCTGTGAGGATGAGGGTGGCACGGGTTCTCAGAGAAGCTGGAAAACATTTCCTGATCCCTGGAGGTGCCTGAGGCCAGCTGGGATGGGCCAGTGGGAGGTGTCCCATTCCAGGTGGGAATTCCACCATTCCCAGTGGCCAGACTGGAGCTCAGGACACTCAGAGCCAGGCATGGCCCCCCCAGCTCTGGAAATGAAATCTGTGCATGGAAAGTCCTTGTGAGACGGGAGCTGCTGTGCCTGCACAGTCCCATCCTCTGCAGATCCAGCCCTCTAGATATTTCTATTTTTTTTTTTTTAAATCTCTGCCTGAGCACAGTGTCCTGCAAAATTGCACCGAATAAAAAGGGGGAAGAAAAAAAAAAAAATCCAGCTTTTTTTTTATTTTTTTTTTTTTTGTTCCCTCTCCTTTTTTAAAACCCAGCTTTAACTTCAAAGTAAATGAAAACTTGTGTGTCCTCCCTCGCTGTTTTTTTTTATTTTTTCCCAGGGAATGGGTTGGATCTTGCCTGGGATTGGGGGTGGAAGTGGCTGAGTGTGACTTTGCTGGAGTCTGGTGGCTCTGCTCAGCCAGGAAAACACCACCAACAGCTGGTCTGGCTGCCAGCACCAGGCTCAGGATTTGGGGACATCTCAGGGAAAAGATTTTCCAAAATTTGATACACCAGGGAAAAGAGAGAGGGAGGAATTCCCAGCTCCAGCCTGTGGAGGAGCTCAGCTCATCCCCATGCTCTTTATTCCCTTTTTATTTTTCCCTTTTTTTTATTTTTCCCTTTTTATTTTTCCCTTTTTTTTTATTTTTCCCTTTTTATTTTTCCCTTTTTTATTATTTTTCCCTTTTTATTTTTCCCTTTTTTTTTTTTATTTTTCCCTTTTTTATTTTTCCCTTTTTATTTCTCCCTTTATTTCCTATTTAGAGAATAAAAGCAAAAATCTCCCCCAAACTTCCCCCATCAGGGGCAGAAAATAAAATAAACCACTGATGGATTCCATCCTTCCCATTCTTAATAACTGGGAGAAATTCCTGCAGGACATCCCATAGTGAGGAGACGATAAAAACATCAAAAAATAACAAAAAAGCCCCAAAATCCTGGGAATTTCAGCCCCAAATCCTGGGAATTACAGCCCAAATATTCTGGGAATTTCAGCCCCAATATTCTGGGAATTTCAGCCCCAAATCCTGGGAATTTCAACCCCAAATCCTGGGAATTTCAGCCCCAAATCCTGGGAATTTCAGCCCAATATTCTGGGAATTTCAACCCCAGTATTCTGGGAATTTCAGCCCTAAAATCTTGGGAATTTCAGCCCAATATCCTGGGAATTTCAGCCCCAAATCCTGGGAATTTCAACCCCAAATCCTGGGAATTTCAGCCCCAAATCCTGGGAATTTCAACCCCAGTATTCTGGGAATTTCAGCCCCAAATCCTGGGAATTTCAGCCCAAATATTCTGGGTATTCCAACCCCTATATTTTGGGAATTTTAGCCCAATATCCTGGGAATTTCAGCCCTAAAATCTTGGGAATTTCAACCCCAAATCTAGGGAATTTTAGCCCAAATATTCTGGGAATTTCAGCTCCAAAATCCTTGGAATTTCAGCCCAAATATTCTGGGAATTTTAGTCCAATACTCGAGGACTTTCAGCCTCAAATCTTGGGAATTTCAGCCCCAAAATTCTGGGAATTTCAACCCCAAATCCTGGGAATTTCAGCCCCAAATCCTGGGAATTTCAACCCCAGTATTCTGGGAATTTCAGCCCCAAATCCTGGGAATTTCAGCCCAAATATTCTGGGTATTCCAACCCCTATATTTTGGGAATTTTAGCCCGATATTCCGGGAATATCAGCCCCAAATCCTGGGAATTTCAGCCTCAAAATCTTGGGAATTTCAGCCTCAAACCCTGGGAATTTCAGCTCCAAATCCTGGGAATTTCAGCCCCAAAATCCTGAGAATTTCAGCCCCAAAATCCTGGGAATTTCAGCCTCAAATCTTGGGAATTTCAGCTCCAAAATCCTGGGAATTTTAGCTCCAAATTCTGGGAATTTCAGCCCCAATATTTTAGTTATTTCAACCCCTGTATTTTGGGAATTTTAGCCCAATATTCTGGGAATTTCAGCCCCAAAATCCTGGGAATTTAACCCCCAATTTTTTGGGAATTTCAACACCAATATTCCGGGCATTTCACCCCAATATTCCGGGAATTCCAGACCCAAATCCTGGGAATTTCACCCCAATATTCTGGGAGTTTCAGCCTCAAAATCCTGGAATCCTCAGCCCTGATCCCTGGGAATTCCAGCCCCAAAAATTCGGGAATTTCAGCCCAAATATCCTGGGAATTTCAGTCCCAATTTTTTGGGAATTTCAACCCCAATATTCTGGGAATTTCAGCCCCAAATCCTGGAATCCTCAGCCCTGATCCCTGGGAATTCCAGCCCCAAAAATTCGGGAATTCCAACCCCAAGTCCTGGGAATTTCAACCCCAAATTCTGGGAATTCCAGCCCCAAAAATTCGGGAATTCCAACCCCAAGTCCTGGGAATTTCAACCCCAAATTCTGGGAATTCCAGCCCCAAAAATTCGGGAATTCCAACCCCAAGTCCTGGGAATTTCAACCCCAAATTCTGGGAATTCCAGCCCCAAAAATTCGGGAATTCCAACCCCAAGTCCTGGGAATTTCAACCCCAAATTCTGGGAATTCCAGCCCCAAAAATTCGGGATTTTCATCCCTGAACACCTGCCCACCCTTCCCTCCATCCCCATTTCCCTCTCCCAGGAAATTTTTGGATTTTCCAGACTTGGGAGAGGTTTGGGCAGCCCGGGAGCTGTGTGAGTATTATGGGATGTGCCATAAAAAGCAGCTGCAGCTGCTCCCTGATGCCTTTTCCAGGTTGTTCCTCATCCCAGCCTTGGGATATCCTGGGATGTGTGTTTGGGTTTATTTTCTGTTTGTTTTTATTTGATATTTGTTCTCTACACACACACACATATATATATACATACATACTTAGTTATTTATTTATTTACTTATTTATTTATTTATTTCTATTTTAATTTTAATTTTAATTTTTATTTTTATTGTTATTGTTATTTTTTTATTTCTATTTTTATTTTTATTTCCAGGTTCAGCAGTGTGTTCCCATTTTTATTTTTATTTTTATTTTTATTTTTATTTATATTTGTATTTGTATTTGTATTTTTCCCTTTTATATTTATATTATTTATATTTATATTTATATTTATATTTATATTTATATTTATATTTATATTTATATTTATATTTTTATATTTATATTTACATTTATATATTTATTTTTATTTTTATTTTATTTTAATTTTAATTTTAATTTTTTTAGTTTTTATTTCTTTCTTCCCAGGTTCAGCAGCGCATTCCCATTGTTATTTATATTTTTATTTATATTTATATTTTTATTTATATTTTTATATTTATATATATTTTTATCCCCCAGGTTCAGCAGCGCATTCCCATTTATTTGTATTTATATATTTATATTTTTATTTTTATTTTATTTTTATTTGTATATTTTTATTTTTATTTTTATTTTTATTTTTATTTTTATTTTTATTTTTATTTCCATTCCCAGGTTCAGCAGCGTGTTCCCATTTATTTATATATATTTATTTATTTTTATTTATTTATATTTATTTATATTTTTATTTTTATTTATTTCTATTTATTCCCAGGTTCAGTAGCGCGTTCCCATTTATTTATATTTATATTTATTTATTTTTATTTTTATTTTTATTTTTATTTTTATTTTTATTTTTATTTTTATTCCCAGGTTCAGCAGCATGTTCCCATTGTTATTTATATTTTTATTTTTATTTTTATTTTTATTTTTATTTTTATTTTTATTTTTATTTTTATTTTTATTTCCCCCCAGGTTCAGCAGTGCGTTCCCATTTATTTATATTTATTTATTTTTAATTTTAATTTTAATTTTATTTTTATTTTTATTTATATTTTTATTTTTATTTATATTTATTTTTCTCCCCAGGTTCAGCAGCGCGTTCCCATTTATTTGTATTTATTTATTTTTATTTTTATTTTATATTTTTATTTTTATTTTTATTTTTATTTTTATTATTTTTATTTTTATTCCCCCCAGGTTCAGCAGCGCGTTCCCATTGTTATTTATATTTTTATTTTTATTTCTATTTTTATTTTTATTTATATTTTTATTATTTTTATTTTTATTTCCCCCCAGGTTCAGCAGCACGTTACCATTTATTTATATTTATTTATATTTATATTTTTATTTAGATTTATATTTATATTTCCATCCCCAGGTTCAGCAGCACGTTCCCTTTTATTTAAATTTATTTATTTTTATTTTTATTTTTATTTTTATTTTTATTTATTTATATTTATTTATATTTATTTTTCTCCCCAGGTTCAGCAGCGCGTTCCCATTTATTTGTATTTTTTTATTTTTATTTTTTTTTTATTCCCCCCAGGTTCAGCAGCGCGTTCCCATTTATATTTATATTTATTTTTATTTTTATTTTTATTTTTTCCCAGGTTCAGCAGTGTGTTCCCATTTATTTTTATTTTTATTTTTATTTTTATTTTTATTTTTATTTTTATTTTTATTTTTATTTTTATTTTTATTTTTATTTATTTATATTTTTATTTCCCCCAGGTTCAGCAGCGCATTCCCATTTATTTATATTTATTTATTTTTATTTTAATTTATTTTTATTTTTATTTTTATTTTTATTTTTATTTTTATTTTTATTTTTATTTTATATTTTTATTTATATTTATTTATTTTTATTTCCCCCAGGTTCAGCAGTGTGTTCCCCAGCCTGGGCGTGGCTGTGAAGCGCCGCGAGCAATCGCTGCAGGATTACAAACGCCTCCAGTCCAAGGTGGAGAAATACGAGGAGAAGGAAAAAACTGGTCCTGTCCTGGCCAAGCTGCACCAGGTACCCCAAAAACCCAAAATAATCCACAAAATCCACCCAAAAAAACCCAAAATCCACCCAAAAATCCACAAAATCCACCCAAAAACCACAAAATCCACGAAAAATCCACCCAAAAAATCCCCAAAATCCACCCAAAAATCCACAAAAATCCACCCAAAAAAAATCTCCCCAAAATCCACCCAAAAATCCACAAAATCCACCCAAAAAAATCCCCAAAATCCATCCAAAAAATCCACAAAAGTCCACCCAAAAATCCACAAAATCCACCCAAAAATCCACAAAATCCTCCCAAAAATCTCAAAATCCACAAAATCCACACAAAAATCCCAAAATCCACCCAAAAAACCCAAAAATCCACAAAATCCACCCAAAAAATCCCAAAATCCACCCAAAAAATCCCAAAATCCACCCAAAAAAACCACAAAATCCACCCAAAAAATTCCCCAAAATCCACAAAATCCACCAAAAAAAAACCCAAAATCCACAAAATCCACGCAAAAAAATCCCAAAATCCACCCAAAAAAATTCCCAAAATCCACAAAATCCACCCAAAAAATCCCCAAAATCCACAAAATCCACAAAATCCACCCAAAAAAACCCCAAAATCCACAAAATCCACCCAAAAAAATCTCAAAATCCACAAAATCCACCCAAAAATCCACAAAATCCACCCAAAAAAATTACCCAAAATCCACCCAAAAAAACCAAAAATCCACCCAAAAAAATCCCAAAATCCACAAAATCCACCAAAAAATCCCAAAATCCACAAAATCCACCCAAAAATCCACAAAATCCACCCAAAAATCCCGAAATCCACCCAAAAACCCCAAAATCCACAAAAAACCCAAAATCCACAAAATTCACCCAAAAAATCCCAAAATCCACAAAATCCACCCAAAAAAACCCCAAAATCCACCCAAAAAAATCCCGAAATCCACCCAAAAACCCCAAAATCCACCCAAAAAAATCCCAAAATCCACAAAATTCACCTAAAAAATCCCAAAATCCACCCAATCTGCCAAAAATGGGAGGTTTTATCCCTGAAAAAAATCACATTTCTGGCAAAAAACGCTCAGCAAAGCTGCTTTCCCAGCAGAAAATGGGAATTTTTTACAGGGAAAATGGAGTTTTTTTCAAGAGAAAATTGAAAATTTTTTACCCAAGAGAAAATAGAAATTTATAGCAGAAAGTGGAAATTTTTTTCCAGGAGAAAATGGAATTTTATAGGAGAAAACGGAATTTTTTTTCCAAGAGAAAAATAAAAATTTATAGAGGAAAGTGGATTTTTTTTCAAGTGAAAATGGAATTTTTTTCCCAAGAGAAAATGGAAATTTACAGGGAAAATGGAGTTTTTTTCAAGAGAAAATTGAAATTTTTTTTTCCCAAAGAGAAAATAGAAATTTATAGGAGAAAGTGGATTTTTTTTTCAAGTGAAAATTGAGTTTTTTTCCAGGATAAAATGGAATTTTGTAGGAGAAAATGAAAATTTTTTCCAGGAGAAAATGAAATTTTATAGGAGAAAATAAATTTTTTCAGGAGAAAATGGAAATTTTTTCCCAAGAGAAAATGGAATTTTGTAGGAGAAAATGGAATTTTTTTTCCAAGAGAAAATAGAAATTTATAGGAGAAAATGGAGGTTTTTTTCCAGGATAAAATGGAATTTTATAAGAGAAAATGGAATTTTTTTCCAGGAGGAAATGGAAATTTTTTTCAAGAGAAAATGGAAATTTTTCCAGGAGAAAATTGATTTTTTTTCCCAAGAGAAAATGGAAATTTATAGGAGAAAAAGGAGGTTTTTTTCCAGGAAAAAATGGAATTTTGTAGGAGAGGATGAAATTTTTTCCAGGAGAAAAACAGAATTTTTTCCAGGAGAAAACAGAATTTTTTCCAGGAGAAAATGGAAATTTATAAGAGAAAATGGATTTTTTTTCCAGGAGAAAATGGAATTTTATAGGAGAAAATGAAAATTTTTCCCAAGAGAAAATAGAAATTTTTTCCAAGATAAAATGGAATTTTGTAGGAGAAAATGGAATTTTTTCCAGGAGAAAATGGAATTTTATAGGAGAAAATGAAATTTTTTTCCAGGAGAAAATTGAGTTTTTTTCCAGGATAAAATGGAATTTTGTAGGAGAAAATTAATTTTTTCCAGGAGAAAATGGATTTTTTTTCCCCAAGAGAAAATGGAATTTTTTTTCCAGGAGAAAATGGAATTTTTGCTCTCTCTCTCGACTTGTAGCAGAATTGTGATGAGTTTATTGAGAATTTTTTGCTTTTTTTTTATTTAAATCAAACCTTCCCCAACTTTTTGTCCCCAAATCTGTCCCTCCAGCACTTGGCTTGATCCTCCCAGGAACAATTGATTCCCAGAGTCAGAGAAAATGTGTTTTTTGATGGATTTCCCCCCAAAAAAAATGAATTTTTCTTTGAACAAAAGGCTTGAGCAGTAATCAGCTTATTCTGCTCAGCAACTTAAGCTGAAAAAAATTGAAATTCTTTTGTTCTGTTGATTAAGCAGGATTTAGTTATTTCATTTCTTTTTTTTTTTTTTTCCCTTTTAATGAACTTTTGATCTAATTCCCCCCCACCCCAAAAAAAAAAAAAAAAAAAAATATTCTTTACCAAACAGGAGCAATCCTGAGTTTGGGATTTAAAGGGAAGGGTCTCATCTCGTGCAGGTATTTTTAATTATTGAGATGAAAATTTACATCTGCTCCAGGTTTTCTGTTCTTCTGCCCCCTGTGAAATCCATCCCAGGGTTTTCTCTGTGAATTCCATCCCAGGGTTTTCCCTGTGAATTCCATCCCAGGATTTCCCCCATTAACTCCATCCCAGGATTTTCCCTGTGAGCTCCATCCCAGAATTTTCTTCCCATGAATTCCATCCAGGATTTTCCCATGAACTCCATCCCAGGATTTCCTCCCCAGGATTTCCCCCCCATGAGCTCCATCCCAGAATTTTCTTCCCATGAATTCCATCCAGGATTTCCCCATGAACTCCATCCCAGGATTTTCTTCCCAGGATTTCCACCCCATGAGCTCCATCCAGGATTTCCCCATAAACCCCATCCCAGGAGTTTCCCCATTAACTCCTTTCCCCATGAACTCCATCCCAGGATTTTCCCTGTGAGCTCCATCCACAATTTTCCCATGAATTCCATCCAGGATTTCCCCATGAGCTCCATCCCAGGAGTTTCCTCATAAACTCCATCCAGGATTTTCCCCATGAACTCCATCCAAGGATTTTTCCCCATTAACTCCATCCTAGGATTTTCCCTGTGAGCTCCATCCCAGAATTTTCTTCCCATGAGCTCCATCCCAGGAGTTTCCCCATTAACTCCATCCAGGATTTTTCCCATGAATTCCATCCCAGGAGTTTCCCCATTAACCCTTTCCCCATGAACTCCATCCAAGGATTTTTCCCCATGAACTCCATCCCAGGATTTTCTCCCCAGGATTTTTCCCCATGAATTCCATCCCAATATTTTCTCCCCATGAACTCCATCCAGGATTTTCCCATGAACTCCATCCCAGGATTTTCCCATTAACTCCATCCCAGGAAGTTCCCCCCATGAACTCCATCCTGGGACATTTGCTCCATAAGCTCCATCCCAGGATTTCCCCCATAAGCTCCAACCCAGGATTTTCTCCCCAGGATTTTTCCCCATGAATTCCATCCCAGGATTTCCCCCATTAACTCCATCCCAGGATTTCCCCCATTAATTCCATCCTGGCAGTTTCAATACTCCCAATTTCACACCAAATGATGAATTTGCTCCTTTGCTGGGTGATTCCAGCCATTCCCAGCCTTTCCCATTCCCAGTCCATGCCATGCCCTGTCCCTGTCCCATTCCTGTCCCTGTCCCAGCCATTCCCAGTCCATGCCATGTCCCTGTCCCAGCCATTCCCAGTCCATGCCCTGTCCCTGTCCCAACCATTCCCAGTCCATGCCCTGTCCCTGTCCCAGCCATTCCCAGTCCATGTCCCTGTCCCTGTCCCAACCATTCCCAGTCCATGCCCTGTCCCTGTCCCAGCCATTCCCAGTCCATGCCATTCCTGTCCCTGTCCCAGTCATTCCCAGTCCATGCCCTGTCCCTGTCCCAGCCATTCCCAGTCCATGCCCTGGCACTGTCCCAGCCATTCCTAGTCCAGTCCATGCCCTGATACTGTCCCTGTCCCAGCCATTCCCAGCCATTCCCAGTCCATGCCATGTCCCTGTCCCAGCCATTCCCAGTCCATGCCATTCCTGTCCCTGTCCCAGTCATTCCCAGTCCATGCCATGTCCCTGTCCCAGCCATTCCCAGTCCATGCCATGTCCCTGTCCCAGCCATTCCCAGTCCATGCCATTCCTGTCCCTGTCCCAGTCATTCCCAGTCCATGCCATGTCCCTGTCCCAGCCATTCCCAGTCCATGCATGTCCCTGTCCCAGTCATTCCCAGTCCATGCCATGTCCCTGTCCCAGCCATTCCCAGTCCATGCCATTCCTGTCCCTGTCCCAGCCATTCCCAGTCCATGCCATGTCCCTGTCCCAGCCATTCCCAGTCCATGCCATTCCTGTCCCTGTCCCAGTCATTCCCAGTCCATGCCATGTCCCTGTCCCAGCCATTCCCAGTCCATGCATGTCCCTGTCCCAGTCATTCCCAGTCCATGCCATGTCCCTGTCCCAGCCATTCCCAGTCCATGCCATTCCTGTCCCTGTCCCAGCCATTCCCAGTCCATGCCCTGGCACTGTCCCTGTCCCAGCCATTCCCAGTCCATGCATGTCCCTGTCCCAGCCATTCCCAGCCATTCCCAGTCCATGCATGTCCCTGTCCCAGCCATTCCCAGTCCATGCATGTCCCTGTCCCAGCCATTCCCAGTCCATGCCATTCCTGTCCCGTCCCCAGGGCCGTCTCTCCCGCTCCCCCTCCCTCTGGAATGGCACCAGGATTAGTGGCAGACATGAGCCAGGCTAGGGTTTCACAGCCCACCCCCTCCTGCCCTTTTCCACTCCATCCCAGAGACATTTCCCTTCTCCCCACGCTCTGCTGGGAGGAGCCAGCTGGGTGCACTGAGCTGAAGGTCACGGTGACAGGGAGGGATCCTGGAGAGGGTGAGGGGACAGGGATGTGGCCAGGGACGTCCTGAGCTCTGGGTTTATTTGAAGGAGAGAAAACACAACTTCTCTGGGTGTCCTGTGGTTTTCCAGGGTCAGAGTGTGGGTCCTGTCCGGGTCCCCTCCATTGAACTGATCCATTGAGGTCACTTGGATCCACTGGGTGCCATTGAGAAGTCACTTGGGTCTCACCAGGTTCCATTGGATGGTCACTGCAGTTCTACCAGGCTGCATTGGGTGATCCCATGGATCCCTCCAGATTCCATTGGGTGATCCCATGGATCCCACCAGATTCCATTGGATAATCACATGGATCCCACTAGATTCCATTGGATAATCCCATGGATCCCACTAGACTCCATTGGATGATCCCATGGGTCCCACTAGGCTCATGGGATCATCCAATGGAGCTGGTGGGATCCATGGGACCATCCAATGGGATCTGGAGAGATCCATTGAATCATTCAATGGAATCTGATCCATGGGTCCCACCAGATCCCATTGGATGATCCCATAGATCAGGTTCCATTGGATGATCCCATAGATCAGGTTCCACTGGATGATCCCATGTGTCCCCCCAGATCCCAGTGGATGATCCCATGGATCAGATCCCACTGGATGATCCCATAGATCATGTTCCATTGAGTGATCCCATGGATCAGGTTCCATTGGATGATCCCATGGATCCCAGTGGATGATCCCATGTGTCCCCCCAGATCCCACTGGATGATCCCATGGATCCCACTGGATGATCCCCTGTGTCCCCCGCTGCTGGTCCCACAGCCCAGCCCAGCAGTGCTGCCCGGGGCTCCCCGGGGCTCCTGTGCCAGCTGTGCCCTGTCCCCAGGCCCGGGAGGAGCTGCGCCCTGTCAGGGAGGATTTCGAAGCCAAGAACAAGCAGCTGCTGGAGGAGATGCCCAAGTTCTACAGCAGCCGCATCGACTACTTCAAACCCAGCTTCGAGTCGCTGGTCCGGGCCCAGGTGAGGCACTGCCCCCTCCTGCTGCCTGTGCTGTGCTGTGCTGTGCTGTCCTGTCCTGTGCTGTGCTGTGCTGTCCTGTCCCCCCCTGTCCTGTCCTGTCCTGTCCTGTCCCCTCCTGTGCTGTCCTTTCCTGTCCTGTCCCCTCCTGTGCTGTGCTGTCCTGTCCTGTGCTGTCCTGTCCTGTCCTGTCCCCTCCTGTCCTGTGCTGTCCTGTCCTGTGCTGTCCTGTGCTGTCCTGTGCTGTCCTGTCCTGACCTGTCCTGTGCTGTCCTGTGCTGTCCTGTCCCCTCCTGTCCTGTCCTGACCTCCTGTCCTGTCCTGTCCTGTGCTGTGCTGTCCTGTGCTGTCCTGTCCCCTCCTGTCCTGTCCTGTCCTGTCCTGTCCTGTCCTGTCCTGTGCTGTCCTGGGCTGTCCTGTCCTGTCCCCTCCTGTCCTGTCCTGTCCTGTCCTGTGCTGTGCTGTCCTGTCCTGTCCTGCCCTGTCCTGTGCTGTGCTGTCCTGTGCTGTCCTGTCCCCTCCTGTGCTGTGCTGTGCTGTCCTGTCCTGTCCTGTCCCCTCCTGTCCTGTCCTGTCCTGCCCTGTCCTGCTGTGTCTGTCCATGGCTCTGTCCCCCTGGAATGCCATCCCTTCAGTCTGGAGTCCTGAGCTCAGGCTTGGTTATGTTTGAGGTGTTTGGGCTCCTGGGACATCTCCCCACAAAGGTTTGCAGGAATAACCAACAGCTTTCATTGCCATCCTCCTCCTCCTCCTCCCTGCTGCCTTCCCATCCCCTCAGGCTGCAGAGGGGCAGGGCTGGGACCCCCCCAAGCTTTGGGAACCCCTGGCAGCCCATGCCAGGGTGACCCAGCCCTGGGAGGGAGCAGAGCCCACGGCAGGGGCTGCTCCCTGCAGCGCTCTGTGCCCAGGTGTGCAGCAGCAGCGCGTGTTCTCTCACCTCCAGCCCGGGGAGCCGAGCTGCCAGCGAGCTGCCTGCAGGCTGATTCACCTAGCAGATGGTGCCCATGCTCCCTGAGCTGCAGGGTGGGTGCTGGGGATGCTGTTCCTGCTGTTCCTGCTCGGGGCTGCCTGTTCCAGCCCAGAATAACCACAATTCCCAGACCCACCTCAGGGTCCTGCTGGCCTTTCCCCCTGCAGACCCCTCTGTGGCTGAGAGCTTGAAACCTGAGTGTTCTCTGCCCTCTGCAGGGGTTTGTGATCCCTGGGTTTCTTCAGACAGCAGCTGTGCCCCTCTGCCTTCCCATCATTTTGTGTCTGTCCCAATTCCCCAGGAATTTGGGGTGAGAAGGAATTTGGGGTGAGGAGGAATTTGGGGTGGCTGTGCTGTGAGCAGGGAGCAGCAGGGGCTGTTTGTGCCACTCTCCACTCCTCTCCCTTGGGAATCCTCTCCTTGCTCTCCCATCTCTCTGCCCCGCCTCTCTTCAGGTGAGGAATTTGTCGGGAAAAGCGAGTGAAATCCCGTTGTGAGCACCCAGAAAGGCAGTGCCACAACAAGGCTGAGCATCCCTGGTGTGGGCTGGGCTAGAGCTGCTCCCAGATGGATGCAGCTCCTCCCTCTCCACCCCCAGGGAGAGACGCTGGGAGGAGAGCTTGGAGTGTTTGTGCTGTGCCCCCCTGGCTCAGGAGCTTTTTCCCACCAGAGGGGCTGAAATAAAATGGAAAAGGAATGTGATTTACCCAGGGGGGTGAGTCAGAGGCGAGCCAGGAATAGCAGCAGGAGCCCTGAGCCAGCGTTGGCACCTGGCTGGGCAGGGCAGTGGGAGCATCCCCAGGTGGGAATTGCCCAGCCTGCCCTCCCTGAGCTGCTGGGGGCTCCTGCTCCTCCATGGAATTCCTGTTTCAGCCTTTCCTGCCTCTTCAGGAGGGGGTGAGGCTGCAGGTGCATCCCACAAGGAGAGGGCTGGGTGGGGTGGGCTGGCATCAGACTGCTCTGGGTCAAACCCCCATCCAAAAGCAAAACTGTAATTTTATTTATTTATTGGCCCTCTAGGAACCCAGGGAGTCAACACAAAATGTGTGACAGTGAGCTGGAAAGGGAGACTTGTTCAGGGTGTTGTATTTGGGGTTGTTTCTCCCTGGGTCAAACTCTTCCATCCAAAACCAAAACAGTGTAATTTTATTTATTTGGAACCCAGGGACTTAAAAGGACACAAACTGTGTGACAGTGAGCTGGAAAGGGAGACTTGTTCAGGGTGTTGTCTTTGGGTTGTTTCTCCCTGTGTCAAACCCCCATCCAAATGCAAAACTGTGTAATTTTATTTTTTGGAACCCAGGGAGTTAAAAGGACACAAACTGTGTGACAGTGAGCTGAAAAGGGAGCCTTGTTCAGGGTGTTGTCTTTGGGTTGTTTCTCCCTGTGTCAAACCCCCATCCAAAGGCAAAACTGTGTAATTTTATTTTTTGGAGGAACCCAGGGAGTCAAAACAACACAAACTGTGTGACAGCTGGGAAAGGAGCCTTGTTCAGGGTGCTGTGACTTTTTGGGGTTGTTTCTCCTTGTGTCAAACCCCCATCCAAAAGCAAAACTGTGTAATTATATTTATTTTTTGGAACCCAGGGAGTTAAAAGGACACAAACTGTGTGACAGTGAGCTGGAAAGGAGCCTTGTTCAGGGTGCTGTGACTTTTTGGGGTTGTTTCTCCTTGTGTCAAACCCCCATCCAAAAGCAAAACTGTGTAATTATATTTATTTTTTGGAACCCAGGGAGTTGAAAGGACACAAACTGTGTGACATTGAGCTGGAAGGAGCCTTGTGCAGGGTGTTGTATTTGGGGTTGTTTCTCCCTGGGTCAAACCCCCATCCAAATGCAAAACAGTGTAATTTTATTTTTTGGAACCCAGGGAGTTAAAAGGACACAAACTGTGTGACAGTGATCTGGAAAGGGAGCCTTGTGCAGGGTGTTGTATTTGGGGTTGTTTCTCTCTGGGTCAAACCCCCATCCAAAGGCAATGTAATTTTATTTATTTTTTGGACCCCAGGGAGTTGAAAGGACACAAACTGTGTGACAGTGACTTGGGAAGGGAGCCTTGTGCACAGTGCTCTGACTTTTGGAGTAGTTTATCTGTGGGTCAAACCCCCATCCAAAGGCAATGTAATTTTATGTATTTTTTGGACCCCAGGCAGTTAAAAGGACACAAGCTGTGTGACATTGAGCTGGGAAGGGAGCAGTGCCTCCAGGGGAGCACAGGGACCCTGTCCCCAGCACCCCCAGGCTCTGACCCTCCCATGGCACAGCTGGGTGTCCCCTGCTGCCAGGACGTGTCCCCAGCTCTCATTGCTGCAACATTCAACACCAAATTCTTCCCTCCACCCACGGGGCCCAGACCGAGCCAAGAGAGGCAAATATTTCCCTGGCTGGGGGCTTTGAAGTGGCCACATGGAGATGAAAGGGGGAGATTCTGGAGCTGTGAGGCGTGAACAGCACTTCCTTCCCCCTCTGGGCTTTGTTTCCCAGCTGGAAAAGTGCAGATTCCTCTGGAATTTGGTGGGACTGGGGGAGGGTGAGGCTGGCAGGCAGGGGGAGCCCAGGCTGGCAGTGCCCACGGGGATGTTTTGGGCAGGGCTGCCCCAAACAGTGGCTGGATGTGTAGAAAATGCAGGGAACACAGAGTGCCCAACAGGATTAGTTCAGGACAGGTGGGCCCAGGGCCTTGGCTCAGGCTCAAAGGCAAGCTGGGGTTTGGTGGGATGGGGATGGAGCACATGGCACCAGAGCTGGGAAAGGGCTGGGGTGGCAGGGGCAGAGCCCTGTCACTGTCACTGCCACTGTCAGTGTCACCAGTTTGGGGGGCACCCCCTCCCTGGGGGTTTTCACTCAAATGGAGAAATCAGGGGAGGGGGTTGGTGCCACTGGGATTTGTTTGGATTTAGCTTTGGGAGGCTTGGCTGGCAAAGTGCAGCCAGCTGGGGGAGAGGAGCATCCCAGGGACAGCCACCTGCCCTTGGGGACACAGGATGTCACCAAGGACACCCACCAGGCTCTGGGGACACAGATTGTCCCCAGGGACACCCACCAGGCTCTGGGGACACAGGGTGGGTGTCCCTTGGGATCAGTGGCTGTGGGATGTGGACAGAGGGGGAGCAGCCCCAGATAATTCACTCTGCTCTGCCTGTTCAGTCCAGTGTGGATGCTGGGGGACAATCCTGGGGACAATCCTGGGGATAAATCCTGGGGGACAATCCTGGGGACAAACCTGGGGACAAACCTGGGGACAGTCCTGGGGGACAATCCTGGGGGACAATCCTGGGGACAAACCTGGGGACAAACCTGGGGACAGTCCTGGGGGACAATCCTGGGGGACAAACCTGGGGACAATCCTGGGGGACAATCCTGGGGACAATCCTGGGGACAATCCTGGGGGACAATCCTGGGACAGTCCTGGGGACAAACCTGGGGGACAATCCTGGGACAGTCCTGGGGGACAATCCTGGGGGCAATCCAGGGGACAAACCAGGGGACAATCCTGGGGAGAATCCTGGGGGACAAACCTGGGGGACAATCCTGGGGGACAAACCTGGGGACAATCCTGGGGGACAATCCTGGGGACAATCCTGGGGACAATCCTGGGGGACAATCCTGGGACAGTCCTGGGGACAATCCTGGGGACAAACCTGAGGAAAATCCTAGGGGTCAATCCTGGGGACAATCCTGGGGACAAACCTGGGGAACAACCCTGGGGTCAATCCTGGGGGACAATCCTGGTCAAGGAGAAATCCTCAGGAATTTCCAAATCCCGATGGGGACACAATTCCAGAGCCAATCCTGGGGGACAGTTGTCCCCAAATTCTGGGGAACAACCCAGAAATCAATCCTGGGGCATGAATGTCCCCAAATCCTGGGTGACAAGCTTGGGGACAGTCCTGGGGGCAGCATCTCCCTCCAGGATTCACTTCAGGGCACGTTTTCCACGCTGGAGCTGGCAGTGCCACGTGGCCACGTGTGACTCCAGGCTGGGGACAAGGGACACTGGGGGCTGTCCAGGGCCCTGCTTGGCACCCCAGTCCCCCCTCACCCTGGCACTGCAGAGGGATTTGGGGTGTTCTTGGCCTCTCAGGGGTTTCAGAGGATGTGGGGCTGTGCTCTGGGGGCTGTGCAGGGATTTTGGGGGGCCCTGCCGGCTCAGCCCTGGTGGGGCTCGTTAGTCTCAAACGAGCTTTGCTGTGTGGGGAGCAGCCCCGGGAAGGGGGTTCAGGCTGGAATTTGGGGCTGCACCATCCCCCTGGGAATGCCCAAACCCAGCCTGGTTCGGAGCTGGTCTCCATGGAGACCGTGTGTGTCTGCTCCGGAGATGGGGAAGGGGGACAGGGCTGGGGGGGCACAGTGCACCCCAATCCCTCCCTAAGGGGCCTGGGGGGTGCCCAGGACAGGAACCAGGAATCCTGCAGTGCCGGGGGTCCCACAGGCAGCTCTGGGGGTCCCACAGCCCCCAGGGGTCCCACAGGCAGCTCTGGGGGTTCTGTGGCACTTGGGGGGGTCCTACAGTGCAAGGTGTGTGGTACCCAGAGGTTCTGCAATTTTTGGGGTCTCACAGGTAGCTCTGGGGGTCCTGCAGCACCCAGGGGTCCCACAGACAGCTCTGGGGGTCCCACAACACTAGGGGTGGGGGTCTCACAGCCCTGGGGGTATCCCAGGCAGGGCTGGGGGGTCCCAAACCCCCCAGGATGTCCCAGGCAGGGCTGGGGGGGGTCCCAAACCCCCCAGGGTGTCCCAGGCAGGGCTGGGGGGGTCCCAAACCCCCCAGGATGTCCCAGGCAGGGCTGGGGGGGTCCCACAGCCCCCCAGGATGTCGCAGGCAGGGCTGGGACCCCCCTGTCCCCCCCCTGCAGCCGCCCCGCTCCATCCGCCCGCGCTGACCCCGCTGGAGATAATTGGCGGTGCCAATTAACGCGTTATTAACTCCCCCCATCCTCATCCTCCTCCCCCTGCTTTGCCGGCCGTGCCCCTCGCCCTGCCCCGCGGGGAGGTGACAGCGGTGGCACCGCGGGGACAGGGGCGCTGCGGGTGGCAGCAGATGGGGAAGGGCAGCGCGTTGTTAGAGCGCGTCTGGCTGTAATTAATCCGGGTGGGCTGCGGGGGAGACCCCTCCCTCCCTCCGCAATCCCGATTTTATCCAACAGGTTGTGTACTACACCGAGATGCACAAGATTTTTGGGGATCTGACGGCTCAGATCGACCGGCCCGGGCTGAGCGATGAGCAGCGGGAGAGGGAGAACGAGGCCAAGCTCAGCGAGCTGCGGGCGCTGTCCATCGTGGCTGATGACTGAGGGAGGCCGGGCCAGGGTGGGGAGGGATGGGGACCCCCCCCCTGCACCCCAGATCCCATCCCAGGGATGGACTGGAGGGGCTGGAGCTGCTCCTGCCGGGGTTTGGATCCTCCCTGGCGCTCCACGAATGAGTTTTGCCTTAAATTTTGGGGCGTGGAGGAGCAGGAAAGGGAGGGATGTGCTGGGTTTGTGCCTCCCTCGGCATCCCCGGAGGGTGTGCCCCCACTCCTCCCCCTCATTCTGTGCCTTAGGCACCCTCAGGGGAGGGTAAAATCACTCCAAAAAAATGACTCAAATCCCGATTTTTGAGGCACGGAGGAGCGGACGATGCTCCCTCTTTTCCCAGCAACGCTGCAGCGGAGCTGGGGGTGCCGAGGGTGGGGACAGGGGACCCCAAACCCCGGAGCAGGGACAGGCGGGGACATCCCTGAGGGAGACAACGCAGGCAGGAGCAAACTGGGGAAATGCCACAGGGACTCGGTCGCTTGTCCCCAATAAAGTTTCGGGCAGCGGGGCCGGTGCCACCGCCGGGGCCGTGTCGCTGTCGCCGCTGTCGCTGTCGCTGTCACCGCCGGGCCACTGTCGCCCTCTGCCGCCGCCCGGCCGCCACTGCAGGGGGACACGGCGGGCTTGGGGTGTCCGGGGAAGGGAAAAAAAACCCGGGAGGGGCGCGAGGAGTGGAGCTTTCCAGGGAAATTCAGAGAATTTAAGGATAAGGAGGGGCTGAGTGCTGGATGTGGGTGGGATAAGGGGGTGGGAGCCCACCCTGGAGGGGCTCTGGAGGTTCTGTCTCTGAGGACACACAGCTCCAGGCATCGGGGACACCGTCAGCGCCTCTTGCTGCCAGGACCTGGATTTGGGAGCAGCAGGCTGGAAATGGGGATGGAGCCCCTAAAACCAAACCTTCCCTTCCCAGCTGAGCCCTGGGAATGCTGTTCCCAGTGCAGGAACACTGCAGTGCCCCTGAGAGCATCCCGTGCCAAACTCCTCCCCAGCTCCATCCCTCCCTCTCCCCCTGGCTGTTCCTTCCCAACCACATCACATGCCAGGCCAGGTTTAAGCAAAATAAACCCAGTTGCCACGGTTACCCAGAGCAGGGATGCTAAATATACAGAAAATGGATATTTATAAATATATATATATTTAACTGCCACGCACAGAGCCCGTGAGCTCGAGCAGGGGACGATCCCCCCCACAGGATCTGAGCCCTGCAGACCCCAGGGTGGCAAAAATCCATGGTAGCCCCTCCTTGACCTGCAGGTGTTGATTCCTGCCTGGATTCAACCTCACCTGAACCCACCTGGTGGCTTTTTCTGTGTCACTGTCACCCTGTGTGGCACCTCCCCAGCATCCTGCACCCACAGATCCCACAGATCCCACAGATCCCTGCTCTCCCAGCGCTCAGGAGAGGGATTTCCCCCCACAGAAACTTAACCCAGGGGTTCACTCTGCGGTGGTTGGGGAGGAGAATTCCACCGTTGATAGTGAAGTGGATAATTGCCGGGTTTGGCACCACCCACAGGATGCCGGAATGGGGAGGGAGAGTTAACCCAGCCCTGGGCGAGGTCAGCGCTCACCTCCAGCAGCAGAGGGGAGACCCAGGAGCGGCAGTGGGGCCATCCCAGGATGGGGAGCTGTCCCTGCTGAGGAAATCTTCTCCTCTTTCCTCCCCATCAGGGATTTTGGGTTAGCCCAGCGGCTTTGCAGCTATCCCGACTGTCCCCCCTCCTCCCCAGAGCCCCCAACCCCCTCAGGACAGGTTTATCAGCCCATCACCAATCCCAAGGATTTTCCTCACAGACGGGATGAATTAACCCTGCCCAGCTGCCAACACCAGCACACATCTGGATCCACACCTTGATGGATGCTCGGGAGCTTCCCCTTGCTCCAGGGGTGCTGGGGTGGGAAAGAGAGGCTCAGACCTCCCCCCTCCTCCTCCTCACCTGGGCCTGAAAGGAGAATCAGCATCCCCTGGAGCAGCCTCAGCGTCTCTGGGATCGTTTGGATTCAGCCGGGGTGCCCCAGGCAGAGACCCCCGCCCCGCCCTGGGAACCCCCGGGTGCCCCCCGAGCCCCCTCCCCATCGCTGCTCGCCCCGGGGGGCTCAGAGCAGGGCGGGGGCGATGGGAAGGGGTTGGGTGCTGGAAAACAGGGAACGAGGATAACACACCCGCCCCGGGGGAGCTCCAAAAACCCTTCAGCACAGCCGGGGGGCGCTGCCAGGGACCCCCAGCACGGATCCAGCTGTGCCGTGAGGACGGGCACGGCGGGGGTGAGCGCTCCGGTTCCCCGGGAAGGAGCGGCGGGAGGGATGCGGGACGCGCCGGGGATGGGATTTGGGATCAATGGGATGGGATTTGGGATGCAGGAATGCACTCCGAGGATGCCCCCGGGGCTCCGGGAGGACTCGGGAGGCGCTGCGGGATTCGGGATTCACCGCTGGGAAAGGAAGGAAGGAAGGAAGGAAGGAAGGAAGGAAGGAAGGAAGGAAGGAAGGAAGGAAGGAAGGAAGGAAGGAAGGAAGGAAGGAAGGAGCCCCAAGTGTGGGTAGGGAATGAGCAGGAAAGGACGGGATGAGGGGATTACCTGATGGGAGAGCGCCTGGCCGCGGCTCGGGGCTGCATCTTCCTCACCCGCGGCACCACGAGGGGCTCCGGCAGCGCCAGAACAGCAGCGACCCCCTCCTCACCCCCCTCCTGTAACCCCCAAACCGGGGAGACCCCTCGAGAGCATCATCGCCCCCTCCCCGCCAGCGGAGCAGCTTGAGGGGCCCGGGGGGCTCCAGGGAGGTTCTGGGGGAAGGAGAAGCTTTGCCCCCCCCCCGAGGCGGCGGGACCCCCGGGCAGGGGCTCGGGAGGAGCGGCAGCCGCTCGGAGCGGCCGCGGGACCGGGCCCGGCGGGACAAAAGGGGCGGGAAAGGCGTCGGAAGTGATGCGGCGGTGACGCGCCCTCGCGTGACGTCACGCTCGGGTTTAGGGGTGTGACGTCACGGCGCGACAGCAAGCACCTCGCTAAGAGCCGCGTGTTTATCCGTGAAAAAGTTTTATTGGGGGAAAGAAAAAAAAAAAAAAAGGTGAAGGGGGTGTGCGGGGACCGGCCCCGGGCGGGCGTGACGTCATCAGGTGAGGTGTGACGCAGTTCCTCCATCCAGGTGCGGCGCTGGGCGCGGGACCCGCCCCGTCCTACCTGCAGCGGCCGCCCCGCAGCGAGCGGCGGGTCAGGCGGGTGAGCAGCACCTTCACCCGGCCCCAGTGCGAGCGCCCGTCCTGCGGGGAGAGCCGGGCTCAGGGGGGCCCGGGGACCCCCCCAACAACACCCCGACACCCCCCGGCCGTACCTTGTCCGCTGGCGGGACCCCCGCGCCGCCCTCGCAGGGGTCCAGCAGGCTGGGGGAGCTGAGCGAGTGTCCCCAAATCCTGCGGCACGGCCCGGGCTCCGCTGCTGGGCGGGGGAACAGAGCCGGTCGAGTTTGGGGGGCATCGTCCTGCCGTGCCACGTGCTGCCCCCCCTCACCTGGCGCCAGGACCCCCCGTTCACCTGGCACCGGTCCTGCCATTCCCGAATCCCACCCCCCTCACCTGGTGCCATTCCCGCAGCCCACCCCCCTCACCTGGTGCCATTCCCGAATCCCACCCGCCTCACCTGGTGCCATTCCCGAATCCCACCCCCTCACCTGGTGCCTGGCTGTCCGAGCAGGAGCGCGGCCGGAACCTCTCGCCCCTCCAGGTGCCCAAATCCTGCCTCGGCGGCTGCCGGGAGGGCTGCGGGGCGAGGAAAGGACACTCAGGGCGTGATCTGGGACCCCCCCGCCCCCTCCCCACGCATCCCCCTGCCCTGCCCCTCACCAGCGTGGCCGGGCGGGCGCCCCTCGCCCCCGCCTGCTGCCGCAGGGCGCGGTTGTCCTGCTGCAGCCGCGCCAGGCGCTCCAGCATCTGGCACACGTGCTCCAGGTAGCGCAGCCCCTGCCCCGACACCTCGGGCGCGGCCCGGGGGTCCCGAGGGCTGCGGGGCGACCGAGCCCCCCCGGCCGCAGCCCCCTCGGGCTCCCCCGGCTGTGCCAGGTCCGCGGCGCTGGCGCTGCGCCGGCCGAGCTGTCGCGGGCAGCGCTGCCTCCGGCTCCGCTGCGCTGCCTGCGGCGGCCTCCGGCTGCCCGAGCGGCTCCGGGCTGCCCGGGGGGGCTCCTCCCCTCCTCCGGGGGGCTCCTCCGCCGCCAGACCGTCCAGGGAGAAGCTGCTCTCGGAGCCCAGCGGGGTGGAGGGCGAGTGCTCGTTGCTGGCCATCTCCACGCCGGAATCCTCGGATTCGGACTTGAGGAGCCTCCCGCCGGCCGGGGGGCTGCAGGGGGGCTGGGGGGCTGCCCGGGCGCTCATTGCCCGCGGGGGCTGCCGCGGGCTCTCCTGCAGCCGGCGGTAGACGCTGGCGGAGGTGCGCACGATGCAGCTCTCGGCCGATTCCCAGGGACCATCTGCGGGGAGAGGGAGGATGTGCGGGGTCAGCTGGGCAGAAAAGTGGGTGCTCAGCACCCCCCAAGCCCCCCGAGCCTCCTACAGCAGCTCCAGCCGTGCCCTGGGCTCTCCCCGCTGCCCAGACACCTCAGTCCCGAGGGTTCCTGCAGCCGGGAACGCGCTCCTACAACCCCGGCGTGTTGTCGCTGCTCCCCAAAAACACGGCCCGGGCCTCCCCCATCCTCCTCCTGCTCCCAAGCTGCTCTGCTGGGGGGGCACCCACGGCTCCCACCCCGATCCGAGGGTTCTTTTGAGCCGGGTTCTTCCCGTATCCCGCTCCAGCTCGGTGCCGGCAGCCCAGGACGCAGCACAGCCGTGAGATCCCGGATCTGGGATGGCTCCGGGGCCACCAGCTCCTCGCGCTTGTCCCCACAGGACGGGTGGCATCGGCAGCCGGGCCGTGCCCCCAGCGCCCCGCAGGTCCGGGTGGGATTGCGGCGCATCCATGGGAAGGTCTCAGCCCGACACTCGCTCCCCTCCCGGCCAGGGAGCGAAGTGCCCACCCTCCAAAATCCCCCTCGGGGGCCGAAACCCCCTCACACACACTCACAGCAGCTGAACCTCCTCTTCCAGACGGCGCGGGAGCCGCCCCACATCGCCGGGAGCCGGAGCCGAGTGCCGGGCGCGCGTCCCGGCGCTGCCTTTTAAAACCGCCCAGGCCCTGCATCCAGGGGCAGCTCATCGCCCGACCGGTTCCCAACTGGTTCCTCGCAGCCTTTGGGATCGGCGATACTGGCTGGGCCGGTGGTTAAGGACTCCCTTCCCACCCCAGCCGGGTTTGGGCGCCGGCAGGCAGCCGGGTGCCGCCTGCATCCCACCGAATTCCAGAAAACTCACTCAGGACTCCAGCGTGGGCTGAATTCACCGGTGAGGAGTCCCAGTTCCCCCAGATTTCTGCCTCTCCTGCAGCCGCGCCACTCACCGTGCATCGCTCGGGGGCTGGAGAGGGAATTCGGGGCCAGCCCTGGACAATCCGGCCGTTCAGCGGGGTTGGATCCCAGCCCGCCCGCCCCAGCAGGATTGAATCCCAGGAATTCCGGGGGGCAGCTCCAGCATCCCAAACCCCACACGCCGCAATTCCACAGGCTGCGGGACCCCGCGTGGCGAGGGGCTCCTCCTGCCCCCACGGGGGTGTCACCAGAGCCCCACCAGCGTGGGGGTCCCCACCAGCTCCTCCTGGGGGTCCCCATCAGCAGCTCCAGCTCAGCCCTCGGTACCTCCCACGCGTTGCTGCACACGCGGACACGGGCCCTGGGTTTTGGGGACCCCCACACCGAATTTGGGGACCTCAGCCCAAACATGGGAAGGGAAACCCGAATTCCCAGCGCCGCCGGCGGCCTGGCCCCTCCCAGCAGGGCAGGGATGAAAGCCAGGGGGCCAGAGACCCTCTTTAGCACCAACTGGGGGTTCCAGGGAACCCCCAGGCTCCAGACGACACAAACTGGGGTTCCAAAGACCCCAGGTTCCCTTTCCCGCACACACACCTCAAAACAGATCCCTAAGGGTCCCCTCCTGCACAATTCTGGCAGGTTGGAGACCTCGAGGGAGCCCCCAATCCAGGGCAGACGCGGGGGGTCCCCCATAGCCCCGGGGGCCACCGACTCACCCAGGTCAGCACGGAGCGGCTGCACCGCGAAGGCTCCGCGGCGGCGCAGCATCCTCGGGATGCGGCGATAAAACCGGGAACGGGGAGCCGGGAACCGGATAGGGAGCTCTGGGAACCGGGCAGGGACTCGGGAACCGGGCAGGGGTCTCCGGTACCGAGCATAGAGCGCTGACGCTGCTCCCCCGCTGCTTTATGGGGCAGGGCTGGGGGGCGGCACAGCCCCGGGGCGGGGCAGGGCGGGGGTGGGGGGGGCGCCCCGCCCCCAGCCCCAGCCGTGTTACCCCAGGAGGGTTCAAAGCGTTTTATTCCTTTTTCCCCGTGTGTAGAGCGCAGAACCATCATCATCCTCCTCCCGCCCTGGATGTCACAGAGCCGTGGAATTGTTGGGGTGGGAAAGGACCTTAACGACAATCCAGTGCCACCCCCTGCCAGGTGACACCAGCCCCGTCCTGCCTGGCCTTGGGCGCTTCCAGGGACCCAGGGGCAGCCCCAGCAGCTCTGGAATAATTAATTGGGGAATTAATCGGAGCGCGGGGGGGCTGTGGCGCACCCCAAACTGTGAGATCCGGGCAGGAGGGGACTGTCCCTGCTGCAGGGGGACAGAGGAAGCGACAGGTCCCTCCCAAATCCCAGATAACAGCAAATCCCAGATAACAACAAACCCCAGATAAGAGCAAAGCCATCTCCGTGCAGGCGGGCACGGAGGGCGGGGAGCGGCGATAAGAGCACCCGGAGCAGGACAAAGGCCTCGGCCAACAGCCCCCAATAAACCCGGACCCCTCCCAGGGGCGCCGGGCCAGGGAGGGGCCGCCAGCCCCGCGGGCAGCTCTGACCTTCCCGGAGCAGACAGAGAGCGGGGCCGCAGCTGCGGACCCCTGCCAAGCCCTGGACCCCCACCCGGGTGCGGGCTGAGGGGTCTGGGGGGTTCCTGTCTGCACCCTGAGTTTGGGGTACAACCCGCCTTCCCCTGCCCCGGGGTCCCGGCACAGAGCAGACCAGGCAGTGGAGCAAATATATATTATATTATATTATATTTCTAGAGAAGAATCTGGTGTCATTCCTCGCCCTGCGGTCGGCGCACAAGCGGTGCCAGCCCCTCTCGGGTACCCAAGTGCTCAAGCGACCCCACAATGTGTCCCCCAGGCTGAGAACCCACCCAGCTCATCACACACACCCCCAAAGGGGTGAAGACGGGCATCGCATCCCCCCAAATCCCACCCCCCGAGCCTGGCAGCGCCCCCAGCCCGGCGGGGTGGGACAGCCCTGGGGTGACGGGCTCAGGAGCGGGGGGACACGGGGCGGGGGACGGGCGCGCCCGGGGGTCCCCGGTAGCGCAGGCGGGCGTGTTTCTCGCAGAACAGCTCGTCCCCCACCCAGAAGTGGCCGCGCATCTTCAGGCTGAGGCCGCAGTCGGCGCAGGTGTAGCAGGACGGGTGTCGGTAGCGGCCGTCCTGGATCCGCACCGCCTGCGTCCTGCGGGGGGCACAGCCGGGGGTCAGCGAGGCACCCTGCGTGTCCCCAGGGTCCCCTCCCACCCAGGGTCACCCCATCGGGGCCCTGGAGCGTGGATCCTGCCCTGGGACCGCCTCGGTCCCACTCACACCCCAGAACCGCCCCGGCCCCACTCACACCCCGAGACCACCCCTGTCCCACTCACACCCTGTTCCCACTCACACCCCGAGACCACCCCTGTCCCACTCACACCCCGGTCCCACTCACACCCCGGGACCGCCCCCATTTTCGCCCTGAGGGAGCAATGGCAAGGCAGGATCCTGTTCTGGGACCCCCGGAATCCTGTTCCCACCCCACAATCAGCCCCATTGGAGCCCCGCCGGCAGTGACAGCACGGATCGATCCCGCCGCAGCCACACCCAGGATTTTATCCCAGCCCGGAGGGACAGATCCTGCCCCGGGACACTCCCAGCGCTGAGCGCAGCCCCTTTTTGGCTTTGCCAGGAGGGATGGACCCACCCCCGGGACCCCCCAAGCCCCCAGCCCCACTCACGCGATGCTGCTCCCGCACTTCTCACAGACGTGCAGCTTCTGCACCCCGGCCACGGGCTGGCGGGCCCCGGCCGAGAGCCGGCTGGGGAACGCTCCTGCGGGGACACGAGGCCATCAGGGACCCCCACGGCCGTGCCAGACCCCCGTCCGTGCCCCCCTCACCTCCTTCCTCATCCTCCAGAGCCTCCTGCAGCAGGCGGAAGGTGCTGGATTGCCGCGGGGCCGCCCGCAGCTCCCGGTTCTCCTGCAGCATCTTGTAGACCTCCGAGTCCTCCTCCAAGCGCCTCATGGCCGCCTCCGAGCCCTGGCTGTGGGGAGATTTTTGGGGGGGGGTTCCCCGGCACCCGGATTCCAGGATCCACCCGGCTGCGCCCCAAAGCCCGGGCGCCACCTGCTCCCTCCACCCCGGGAGCTGCCCCGGCCTGCCCGGCCCTCCCATGGCCCCACCTGCCTGCAGGTGACTTAACCCTTTCCACGGGCTCCCTCAGCACCCACGGGTGACAAACGGGCGTGGGGACGTGGGGCTGGGGGCTTCTCTCGGCCGTGTCCCCCCACCCCGAGCCCCCAGCCCGCTCCGTACCTGTGGCAGGTGACGGCAGAGGAGGAGGAGAGGCGCCGCTCCCCGAGGGGCTCCCAGGGGTTTTGGGGGGCTCCGAGCTCGGCCGGGGGTGGGCAGGGGGGCGGGGGCAGGACGGGGCCCTGGGAGCTGTTCTGGCGGCTCAGGCCTCGCTCCTGGCAGGGGAGAAGTGCTGGATGTCCCGGGGGGCCGGGCTGGGGCGGGGCGCTGCGGCAGCCCCCCAAAATGTCCTGGGCGTGCCCACAGACCCTCCCTCTCCCGCCAGGAACCCTTTCCCCAAGCCCAGGTCTCCAGAGGGATGCAGGGATGCTCCGTGGGGCAGCCGCTTCTCCATCCCACCCAGCTGGGGTCAGGGGCAGCACCCCCACCCCAAAACCCAGCCCTGCGCCCGTCCCCTCCCCTCCATCCGCTCCCGCTTAGCGAGGCCGGGAAGCGGAACCCCGGCTAAGTGGAAGCCGATGTTCCCGGCAGCAGCTGCCACGCAGATGGGAGTGAATCCCGGCGGGACCCCGGCGTGGGCACAGGGACCCACGGACAGCGAGGGGGCAGCGCCGAGGCTCCGTGGGGTCACGAGGGACGAGCTAAAATTAGGCACGGGAGGAGCCGGGCCTTGGCCTCATCCAGCGCCAGCCCGGGGATGCGAGGAAGGGCGGGATGGACCCAACGGGGGTCTCTGAGCTGGGGTGGGGGCTTCCAGCACGGCATCCTCATGTCCCCAACCGTGTGGCGGGGCTGTCCGAACTGGGAGGGCCCCAACGAGGACCCTCGGGGACAGGGAGGGACCCTCCGGAGCCGGCAGCGAAGCAAACAAGGAGCTGGGGAGGAAGGAGGGAGCGGGCGGCCGGAGGAGCCAAGGGGCGGCCGGGGCTGCGGCCAAAGGCAGCTGGGAAGGGCCGAGCTCGGGGCCGCGGCGCTTCCCAATTTGGGCTTGAAAAACAAGAAAAAGAGAAAGCGGGGAGGGAGGGAAGGAGGGAGACGCCAAGCGCGGAGCCAGCGGCTGCCCGCAGGGAGGGATGGGGCGGCCGCGGGCATCCCGGGGCTGAGCTCGGGGCTGAGGAGGCAGCCGGGCCCCGGGCATCGCCATCCCACCCCGGGCATCGCCATCCCACCCCGGGCATCGCGATCCCATCCCGGGCATCGCCATCCCACCCCGGGCATCGCGATCCCATCCCGGGCATCGCCATCCCACCCCGGGCACCGCCATCCCATCCCGGGCATCGCGATCCCATCCCGGGCATCGCCATCCCATCCCGGGTATCCCGATCCAGCCCCGGGCATCGCGATCCCATCCCGGGCATCGCGATCCCATCCCGGGCATCGCCATCCCACCCCGGGCATCGCCATCCCATCCCGGGTATCCCGATCCAGCCCCGGGCATCCCGATCCAGCCCCGGGCATCGCGATCCCATCCCGGGTATCGCGATCCCATCCCGGGCATCGCCATCCCACCCCGGGCATCCCGATCCCACCCTGGGTATCCCCATCCAGCCCCGGGCATCCCGATCCCATCCCGGGTATCCCGATCCAGCCCCGGGCATCCCGATCCCACCCCGGGTATCCCGATCCAGCCCCGGGCATCCTGATCCCACTGCCGGGTGTCCCGATTCCACTGCTGGGCACCCCGAGCCTATCCCGGGGTGTCCCGATCCCACTGTCGGGTATCCCGATCCCACCCCGGGTATCCCGATCCCATCCCGGGGTGTCTCCATCCCACTCCCGGGGTGTCCCAATCCCATCCCGGCTGTCCCGATCCCATCCCGGCTGTCCCGATCCCATCCCGGGTGTCCCGATCCCATCCCGGCTGTCCCGATCCCATCCCGGCTGTCCCGATCCCATCCCGGCTGTCCCAATCCCATCCCGGGTGTCCCGATCCCATTCCGTGTATCCCGATCCCATCCCGGGTATCCCGATCCCATCCCGGCTGTCCCGATCCCATCCCGGGCTGTCCCGATCCCATCCCGGCTGTCCCGATCCCATCCCGGGCTGTCCCGATCCCATCCCGGCTGTCTCAATCCCATCCCGTGTATCCCGATCCCATCCCGGGTATCCCGATCCCATCCCGGGTGTCTCAATCCCATCCCGGCTGTCCCGATCCCATCCCGGGTGTCCCAATCCCATCCCGTGTATCCCGATCCCATCCCGGGTGTCTCAATCCCATCCCGGCTGTCCCGATCCCATCCCGGGTGTCCCAATCCCATCCCGTGTATCCCGATCCCATCCCGGCTGTCCCGACCCCATCCCGGCTGTCCCGACCCCATCCCGGCTGTCCCGGTGCCGCAGGTCCCTGCCCGGCCAGCACCCCAGTGCCCCGGGCTGGCGGCAGCGGGGCTGCGCCTTCCCAAACTGGTTTGGCCTCCCCAGGCTGGCGCCGCTGCCAAGAGGAGCAAAACATCCCGGGGCAGGTGCGGCGGTGCCCGCGGGGCCGGGGGCGCTGCCAGCGCGGCGGGGAGGGGACAGCGACCCCGAGGGACAGTGACGCGGCCGTGGGGGGGCAGAGGGAGAGTTTGGGGGCTCAAAGTGGGGCAGTTTTGGGGCTCAAGGGGGGGAAGGTTTAGCATTGAAAAAAGGGATGTTTTGGTGGTTCAAAGCGGGGTGTTTTGGGGTTTAAGATGGGGATGGTTTGGGGGTTCACAAGGTTTTCCCCCACCCCGCATCTCTGCAGCCCCCCCAGCTCACCTGGAGGAGGCCGGGACAGGTGAACTCCTGCTCCAAGGGTTGTGAGCTGGGGGAGAGAACGGAGACATCGGGGGGTCTCTGGCGCTCCCCAGACCCCTCCCCACCCCAGCCCCACCCCCAGCCTTACCTGGCACTGCCGGGTGGGTGCGGGAGGGATGCCAGGCTGGGGTCCGGGGCTCTCGGGGCGCCTTGGCTCTCACCCCGCATCCGCAGCGTGTCCTGGCGAGGGGAGGGTGACAGTGACACCAGCAGCTGCCACCAGCCCTGGCTGGGGGACCCGAGCGTGCGGGGGCTGCCCAGGGCTCACCTGGAAACGTGTGGCCAACCTCTCTGGAGAGGTGTCCCCGTTGGTGTGGCTGGGAGGTGGCACCGGGGACCTGGGGACCAAAGGAGGGTTTGGGATCTGCCCCAGGAGCACAAAAATCCTGAGCACGGCACGGTGAGAGTCCCGGGAGCAGCTGGGTCCCCAACTGGGACCAGTTGGCCAGGTAACGGCAGCCTGGCCTCATTAGCACCGATCCCTTAATTAGAGAGCCGGGACAGGCTCCCGCGGGGATGGCACCGCCCCAGGAGTCCCGGGGAGGGGGAACAAGTGACACCCGCGTGGTTGGGGACCCCAGCCCTCACCTCTGCACCTCCAGCCGCAGCTGCCCCGGGCTCTGCTTGATCTTGTTCTGCGCCTCCACGTTGAGCATCTCAGCCGTGCTCTCCCCGTTGATGGCGACAATGACATCCCCCGGCCGCAGGTCACCCGTGGCCGCCTTCCCGTGCTCCGTAACCTCCATGGAGAAGGAGACACGGCCCTGGTGACCCCCCCGAACCCCACCCTGCTGGGATGCTCCTGACCGAACAGCCCCAGACCCTCTGCCGGGAGGGGACCGCGGCTTTGGAAACAACACCCGGAAATTTGGGACAGCCCAGCCCAGCCCGGGGGCCACGGGAGCCCCCCCCGTGCCGCCGTCGCCCGCCGTGGGCCGTTCCCACGGAGCAGGATCCCTCAAGGACAGCAAACAGGATCCGCTCCCCGGAGCAGCCCGGCCCGTCCCGGCGCCTTCCCCGGCCCGGGGGACACGTGGGGGACATCTCCTACCTTGGAGACGGTGATGGGCTTCCCGAAATCTCTTCCCCCGGAGATGCGGAAGCCCCACGGGGCCGGGCCGGGCAGTGTCACTGTCACCGGCATGGCAGCGGCGGCTCTGGGGGGGCAGGACGAGGTGTCAGCGCTCCCGGGCACAGGGGGGACGAGGCAGAGGGGATCCCCCCTCAAACCCACAGACCACCCAACGAGAGCCTCCCTGTCCCCGCTGCACCCTGAGGGTCCCCAGAGCGCCTCAGCGCTTTCCTTCCGGGGAGGGGACCCAGGTCCTCGCAGGGTGTCACCAGCGCAGCTTCCTCTTGTCCCCAGGGCTGGTGGCTTCCTCCCCCGGGCCGGGGGGTCCCAGGCACCCGGCGGTGCAGCTGGAACTGCCAAGGTCGTTCCCAGGAGCCGGAGCAAGGCAGGAAATCAGCGACGCCTTGGCAGCAAGGCCAGCGCTGTGGCCTGGCAGAGCCGAGCCAGAGGTTTGGAGGGGAGGATGTGGCAGCGAGGGACGGGTCCTGCTGCTCGCCACAGCAGGATCCGACACCCAGCAGCTCCAGTCCTTCACCCCACAGCAAATCCGCACCGGTAAAGGACGCTGAGAATCCCCCGGGGGTGGCACAGAGTCCCTTGGCTCCGACGGGATGGGTGGGAATGAGCAGCAGCTGCGTCCCCTAAATCTACACCAGATCCCTTCCCGTCCATCCCGCCGCAGCCTGGGAGGGCTGCGCAGCCCATCTGGAACCGGGTACCCCGTCCGGCACCGGGCACCCCGTCCGCAGCCGCCGGGAATGTTAAAAATCCCAAGAGCACAAAGAGGGGCTTGAGAGGCTGCCCGGAAGAATTTCCTGGGCCGGGCTTCCAGCGCCGGGAGGAAACCCCAAACCCCAAACCCCCTCCCCATGCCCAGCCCCGCTCAGCATCCCTGGGCAGGCCGGGGACCCCCACACCCAGCTGGGCACCGACCCCAGACCCCCCAACAGCCCTGCAGCTCTTCTCCGGACCCTGCACCCCTTCTTTAGACCCTGCACCCCACCTTCTCCACATCCTGTACCCCCTCTCCATCCCTGCAGCCCCTCTCCACTTCACCTCCCCTTGGTGTCCTGCACCCCTTCTCCATCCCCTGCTCCCTCCTCGGCCCCGGACCCCACCTGTGTCCCCGCTCCCTCCGGGCTCTGTCCCCGCCGCACAGCGACGTCTTTGTGCCCGCGGCGACTGGCGGTGCCGCCCGGGGCGAGCGCGGGGGGACGGGCGATGCCAGGAGGCGCGGGGACCTGGGGACACGGGGACTTGGCACTCGCGGGGACTGGGGGACGCAGTGGCGGGACGTGCCCGCACACCCCCGGGCACCGGGACCCCCGACGGACGGACACCCCCGCAGCCGGTGCCCCCCAAACCCCCCGAGCCCCCGCACTCACCCGGGCGGCCCCGCGGGGCTGCGGAGCCGAGCGCGGCCCCGGGACGGCGCCGCCTCCTCGGGAGGAGCTGCGGGCACAGCCTCGCCCCCCCGAACCCGCCCCGGCACCGACGGCACCGCCCGTGGGCGTGGGGGGATCCCCGGGCCCCACGCAGCGCCCTCCCCCCGCTCCCCTCCCCGCGGTGGGACGGGTCCCGGCAGCGGCTCCTCCCCAACCCCGGCGCTCGCAGAGTCGGGCTTGAGCTGAGCTTTAATGATGGAAAAAAAGCGAAGGCGACTCCCGGACACGGACCCACAGCGCGGGTCGCGGCCGTCATGGTCAGACCCCGCAGCGGACAGACCCCCGGGGCGACCCCCGGGGCGGGGGCGGCGGGCAGCGGTGAGGAGGGGGCGGGTTAAGGCACAGGGGTGAGGGGACACCCCGAACCGGGGGATTTGTCCCTGTTAGACGCAGCCCCATAGGGGCGGGAGGGAGCTGGGGGCGCTTCATCCCCGCGGGGGGACACGGAGGGGACACAGGGAGAAGCCCCCAGCCCCACTCCTCCCCCCGGGGTCCGGTCACACCGGCGCCACGTAATTCCCGGGGAAAGTGCCGAATTTCTGCGTCCTCCTGGACACTCCTGCGGGGATAAAGGCGCGGAGAGGCGGTGAGGGGTGAGGGTGGCACCTTGTCCTCATCCCTGTCCCCACGCTGGTGGCCACGCACCCACGAACCAGCCATCGTCGCACTGCTGCATGACATCCACCCTGTCCCCTTCCAGCAGCTCCAGCTCGTCGGCGTTTTGGGGCCGGTACTGGTAGAGCGCGCGGTACCTGCGAGAAAAACCACGGGCAGAGCCCACCCCCCGGGCAGAGACCACCCCCCTCGTGTCCCTCGTGGGGACACCGCGCCCTGGGGACGCTGCTGGCGCTGCTTACGGTGTCCACCGGATTTCGGAGCCGTTGTAGGACGGGGCGGGCTCGGGGCGGGCGCTGGTTTGTGCCGAGCGCTGCGGGGGGACGCGGTGGGCTCAGGGCAGCACCCGCAGCCCCAGCGGCGCCGGGGGGCGATGCCGGGGCGGGGGGCACCGTGCCAGGGTGGGGACGCTCACCTGCTCGGGGGTCCAGGCGGGACGCCGGGGCTCCGGGGGGTGGGCGGCCGCAGGGTGCGGGGGGCTGGCCAAGGGGCTGGGGGCGTGGGGCAGCTTTGGGGAGGGGGTGCCGAGGTGGAGCGGAGAGGACGGGAGACCCCCCGTCACCCCGGGACCCCGCCTGGCTTCGCGGGGGGAGCCGGGGGCAGCCTGGGGGCTGCGGGCAGCGGGCGAGCGCTGCGGGGACGCGGCCGCGGGCCGGGGGCTCCCGGGGCCGGGAGAGGAGGGGGCGTCCTCGGCCGTGGCTTTGACCCGCGGCTCCTTCAGCACCTGCACGTAGGTGGCGGGGAAGATGCCCTGGCGGCTGGTGCCCGAGATCCGCCCCTCGTACCAGTTCTCGTTCACTCGCCGCACCAGGCAGATCCGCTCGCCCTGCCGCGGGAGCAGAGCGCGGGTCAGCACGGGATGGGCACGGGATGGCACGGGATGGGCACGGAATGGGCACGGAAAGGCACGGAAAGGCACGGAATGGGCACGGAATGGGCACGGAATGGCACGGAATGGAAACGGAATGGGCACGGAATGGCACGGAATGGGCACGGAATGGCACGGAAATGGCACGGAAATGGCACGGAATGGCACGGAATGGGCACGGAATGGCACGGAAATGGCACGGAAATGGCACGGAATGGCACGGAAATGGCACGGAATGGCACGGAATGGGCACGGAATGGCACGGAATGGCACGGAATGGGCACGGAATGGGCACGGAATGGGCACGGAATGGCACGGAACGGCACGGAATGGGCACAGAATGGGCACGGAATGGGCACAGAATGGCACGGAATCGGCACGGAATGGCACAGAACAGCATAGAATGGCACGGAATGGGCACGGAATGGCACAGAATGGCACAGAATGGCACGGAATGGGCACGGAATGGGCACAGAATGGGCGCAGAATGGCACGGAATGGGCACGGAATGGCACGGAATGGGCACGGAATGGGCACGGAATGGCACGGAATGGGCACGGAATGGCACGGAATGGGCACGGAATGGGCACAGAATGGGCGCAGAATGGCACGGAATGGGCACGGAATGGCACGGAATGGGCACGGAATGGCACGGAAATGGCACGGAATGGGCACGGAATGGGCACAGAATGGGCGCAGAATGGCACGGAATGGGCACGGAATGGGCACGGAATGGCACGGAATCGGCAGGGAATGGCACGGAATAGGCACGGAATGGGCACGGAATGGCACGGAATGGCACGGAATGGGCACGGAATGGGCACGGAATGGCACGGAATGGCACGGAACGGCACGGCACGGCACAGCACGGCACAGCACGGAGCGGCCGTACCTTGCGAAAGGAGAGCTCCACGTGCAGGTCCCCTCTGAAGTTGTAGAGCGCCAGCGCCTCCCCGTATTCCAGCACCTGGAGCGTGGGAGCCTTGATGGGCTTGGGCACCTCCGTGGGGGGCAGGATCTGGGGGGGACACGCGGGTGAGGGCAGCGCCAGGCCCGGGCTGTCCCCGCTGCCCCCCCGTGCCCCGGGCTCACCTCCACGTAGTTGGAAGGGAAGATGCCCACGCGGCCGTGGTGCTCCCCCTCCAGCCAGTTCCTGTCCACCTCCTTGTGGATGTAGACGATGTCCCCCTTCTGCAGCGTCAGCTCCCTGCAAGGGACGCTGTCACAGCCGTCCCGGCGCGCAGAGCCGCCCCCAGCCCGGCCGCCCCCCGCGCCGGGGCTGCCCCAGTCCCCCTCCATCGCCCGAGGGGCGCAGCGCGACCCCAGCAGAGATCCCGGTGCTTACTTGGGAGATTCAGCCTGGAAGTTGAACTTGAGGCGAGCAGCTTTCATCTGGGGAGGGAGAGGAGAGGTTACAGGGAGAGTAAACCCCCTCTGAGCCCCCCAAGTCCTGCCGTAGGGCACCCCCAATCCCAGCAATCCCAAATCCCACATGGGGTGGGACCATCCCAGCCTCACCTTCTTCTCCTCCTTCTTGACGGCCTCCACCGGGTCCCCCAGGTCCGACAGGCTGGGGAGGGTCCCTGGCCTGAGGGTGTCTGTGAAGAGCGGGGTGTCACCATGGGTGCCCCACGGCAGGGCTTGGGGGGCTCAGGGGGCTAAAGGGGGGCTCACCTCGGCCGGGGGCTGCGTGGCTCCAGTCACTGGCCAGCCCCAGCCCACCCCGCTCCATGCTGGGGGTGACAGGGGGGCTCCACAGCCGGTGGGGTGACAGGGGGCTCCTGTGGGGTGACAGGGGGCTCCTGTGGGGTGACAGGGGCTCAGTGTCCAGCCCTGCTGCCACGAGCCCTCCCTGCTCTGACCCTGCTGCTCTCAGGAGGGGGGCAGGACCCCTGTAGGGACCCCTGTGTCCCACCAGGACCCCTGTATCCCATGGACCAGGACCCCTGAGTTCCACAGAGCAGGAATTCGGGGTCCTGCAGGACCAGGATCCCTCAGTTCCACGAACCAGGACATTGGGGTCCCCCAGAACCCCTGAGTTCCATGGACCAGGAATTCGGGGTCCTGCAGGACCAGGATTTCATACTGGGGACCCCCAGAACCAGAACTCCGAGATCCCACGGACCAGAGCCACTGTGTACCCCAATGCGAGGACTCTGGGGTCCCCCAGAACCAGGACCCCCGGCTCTGCTCCCCTCACCCCCCAGGGTCTCATCCAGAGGCAGCCAAGCGGGACAGGTCCAAAGTTTTCCGGCAGCGCCGGGAGCGCGGCCCCGCTGCCGCCGAGCAGGAAGCGCGGAGCAGGGGCGGGCGGCCGGGCTAATGAATAACCCGCTCCGGGGGGCGCTTAAAGAGCCCAAATGCGCCCCCCGAGCCCGAGGAGGGGTTGGGGAGGGGGGAGCCACCCCCTCCCTGTGCGCCCCTGGGAGCTGCGGTCGGTCCTACAAGGGGAGGCGCTTGTTTGTTTGTTTTCCTGCCGCTGCCGGGACACGGAGGGGTCTGTGGGGCAGCCCGGGGTCCCCAGCCCATCCCGGGGTCCCCAGCCCATCCCGGGGTCCCCAGCCCATCCCGGGGTGCTCCGGCCCAGCTGTCGCCTCGCTGTGCCCGTGGGGACATGGGGACAGAGCGCTGGGAATCCAAGCGCCGTCACCTCCCCTGGGAAGGAGCCAAGCGCCGGGACGCGGTGTCCCCGCTGCAGGGACGGGGGAAAGGGTCAGTCCCGCTCCGGGCCGGTCACACCCAGCGGGCAGCCGGCCCGGCGCCGCTCCCACCCGTGCGGGGCGCTGGGGGGACCGGGGGGGTCCGTGGGGATCTTTGGGGGATGCCTGGGAACTCCCAACCCTGCAGGGACAACCCGCCCGCCACCCCCAGAACGGGGTCCCGTCCCTCGCCTTCAGGGGGGTCTGGGCAGGGGGATTTTGGGGTGCTGGGGGGTGGGAGCGGCCGCTGAACTCACCGAGCAGCCGGGGAGGCCGGAGCAGGGGAGCGAGCGGTGGGAGCAGCCGCCGGGCTCTGCCGGGAGGAGCGGGAGGGGGTGGGAGAGAAAAATTAATCATCCAGGAGGCCGAGTCTCGGCGGGAAGCGAAGGAGTCCAGCTCGGCTGCGCCAATGAACCGCCGGACGGACGGACGGACGGACGGGCTGGGTCCTAGAGCCCCGCAGCCGCGGCTCCAGGCCGCTCAGCGGGTCCAGATGTGCGCGGAGCCAGACAGGCAGGCACCGAGTTGTGCACGCATCCAGATGTGCAGGCAGCTAGCTGTGCGTTCACCCAGACGGGCAGGCATCCAGATGTGCAGGGATCCAGCCACACGCACATCCAGTTGTGCGGGCACCCAGATGTGCACGCACGCACCCAAGCATCCATCCAGATGTGCACGCATCCGGCCACGCATGCATCCAGCTGTGCACCCCAGCGTGTGCATGCCCCAGCCTTGCACAAAGGCTGAACCCGCAGCTGGGTGTGCCCACAGCTGGATGTACCCACAGCTGGGTGTGCACACAGCTGGATGTGCCCGCAGCTGGATGTGCCCACAGCTGGATGTGCCCACAGCTGGGTGTGCCCGCAGCTGGATGTGCCCACAGCTGGATGTGCCCACAGCTGGATGTACCCGCAGCTGGGTGTGCCCACAGCTGGGTGTGCCCACATCTGGGTGTACCCACAGCTGGGTGTGCCCACATCTGGGTGTACCCGCAGCTGGGTGTGCCCACAGCTGGATGCACCCACAGCTGAGTGTGTCCACAGCTGGATGTGCCCACAGCTGGATGTACCCACAGCTGGATGTGCCCGCAGCTGAGTGTGCCCACAGCTGGATGTACCCACAGCTGGATGTACCCGCAGCTGGATGTGCACACAGCTGGATGTGCCCACAGCTGGATGTACCCACAGCTGGATGCCCTGCAGGGACCGAGGGGCAGCGGGAGGGGCCCGGGTACCTGGCGGGGCGTCCTGCGAGTCTCCATGTCCCTCATGTCCTTGTCCAGCTCCTCGCTGAGCTGCTCCAGCTCCTGCTCCAGCAGCACCTGCGCACGGCACGGGCAGCACGGGGCTGTGACAGGGCCAGGCTGGCACTGCCCGGGGGCACCAGGACCCCGCTGCCACCCCCAGCTCACCTCGATGGACTGAGCCCGCTTCGGCCGTGCTGCTGCCGGGCTCTGGAAGGGGCAGGGGGTCAGTCAGCTGTGTGCCCACTGCGGTGCCCACCCCGTGTGCCAGGAGCTGCCTACCTGCTCCCGCGGAGAGAACTCCCCTGGCTCGTAGTCAAAAATGCTGCCGGGCTCGGCGGTGGCACCGGTGGCGCCCCAGCGGGTCCTGTGGGGGGCGGGAGGGGTTCAGCCACCGCGGCCCCACCCCTGGCACCCCCGTCCCGGTGCCACGCTCACCAATCCATCCCGTTGGGCATTCCGGGGGGCTCGGCTGGGGCCGACCCCCTCCTCCGCGGTTTGGGGGGCGATGGGGGCGCCGTGCTGGGGCAGGAATGGGTGTCCCAGTCGGGCTCTGAGGATGGAGGAGCTGAGCGGGCGCCGCGCTGCGCTCGCTCCGCGCCGCCCCCGCGCCCCCGCGCTCACCTGGCAGCTTGCGGTGGATCTGCCGGAACATGCTGCGGTACCAGTCCCGGGGGCTGTCCACGCTCTGGGGGGACACATTGGGGTGGTGAGGGGGTGACAGCGGGGTGACACCCCCGCCCTGCGGCCCCACTCACCGAGCGTGAGGCGAGCGGCATCCCCGTCTCGTCCACGGGCCCGATGCCGTCGTACTTCACCCAGCGCCTCTCCCGCCGCTTGCTGTCCTTGGTCCAGGTTGCCGACCAGCCCGGGGGCCGCGGGCAGCTGGGGGCGGCCCTGGGGGTCGGTGAGGGGTGGGCGGGCACCGGGGGGCTGGGGGCTTTCGGCTCCTTGGCCGGCCAGGTCTGGTACCAGTCGTTCACTGGGGACAAGGTGAGCACGGCTCAGGTGAGCATCGCTCGGGGGAGAATCGCTCGGGGGAGAATCGCTCAGGTGAGCTCGGGAGAAGCCCCGGGGGTGTCCCCAGGATGCTCAGGGCTGTACCTGAGCTCTTGGCGGCTCCCTGGCCGTTCTCGGCAGTGCCGCTGCTCCCCGGGTCATGGAAGTGGAAGTTGAGAGTGTTGGAGCCGCGGTGGCGGATGACGGGCACCTGTGGCACAGGGAGGGGCTGGCACGGCGGCAGCGCCAAGGAGTGGAAGGGTGCAGCCCCCCCGAATCCCCGTGACAGCCCCAGCCCCACTCACCCGTGTCACCTGCACAGGTGGGTGAGGGTGGGGAGCGCCCGGGCTGGTGTCGGGGGGCAGGAGCCGGCCCGCCATGGCCGGGGGTGCGATGGCGCCCGCGCCCTGTGGGAAAAGCAGCCGTGCTCACGGGGCGCCCCGTGCCGCTCTCTGGGCATCCCCAGGCTTTGCTAGGGAGAGGGGGGCTCGGAGGACCCCCAGCCCCACCGCCCCGTTATTCAGACACCGTGTGCGGGGTGACAGCGTCCCCAGCTCAGGGAGCCTCGCGGTGCCAGGCGAAGCTGTTCCTGTTCAGAACCAGCCCTGGCACGGGCCCCCAGCGCCTTCTCCGTGCGGGATCCAGACCACCCGCGCCCGGCACGGATGGATCCGGCCCAGGGAAGAAGGAACACGCCCGGAGCGGCTCGGGGCGATGCCGGCATCCCGGCGCGGTGCCCTCCCGCCCGGGCACGTGGCGGCAGCAGCGTCGCCCGCCCGGGAGCGCTGCCAGTGCCGGGAACACGACAGGGCAGAAATATTTCCCCGCCCTGCAGCGCAAACAGGGAGGGAGAGGGGACGGGGGGACGGGGAGCCGGGAACGCGCGGCCGAGCGCGGCACCGCCCGCCGGGAGGGCGATGCTGTGACTCACCGGGGGGCGGCTGGGGGGCGGCTGGGGGGGACGGGACCCCCGGAGCGCTTCCCGACCCCGAGAGCGCAGCACCGCGGCTTTGGGGCACACCTGTGCCGCCCCCACCTGGCTCCGTCCCCAGGTGCCCACATCAGCCAGACCCCGCCTCAAACGGGGCATCCCGGGGGGTGCCAGCCCTGCGCGGTGCCCTCTGTGTGTGTGGGACCCCCAAATCCGCCTGGCGACCCCTCGGCTCCCTGTTCCCCACACGGCAGCCCCAAGGCTGTAAATAATTTAAATTACCCTGAGGACCAGGGAAGGACGTGCCCCGGGGCACCGAAAATGGGGCGCAGGCTCCCATCCCCCCTAGTGCACCCCAAAAATCCTCCACGCCATTCCCAGCGCAGCACCCACGCAGGGCTCGGCCCCATCCACCTCCTCCTTTGGAGTGTCCCCCAAAACCTGTCCCCGGGGGTCCCCCCAGCCAGCTCTTACCTCCTGGGCGGTGCCAACGGGGACCCCCGGGAAGCGCCGGGGTTTTGGGGAGCCCCGGGGCGAGCGGGACGGAGCTGCGAGCGGCAGGGAAGGAAAATCCACGGCACGAACTTTGCCGGGAGAAGCAGCGGAGGAGGGGAGCTCAGAGAAAAGCGGGGGGCTGGCGGGCAGAGCCCCCCAAAAACATCCCCCGGGAGGGTCGGGAGCCGCCGTCCTGCCCGGCGTTGGGTCCCCGTGTGCCCCGGCCCCCCCGGGGTGCGCTGCCCCCCCAGCTCTGGAGCGGGGCCGGCCCATTCAGAGTTTCCAGTGACATTTCCAGGGATGGGATCCAGGGAACGCGGCCAAGAGGCTGAACTCATCCCACGCCCCGCGCACGCGTCCCCGCACACACCCGGCCCCCGCTTACGAAACGGGGCGAGCCCGGCGCCGCCGGCCCCCCGCAGCGACGGAGACGCGGATTTTGGGGGGATTTTCGGGAAGGGATGGGGGAGGGAAGTGCGGAACTGAGGCGAGGAGTGGGGTCTGTGCTCCTGTGGAACTCCGAGAGGCGGGATGGGGGCACGGGGAGAGCAGAGCCCCCATCCCCACTGCCGCTTTCCCACGGTGACCCTCCGTCCCCTCCATCCCCTGCATTCCTCCGTCCCTTCAGTCTCTCCATCCCCAGGGATTTGGGCACTGGGAACCCCCTTGTGGGACCCTCGTGCCCCTCCAGCGTCACCGCTTCCCCATCCCGTGGAGAAAGGGATTAGGGGGGATCTTTGGAAGAGGATGAGGAGGGAAATGCTGAGACGTGAGGACCGAAGTGGGGAGTGGGGTCTGTGCTCCCCGCCAGGCCAGGGCAGAGCCCCCATCCCCGCTGCACCCCTCCATCCCCTCCATGCCCCCCTCCCTGAGGGATCCGGCCATGGGGAGCACCCCCTGCCCTGCTCTGCACCCCCGTGTCCCCCCCACCCCCTCGGGCAGCCCCCGCACCCACCACTCACCCGCCGGCCGCTTCCTGCTCCCCTAAACTGCTGACACCCCCAGAGCGGGGCAGCCCCAGCCCTTCCTCATCCCGTGAGCTCCCACGTGAGCTCCCGGGGCGACGGTGGCTCCGCTGCCACCCCCGGGTCCCCACCAAGCCACCGCCCCTGCTGCTGCGGGCGGGGGGGGGCGATGGCAGGAGCGCTGCCCGGCTGCGATGCTGCTCGCGGGGGACACAGGGGACACAGGGGACACAGGGGACACCGGGGACACCGGGGACAGAGGACACCAGGGACAGGGTCGGGTGTCCCCCCCTCTGTCACGGCCCAGGGGGACGCAGCTGGCACCTCAATGCTTTGGGAATGAAGCAGCTCCTTGGTGCCAGCTGGGGACACCGTGGCGAGGACACGGGTTGGGGACAGGGGCTGATCCTGCTGGAAAATCGCAGGGTGACAAGGGCAGGGATGGCAGCAGGGTTAAACCCAGCGAGGGGACCCCCCACCCCATCCCTGCTGCCAAGGGGTGACCATCTCCTCCAGGTCCCCTCCAGGTGACACCTCGCGAGGTGACAGCACCTGCTGTGTCCCAGGGGGTGCCAACACCCCCTGCCCGAGCCCCCCACTCACCTCCTGGTCCCCGGGCAGCGTCCCCGCGCCCCGCGGAGCCTCCAGCGCCGGCCCTGCCTCGGTCCCTCCCTCCCCGCGGCTCCCAGCACCAGCCTCCGCTCACAGATAAATATTTAACGCGCAGCCCGGGCCGGGATTAACAAAGGGCGAGTGTTTCCTGTTTGCTCAGCGCGGCGATGCCAGCCGGGAACGCGCGGCCGATGCTCGCAGGGATGCTCCGCGGGCAGGGATGTGCCCGGAGCCCCCCAGGGCTGAGAGCGGGGTCTGGGAGCGGCGCTGGGAATTGGGGGCTCCCCACTTTTGGTGGGAACACCCAGGAAAAGGGTGGGAGAGGCAGAGTGTCCTGGGAGTGGGAACGCTGTCGGAGGGAGCACGTGGTGAGCCCAGCTCGAGGCTGGACGCTGAATTCCTGTTGGAAAAGCTGTGGTTGGGATAACGCTCCAGAGCTCATCCTGAACATTCTGCTGTCACTTGGGAAGAGGGGATGGATCTCAGGTGGGAGGCACAGCAGCTTCCTGGGAAAGGAGGGAGCTGGTGATGGAGGAGGGGGATCCCTGGGCAGGATTGTGCCCAGAATTGGGGTTGTGACCTGATCCTGATCCTGATCCAGCCTGGGAATGAGGGAGGATCCCTGGGCAGGATCCTGCCCAGGACTGGAGCTGTGACCATCCTGATCCAGCCTGGAATGAGGGAGGATCCCTGGGTAGGATTGTGCCCAGAACTGGAGCTGTGACCATCCTGATCCAGCCTGGGAATGAGAGAGGATCCTGCCCAGAACTGGAGCTGTGACCATGATTTGGATCCATCCCGGGAATGAGGGAGGATCCTGCCCAGAACTGGAGCTGTGACCATGAGGATCCATCCCGGGAATGAGGGAGGATCCTGCCCAGAACTGGAGCTGTGACCATTTGGATCCATCCCGCTGCATCCCAACCCCAGAATTCTCTCTGTCAGGGCACACCCCAAAGGGACGAGGAAGGAGCTGGGGTGGAACAGGAGCGGGCACATCCCGTCCTTCCCTGCTGGCACGGCGTTATTTACCCAGGAAGGACGAGGAGCAGGAGCCGAGAGCTCTCCAAACCCACAGATCAGCCGGGAGCCGCCGCCCGTGCCAGGGGATGGGAGACGCCCTGCACAGAGGCTCTAAACCCCCAAAATCCTCCCTTTTGTCAGCATGAAAACCTCCTTCACCCCCCAAAAAAACCAGCAGTGGAGCCCAGTGATTGTGTCAATTTTTAACTTTTTTTTCTTTTTTTTTTTCCTCCTTAAAGATGACTCCGATTTACATCGAGACAGTTCTAACAAATTCATTCCTTGTTTCACAAAAAAAAAAAAAAGAAATTATATTAAATAATTTCTGCAAATAAATAACATTTTCACCATTTTTTTTCTCCTTTCAACAGAACTAAAAAAAAAAAGAAAAGAAAAGAAAAAAAAAAAGCAAGAAATAAAAATAAAAATTAAAAAGGAGGCAGTCTCCAGGCAACGGGCGTATGATCCTTCAGCACTGAGAACCCTAAATCACCATCCCTGCACCCCTGGAGGGCTTCAGGTCCTCCCTGGCCGAGGTTTGGTGGGATCTGCATCCCTGCCAGCTCCCCTGGCCAGGTGGGATCTGTGCCAGAGGCAGCCACAGGGGTTCTCCCAATCCCAAAAACGGAAAATTTAAACCTGACCTCACAACCCAGCCCCATTGCCGACTCCCCTCCTTGGACATGCACCTTGCTAGAACATGCAAAAAAACCCAGGCTGTGGGGAGGTGGGGCTGTCCCTGGGTTTGGGGGCTCCCTGTTCCCGGGGCTCCCCACAATCCCGGGTGTCCAAGCTGCAGGTGGCAGCCGGGAGGGGAAGGGACGGGCGGGAGCCAAGGCGGCTCCGAGGCGCCGGATTTGGGGGGGAAAAGGAGGAAAAAGGGAATTTGGGGCAGTTTCTGGATTGGTTTTTTTTGGTTTGATGTGGTGGGGATGGGGGCAGGGGGTTCTGCTCTGAGGTTGGAGGGGGGATCTCGGCTCGGGGATGTTAATTGAGGGGGTAATTAGCACCCAGAGCTCCATCGCTGCTGCTCAGCCCCTCGGGAACTGCTGCAGAGGGAACAGGGAGCTGGGGGCAACTTCCAGCCCTTGGCCACCACCCCTGGGGCTGGGGCAACCAACATCAAACTCCTGGCCACCATCTCCAGGGCCAGGACAACCAAAATCCAGCCCTTGGCCACCATCTTCAGGGCTGGGATGCTGGGAAGGTGCAGCTCCACCAGCCCCAGTGATAAGGGTGGGACAAAAATCCCACCCTTGGCCACCATCTCCAGGTCCAGAATCAAAATCCAGCCCTTGGCCACCATCTCCAGGGCCAGGACAAGCAAAATCCAGCCCTTGGCCACCATCTCCAGGTCCAGAATCAAAATCCAGCCCTTGGCCACCATCTCCAGGGCCAGGACAAGCAAAATCCAGCCCTTGGCCACCATCTCCAGGGCCAGGACAACCAAAATCCAGCCCTTGGCCGTTTTCTGCAGGTCCAGAACCAAAATCCAGCCCTTTTCCAGGGCTGGGACACTGGGAAGCTGCAATTCCAGCAGCCCCAAGGATTAGGGGGTTTGATTTGAGCCCCTAAACCACGAAGCACAAGATCCAAAAGGATTTTGGGGAGGGGGAGAAGAGGGTGGTGGGGGGGACAAAATCCCCCTCTGCGATGGGCTGGGCCCTGCTGACCCCCCCAAAAGTGGGAGCAGAGGGTGCCAGGCTCGGGGTCCCGCGTTTCCCATCCCAAATATCCCGACTGAAACCTGGCGGTGCTTGGGTGAGATCCCAGCCTGGGTCAGCACAACACGCCCGAACATGCACGGGCAGCCCTGGGCACAGCGTGTGTGTGCCCCCGGGGGCCAAACACGGGCTCACCGAGCTCACAGGAGGCCCTGGAAGGACAAAGAAATACTCACAGACAAAAGGCAAATTTTTTGGCCCCACTCCTCGGACTGGGGGGAGAGAAGCTCGCTCCAAACATGTTGCATTTTTCGCTAAGCGGTGGGCGTGGTTAGAAAAATAAAGGGGTCGAAGGGAGAAATGAAAACACCAAAAAAGAGAAAAAAAGAAAAAAATACAAAGAGGGGAAAGTGGAGGCATGTGACTGAGAGGTGTGGAAACCCAGAGGTCTGCTCACAGAATCCTAAAGAGCCCCGAGGGATGAGGTGATGTGTGATCCAGGACAATCTGAACGATTCCTGGGAACGATTCCTGCTTTCCCCAGCGAGGGAGGACAAACCCAGGGACAGCCTTGGCAAAGATCCCCTGGGAGAGGCTGGGCAGGGAAGGGGAAAGGGAAAGTGCAGGGGAGAAGGGAAGGGGAACTGCAGGGGAGAAGGGAAAGTGCAGGGGAGAAGGGAAAGGGAACTGCAGGGGAGAAGGGAAAGGGGAACTGCAGGGGAGATGAGCCAGGGAAATCTCACCAGACCCTTCCCCAGCACCCCCAGTCTGAGTGAAGGAACTCTCAGAGGGACAGGATGCTCAGCTCCATCCCAAACCCTGGGAGCACCCCTGGGAGCACCCCTGGAACACCCCTGGAACACCCCTGGAACACCCCTGGGACAGCCAGCTCCCCTGCCCCTGACACCCTGCCAGAATTCCTGCCAGCTCCACTCGGTCCTGCCTTCCACACCTCCCAGTCTGGGGGGGCTGCACAGGCACATCTCCCAAACCAGCAGTGCCACCCCAAGCTCTCAGCAGCCCCTCCCTGCTCCAGCTGCGCCCACGGCTCCTCTGAACAGCCAAAATCACAGGGTGGGAGAGCCTGCTGGGGACAGGGTGACACTGGGGACAGGGTGGGACAGCCTGCTGGGGACAGGGTGACACTGGGGACAGGGTGACACTGGGGACAGGGTGGGAGAGCCTGCTGGGGACAGGGTGACACTGGGGACAGGGTGGGACAGCCTGCTGGGGACAGGGTGACACTGGGAGGGGACACTGGGGACAGGGGGTGGGAGAGCCTGCTGGGGACAGGGTGACACTGGGGACAGGGTGGGAGAGCCTGCTGGGGACAGTGGTGACACTGGGGACACGGTGGGAGAGCCTGATGGGGACAGGGTGACACTGGGGACAGGGGGTGGCACTGGGGACAGGGTGGGAGAGCCTGCTGGGGACAGGGTGACGCTGGGAGGTGACACTGGGGACAGGGAGGTGACACAGGGAGGTGACACTGGGACACAGGAGGTGACACTGGGGGACAGAAGGTGACACTGGGGCACAGTGATGTGACATTGGGGGACAGGAGGTGACACTGGGAGGAGACAGGGAGGTGACACTGGTGACAGGAGGTGACGCTGGGAGACAGGAGGTGACACTGGGAGGCGACACAGGGAGGTGACACTGGGAGGTGACACTGGGAGACAGGGAGGTGACACAGGGAGGTGACACTGGGACAGAGGGAGGTGACACTGGAAGGTGACACAGGGAGGTGACACAGGGACGGAGGTGACACAGGGAAGTGACACAGGGAGGTGACACTGGGACAGAGGGAGGTGACACAGGGAAGTGACACTGGGAGGTGACACTGGGGCACAGTGATGTGACATTGGGGGACAGGAGGTGACACTGGGAGGCGACACAGGGAGGTGACACAGGGAGGTGACACTGGAAGGTGACACTGGGAGGTGACACAGGGAGGTGACACTGGGGGACAGGAGGTGACACTGGGAGGTGACACTGGGGGACAGGGAGGTGACACAGGGAGGTGACACTGGGAGGTGACACTCCCCCTGTCCCCAGGCCCCACCTGCCTCTCCTCCTCCCCACTCACTGCACTCCCCAGGTCAGGCAGCACACAGGACCCCTCTGCTCTCCATCAGCAAATTCCCAAATTCTGCTGCTCCCAGAGAAGAGCCACAGCCAGGGCAGCCCTTCCCTCCCTTCTTTTCCTGGGGATAAAGCTGAATTCCTGGGGGAAAAGCTGCTCAGAATCCTGGGGTCCTTTGGGAACTGTCACCTCAGGAAACAGGGATGGATTTGCAGCTGCAGGTGGGAAAAACCAGGAAAAAAACCAGGAAAAAAACCAGAAAAGGAAAACCAACCCAACCCTATCCTGAAGGGAAGGACCTGCTTTGGAAATTCCAAATTGTGCCAAAGCCAACGACCCAAGTTGCCTGGTTTGACTGATTTTTGTTTTGTTTTTTTTTAATCCAACCCTCCCCCAGTAGAGGTTTGGCCTCTTGGGGAGGGCAGCTGGACAGCACAGCATTCTAAGCAGTTGGATTGGTTTCTAAATAAAATAAAATTAAAAAAAAAAAAACAAAAAAAAGGACATTTTTAGTAGTTTGATCGGTTTCTAAATAAAATAAAATAAAATAAATAAAATAAAATAAAATAAAATAAAATAAAATAAAATAAAAAAACAAAATAAAATGAAATTTAATTTTTAGTAGTTGGATTGGTTTCTAAATAAAATAAAATAAGATAAAATAAAATAAAATTTTAAAAAGGGACATTTTTAGCAGTTGGATTGGTTTGAAAATAAAATAAAATAAAATTTGAAAAAAGGCATTTTTAGCAGTTGGATTGGTTTCTAAATAAAATAAAATAAAATAAAATAAAATAAAATAAAATAAAATAAAATAAAATAAAATAAATAAAATAAAATAAAATTTTAAAAAGGGGCATTTTTAGCAGTTGGATTGGTTTGAAAATAAAATAAAATAAAATAGAATAAAATAAAATAAAATAAATTTTTTAAAAATGGGGCATTTTTAGCAGTTGGATTGGTATCTAAATAAAATAAAATAAAATAAAATAAAATAAAATAAAATAAAATAAAATAAAATAAAAAAAATTAAAAGGGGCATTTTTAGCAATTGGATTCGTTTCAAAATAAAATAAAATAAAATAAAATAAAATAAAATAAAATAAAATAAAAATTTAAAAAGGGGCATTTTTAGCAATTAGATTAGTTTCAAAATAAAATAAAATAAAATAAATAAAATAAAATGAAATTTAAAAAAGGGGCATTTTTAGCAGTTGGATTGGTTTCTAAATAAAATTAAAAAAAAAAAAGGACATTTTTATATATATTGACCATTAAAAAAAAAAGGGACATTTTTAGCAGTTGGACTGGTTTCTAAATAAAATTAAAAAAAAAAAAAAAGGACATTTTTATATATATATTGAACATTAAAAAAAAAAAAACCCCAAAATTTACAAAAGGGTCTCTTCCTCACGAGAAACAAACGCGAACTGGATTCATGGACGTGTTGCCTCCAGCTTGAAATTGAAATTTCTCCCCGTGCCCCCACCCCGCACCCCGATAATAATAATAATAATTAATTAATAATAATAATAATAATAATAATAAATAAATAAAATCCATGGAGGTGGGTCCGGGGGTTACTGGGGTTTTTTGTCGGCGGGGCCGTCCGAGTGCAGCGAGTCCCGGCGGGGCGGCATGCGCTCGTTGATGCGGTCCAGCCCCCGCGCCTCCTCGAAGCTGCGGATCTTGTGCTGCGGGGAGAAGCCGCGGATGGCTGCGGGAAAAAGAAAAGGGAGCTCGGGTCAGGGGGGTGAGAGGGGAAGGGAAAGGAGGGTCCGGAACAGACAGCGAGAGGGGCGGGGGGCGCGGCAAGCACGCGGCTGGTTTGGGGCGGGTCCGCACTGGGAGTTTTGGGGATGGGAGCGGCTGGGAGGGAAGTTTGGGATTGGTGTGGTCCCTAAAATGGGGATTGGAGGGTTTGGGTTTTTTCTCTGATTCCCAAAATGAGGGCTAGGGTTAATTTTTTAGATAAATTTTGGATTTGCTCTGCTCCCCAAAATGAGGATTAGGAGGTTTTTGGGGGTCAGGAGTGGCTGGGAGTGAAGTTTGGGGTTGGTTTGGTCCCCTAAAACGAGGATTGGGAGGGTTTGGTTTTCTCCAAAATCAGGATTAGGGTTTTTTTAGAAAGGTTTTAGATTTGCTCTGCTCCCCAAAATGATGATTAGGAGGTTTGGGTTTTTTCTCTGCTTCCCAAAATGATGGTTAGAAGGTTTTGGGGAGTGGGAGCAGCTGGGAGGGAAGTTTGGGGGTGGTTTGGTCCCTAAAATGGGGATCTGGAGGGTTTGGGTTAATTTTTTAGATAAGTTTTGGATTTGCTCTGCTCCCTAAAATGAGGTTTAGCAGGTTTTGGTTTTTCCTCTGCTCCCCAAAATGAGGATTAGGGTTTTTTTGGTGAGGTTTAGGATTTGCTCTGTTCCCCAAAATGAGGGTTAGGAGGTTTTGGGTTAATTTTTTTAGATAACTTTTGGATTTGATCTGCTCCCTAAAATAATGATTACGAGGTTTTTGGGGGATGGGAGCGGCTGGGAGGGAAGTTTGGGGGTGGTTTGGTCCCTAAAATGGGAATTAGGAGGGTTTGGTTTTCCCCAAAATCAGGATTAGGTTTTTTTTAGAAAGGTTTTAGATTTGCTCTGCTCCCTAAAATGAGGATTAGGAGGTTTTGGGGAGTGGGAGCAGCTGGGGAGTGAAGTTTGGGGTTGGGTTTGGTCCATAAAATGGGGATCGGGAGGTTTTGGGTTAATTTTTTAGATAAGTTTTGGATTTGCTCTGCTCCCCAAAATGGGGATTGGGAGGTTTTGGTTTTTCCTCTGTTCCCCAAAATGAGGATTAGGAAATCTGGGGTTTTTTTTGGTGAGGTTTAGGATTTGCTCTGCTCCTCAAAATGAGGGTTAAGAGGTTTGGGTTAATTTTTTAGATGAGTTTTGGATTTGCTCTGCTCTTCAAAATGATGGTTAGGAGGTTTTTGGGGGTCGGGAGCGGCTGGGAGTGAAGTTTGGGGTTGGTTTGGTCCCTAAAATGGGGATTGGAGGGTTTGGGTTTTTTCTCTGATTCCCAAAATGAGGGCTAGGAGGTTTTGGGTTAATTTTTTAGATAAATTTTGGATTTGCTCTGCTCCCCAAAATGAGGATTGGGAGGTTTTTGGGGGGTGGGAGCGGCTGGGAGGGAAGTTTGGGGTTGGTGTGGTCCCTAAAATGGGAATTAGGAGGGTTTGGTTTTCCCCAAAGTCAGGATTAGGTTTTTTATTAGAAAGGTTTTAGATTTGCTCTGCTCCCCAAAATGAGGATTAGGAGGTTTTTGTTTAATTTTTTAGGTAAGTTTTAGATTTGCTCTGCTCCCTAAAATGGGGACTGGGAGGGTTTGGGTTTCTTTCTGTTCCCCAAACTGAGGATTAGGAAATTTGGGGTTTTTTTGGTGAGGTTTTGTATTTGTTTTGCTCCCCAGAATGAGGATTAGGAGGTTTTGGTTTTTCCTCTGTTCCCCAAAATGAGGGTTAGGAGGTTTTGTTTTTTTCTCTCCTCCCTAAAATGAGGACTAGGAGTTTTTTTGTTTTAAGTTTTAGAGAGGTTTAGGATTTGCTTTGCTCCCTCAAATGCGGATTGGGAGATTTTGGTTTTCCCTCTGATCCCCAAAATGAGGATTGGGAGGTTTTGGTTTAATTTTTTAGGTAAGTTTTGGATTTGCTCTGCTCCCTATAATGGGGATTGGGAGGTTTTGGTTTTTTCTCTGTTCCCTGAAATGAGGAATAGGAGGTTTAGGATTTGCTCTGCTCCCCAAATTGATGATTAGGAGTTTTTTTTCCTTTCTTACAGAGCTTTAGGATTTGCTCTGCTCCTCAAAATAAGGGTGAGGAGTTTTTGGGTTTTTTTTAGAGAGGTTTGGGATTTGCTCTCCTCCTGAAAATGAGGATTAGGAGGTTTTTTTTTTCTTTTTTAGAGAGGTTTAGGATTTGCTCTGCTCCCTAAGAGCTTTTCATGGAACCATGGAATGGTTTGGGTTGGGAAATTAAAACCATCCAGTTCCAACCCTTGCCATGGGCAGGGTTCCACTATCCCAGGTTCAACCTCTCCATCCTGGGATATTTCCAGGAATGAAGCAGCCAAAGCTTTTCTGGGAATTCCATCCCACCACCCTTACAGGGAAGAATTTCCTCCCAGTATCCCAAACCTCCCCCTCTTTTAATAGAACAGGAGGAACTTGATAAACCAGACACGTGCTTGCTGTCCCCAGGGAGTGAAATCTCAGGAAAATTTCAAAGCTGAAAAACACGACACTAAAAAAAAAACAACAAACAATTAAAAAGAAAATAAAAGTTAAATAAATAAAAAAAAAAAAGGCAAAACCCAGAGGGACAGAACAAAGACACCACCACAAGGCTCTGAACTCTGACACAAACCACACACTGCAACACCAGGAGAGGGAACAGCTAGTCCTTGGATCACAAAGGCAAAAAAAATTCTTGCATGACCAGGAGACACACGGGCAGGCTTGGGAGGGATGAATCCACTGAGGAATTTCATGTCCCTGTTCCATCCCAGCACGTCACCCTGGCCCTGGTGACACAGAGCAAATGTGAAACTCCTTTGTGCTACAGAGAATTTAAGGAAGAGGAGGCTGTGCCAAATCTGTTACAAGGGCTTGGCTGGCTCACAAACAACTTCCCTTGGGAAGCTCTGCAGAGCTCAGGATCGAGGAGAAATCCTCGTGGATCTGTCATTCCTACACTCCACAGGCAGAGAATTGCCTCTCCTAGCTGTGGGCAAGTCAGGGATTTCACCAGCACCACAAAAATCCTGCTTTTTAAAGGGTTTTTTAAAGGGTTTTGATGGTGCTGACACATTGCAGGACCTCAACCCCAAGGTCTTGAGGCAGCAGAGCAGGAACCGCTCTGGCAACTCCAAATAAAGATGTTCCACAAAGGAATAAACTGTTCAAGCAGCAACAGCCTTGAACCAACCCCCTGGGTATTTTTTCCTCCCCCACTTCTGGTGATGCAAGAGTAAAAAGCTTCTGTTAAGGGCTGGTAAAGCTCTTTAGGATGAGCACGCACACACGGAGATGATTTGAGTCTCTCGCCGGGTTCTAGCCATACCTTCCCGTGCCTCTACCGCTTCTACTGTGGCTGCAATACAGAAGAACAGTGGCATGCAGAAATGAAGACAGGGAAAAAAAATAAAAAACAAAACAAAACAAAAAAAAAAAATAAAACAGAAAAAAAAAAAAAACAAAAACAGAGTGACAGTGAGTGATCCGACATCATGGCTGCGACGCAGAGCCCGCGGCCCCCCAGCCCCGTGTGCCAAACGAGTGGCCAGAGGGGAGAAAAGAGGGGACAGGAGGTGGAGAGGAAGGGGGAAGGGGACCCCCAAGGGCTCAGGGGGAGTCTCCTTTGCTCTGGATTGATCTGGTGGAAGGACAGAGGAGAAGAGAATGAGCACTGCAGTAGGGGATCTGCCCCCAGCCAGGTGGCTCCATCAATTCTGTGCAATTCAGCCTCCGGCAGCACGGCTGAGTGAGGGAAGGGATCCCAGGGGGTGTTCTGGGGCACTGGGAAGGAAGGAGAGGCAGCCTCTCCTGTTCTCCTTCCCTCTTTTCCAGGCAAGGACAAGCAGCAGGTGCTGGGTTGCTCTGCTCCTGGTGCCTTGAGTTGTAAAATCAGCCTCCAAATCCAGTTTGGCTCCAGCTCCACCTCCTGAAAGTGTTACCAAGCAACAAGGCACCACAGAGCTGAGCAATGTCCCCCTTCCTAAATCTGCTGCAGCAACGTCCAAGCTTTGGTAGGCCCTGCCTCAACATCTGGGAGGAGGCCCTTCCCTCGAGCAGATTCCCTGGATTTCAGCCTCAAAAGAGCAGCTTTTTTATTCTGATACAGCACAGAGGCCACGTGGTCGTCAGGAGGCCGGGGAGGAAGGATGGAGCTGTGGCTGCACAGCTCTGCCCCAGATTCTGGGACTTTATTCAGCTGATTTTGCCAAGCCCTGCTGTGAAAGGCTGGGGAGAGGCTCAGGAGCTCACTGCAGCCCTGCTTCCATTTTTTTGGGGGTGCACAGGCACCCCAAAAGGGGGGCAGCCCCCTCTCCTCCTCACCCAGCAGACGGGGCTCCCATAAATTCACAGGGAGTGGGAAGGGATGTGCAAAACAGGGAAGGTGGGAGGATGGGGAAAGGGGGAGGGAGAAGGGGGAAGGATGGGGAAAATGGGGTGGGAGAAGGGGGAAGATGGGGAAAGGGGGAAGGAGGGGGAGGGAGAAGGGGGAAGATGGGGAAGGGGTGGGAGAAGGGGGAAGATGGGAAAGGGGGTGGGAGGGGGATGATGGGGAAAGGGGGTGGGAGAAGGGGGAAGATGGGGAAAGGGGGGTGAGAGAAGGGGGAAGGATGGGGAAGGGGGGTGGGAGAAGGGGGAAGATGGGAAAGGAGGGTGGGAGAAGGGGGGATGATGGGGAAAAGGGGGAGGGAGAAGGGGGAAGGATGGGGAAAATGGGATGGGAGAAGGGGGAAGATGGGGAAAGGGGGGTGGGAGAAGGGGGAAGGATGGGGAAAGGGGGAAGATGGGGAAAGGGGGGTGGGAGAAGGGGGAAGATGGGGAAAAGGGGGAGGGAGAAGGGGGAAGGATGGGGAAAATGGGATGGGAGAAGGGGGAAGGATGGGGAAAATGGGATGGGAGAAGGGGGAAGATGGGGAAAGGAGGGTGGAAGAAGGGGGAAGATGGGAAAGGGGGGTGAGGAGGGCAGGAGAAGCAGGGAGGTGCCAGGGGAGCGGGGGGAGCCTGCAGGCAGGGTGGGGAGGCAGCAGCAAAGGCCCAGCTTGTTTGTTCTGTCCTGGGGAAAGGCTCATTTTGGGGAAGGGGAGATCCCTGGTACCCCTCAGAGAACCCCCTGAGAGGGGAAGGAGCTGGAGAATGTCACAGCATGACCCTGTGCTGTGGGGATACAGGGACAGAACTGCTGCAACAGCCACCTTCCCACTCAGCTCTGCTCCCAGAACTGGGGTGATGGGGCTGTGATGGTTTCTATAAAAAAAGGGGAAAAAAAATCCATCCTCCTCTGTGGGCTTGGGGGTGATGCTGCATCCTCCCTGGAAGCAGGCAGTGATGTTTCCACGTTTGTGACTCGTGGACTGTTTAATCCAGGCAAACCCCAGCCCCAGCTCAGGGAGAGCTGCAGGAAATCCCCAGTGCCCATGGGAAGGGGGAAGCTGGGGAGGTGCCAGGCTTCAAAGGCTGATGGCAGGGAAGGATTAAAACACTGGATTACAGGATTCCCCCTGGGAGAGCTCATTCCCTGAGCAGCAGCCCTGTGAGCAGGCACTTTGCTCCATCCTGCTCCCAGAGCTGCTGAGGGAGGGAACAATTTGGGAACAAACCTCCACAAGCACCTCAAAACTTGAGAGGAGACTTTTCTAAACCATCCAGCCCTGGAGGAACCTCATTCCTTTGGGCTGAACCTTCCTCATGTTTGGCATTCATGACTTGACAGGGGCAGACTGGGAGGGGTTTGGTGGAACGAAGAACAAACAAGCAGCTGTGTCACTGTCACATCCACACGGGGGGTGTGTCACTGTCACATCCACACGGGGGGTGTGTCACTGTCACATCCACACAGAGGCTGTCACGCAGCAGCAGCACAGCGAGCTGAGGCAGAGGATGTGCACCATGCAGCGTTAGAAGGGAAAGAAAGGATCAAAAACTCGTTGCAGAAACAAACAGTTAAGCACTGAACATGCTTTGAGGCAGGGTGCTGCGGGCTCTGCTCCTCCAGGGTACACAGGGACATCCTGGCATCTCTCCACATCCCCAGCTACACCTCTGCCTGCTCCTGCCTGGGAATCCTTCCTCCCCACGGGCTGCTGCAGGGCTTGGGGCAGGGCTCAGGGTACTCACCGGTCTGCAGGGTCTGCCTGCCCCCCGAGAGCACTCCCAGGGGCAGGGTACCTGTGGGGGTCAGCCCTTTGAGGGTCAGCACGCTCTCGCTCTCCTCCCTGCAGGGACAGCAGCACCAGTCACACCCTGTGCTTGTGCAGGTGGGTGTGCTGATCAGGGATCATTAGGGCTGGGAAACACTTCTAAATCACCAAATCCAGCCATCAGCAGCACCACCCAGTCCCCAGGAGCCACATCCACACATCTGCTAAACCCCTCAGGGATGGGGACCCCAGCACAGCCAGTACTTGGCAATTTTCCCAAATATCCAACCTGAACCTCCCCCGGTGCAGCTTGAGGCTGTTTCCTCCCACCTGTCACTTGTTATTTGGGAGAAAACACCAAGCCCTACTTGGCTACACCTTCCTTTCAGGCAAATGTGTCCTGAAAGAATCAGGAAAAACCACCTGTCTTAGGAAGTTTTTATCTTCTTTTTACCCTGACCAGTGTTCCCCCATCACCCAGTCCCCAAATTAAATCCAGTCCCCAAATTAAGTCCAGTCTCCAAATTAAGTCCAGTCCCCAAATCAAACTCAGTTTCCAAATTAAGCCCAGTTCCCAAATTAAGACCAGGCCACAAATTAAACTCAGTCCCCAATTTAAACTCAGTTCCTGAATTAAGCCCAGTCCACAAATTAAACTCAGTTTTCAAATTAAGCCCAGTCCCCAAATTCAGCCCAGTTCCTGAATTAAGCCCAGCCCCCAAATTAAGCCCAAATTAAACTCAGTGCCGAAATTAAACCCAGTCCACAAATTAAATCTAGTTCCCAAATTAAGCCCAGTCTCCAAATTTACCCCAGTCCCTGAATTAAGCCCAGTCCCCAAATTTAATCCAGTCCCTGTATGAAGCCCAAATTAAACCCAGTGCCCAAATAAAGCCCAGCCCCCAAATTTAATCCAGTCCCTGAATTAAACCCAGCCCCTGAATAAAGCCCAAATTAAACTCGGTGCCCAAATTAAGCCCAGCCCCCAAATTAAATCCAGTCCCTGAATTAAACCCAGCCCCTGAATAAAGCCCAAATTAAACTCAGTGCCCAAATTAAGCCCAGTCCCTGAATTAAGTCCAGCCCCTGAATGAAGCCCAAATTAAACTCGGTGCCCAAATAAAGCCCAGCCCCCAAATTAAATCCAGCCCCTGAATGAAGCCCAAACTAAGCCCAGTGCCCAAATAAAGCCCAGCCCCCGAATTTAATCCAGTCCCTGAATTAAATCCAGCCCCTGAATGAATCCCAAGTTAAACTCAGTGCCCAAATCAAGGGCAGCCCCCAAGTGCAGCCCAGCCCCTGAGTGAAGCCCACATTAAACCCAGTGCCCAAATAAAGCCCAGTCCCTGAATTAAGTCCAGCCCCTGAATGAAGCCCAAATTAAACCCAGCCCCCAAATTCAGCCCAGCCCAGCCCCTGCTCACCGAAGAACTGAGAACACCCGTGCCATCTTGCCAATGGCTCTGATCTTGTTCCTGATGATCTCCTTCCGCACCGTCGTCCCACCTGGGGCAGAGAAAAGAGCAAAGAGCAGCACGTTGGGGGTTTCCTGCTCTCCAGGGAACCTCAGCATGAAGCACCTGCCTGACTCCAGGAAAAAAAACAAAATCATGGTTTGTACAGATTGACAGCTACACCGGAGAGAGAACGGTGCTGGAGGGATGGCATCAGGATGGCACCAGGATGGCACCAGGATGGCATCAGGATGGCACCAGGATGGCAGTGAGGAGGGCAACACCAACAAGATGGCACAGGGAACTCGAGAGGGCTGAAGAAAGTAGAACCAGCACAGGACAGGGGTTTGGGGGGTGTCACTGGCAGCTCACACTGCACAGGATGGGACACAAATGACTCAGCCATGAGGACACGGTTTGCAAGGCAGAGCACACGGGGATCTGATGGCTGATGGGCACCCAAGCATCAGCTGTGGCATCCAAGGAGCACAGCCAAGGGCTGGCCTGAGCCTGGCAGCTCTGCTCTGACCCCACAAGGACACCACAGGATGGGGGGAGCTCCCCTTCCACTCTACAGACCCGACAGGAGAGAGAAACAGAAACAAAAATAAAAAAAAACCAAAAGCACGGAGGGAGCTGAAACCAAAAGGGAAAATTCAGGTCAAAAGAGGGAACAAATCCATCTCCTCTCAGCTGAGATTCCTCACATGGGCCAGTGCACATCAGGACAGGGAAGCCAAACCCAGGGCTAACATGCACCATGGCTCAGCCATGCACTACGTGGCTGCATTCAGAATCAGGTAGAAACGTGACCCCCGTTTCTCAGAGTTCCTGCAGGAACGCAGAAGGGTTAAAAAACACATGGAGTTTATGTTAAAACTGAAAGGGGATGAAGAGACTGCCCCACTAGTCAGCTCTGGAAATCCACTTCAAGGATCTGGTGGCACAGGCAGTGATAATTAAGCTCGTAGCAAATTCTAGCTGGGTACCTTTCGGATAGCTTGAAATGTAGTGATCTTCAGGGAGAGGAGACACCAAGAAACAAGTAGATGAAGACAGAGATAGAAGAAACAAATTTAATTTTCATGGGAGGGAGGAAAGAAAAAAAAAAAAAGCCAAAAAAAACCAAAAAACAAAAAGGAAATGCAATGGGAGAAGCGGGTTAGAGTCTCCACTGGGGCTGAAGCAGCTCAGGCCCCACTTCTCGCTGCCCCCCTCAGCTTCCTCAGTCACCACCTCGCTCCTGAGTCCCCCCAAAATCCAAACTGCTCAGCAGCTCAGCCACTGATTTGTCCCCTTCATTCACAGCTTAAAACCAGGGCCAAAATCGGCGTTTTTGGGGAGGGGGGTGACACGAGAAGCCACTTTAGAGAGGAGTTCACTGCAACAGATGAGAAGATTGGGTGGATATTTTGGTGCAGAAAATTTTGAATTGGGGGAAAAAATAACCAGCAGCCTGTGTTAGGAGCAGGAAACCATTCCCAGAGTAGCTGGCAAGAAGTGTCTGTCGCAGTGAATGTCATTTAATTTCTCTGTGACTGAACAGCAAAGGAGAAAAAAAACAAAAAAAAATTCCCTACCCAAAACTGCAAAGGTTGGGCAAAAAGGAACTGGAGGCTCTGGAGACTGTGGCTGGGCATCCAGCTATAAATCAAGAGCTGCTGAGGCATCCAAGAGCCTCCCCAGGCTCTCCCCCCTGCTCTCAGATGCCAGCAGGGATGTTTTACCTTCCAACGTCTCGTCGCCGTCCGAGATCAGCTCGTCGTCGGAGCAGATGTTGAGGATGTTCACGAGCATCTCAGTGACTGCAAGAGGCACAGACAGCGAGGTCAGGGAGCCCAGGGGCACCCCAGAGGGATCTGGAGCATGAGGGAAGCATTTCAAGCTTGTCTGTCCCCTGCAAGTGGGAGCCTAAAGACACTTTTAGGCACAGGCTGCTGGAGCAGACAACACACGGTGCAGCCTCTGCCAAGGAGGTGGATGCAGGCCAGGCACAGCACAGAGCAACCAGACGTGGGGAAGGAGGTGCCAACATTCCTGCAGAACAGCCTGAGCTGCCTCAAGTCCCCCCATCCCCATCCCCACCCACTCCACAACCACCTGGATCTGATAAGGGACAAATTTGGGGAGGGGGAGATTCGACCTTTGGTGCCTCAAAGTAAAAAAAAACCCTTTAGGAGTTGTGAAGGTGAAGCAGCACTTCAAATAGGAGACTGGGGTGGAATTCAGGCTCATCAGGAGAGGTAAAAATCATTTTGGAGAAAAGCTGAGACAAAATCTTGGTCATATTTTAAGCTGCCTTGCCTTCTTCAGAACAAAATAAGCCTTGGATTGAAGTGAATGCTTCTTTCTGGTGGGCCAGGAGCCAGCAGGAATTTAAAATTCCTCTGTTGCAAAGCAAGAGAAATGTCTCCAAATTATGAGGTGGGGCTACAGCACCCGAGATCAGCTGCACCAGCAATGCAGAAAGAGCAGGAAAGGAGGGTTTTATTGGTAAAAGCTTTATCAAACAGGTATCAACAGCTGTTTTTGCAAGGATTTAACCCAGTAGTGGAGATTTCCTTGAGCCTGAACTGCTCTCCTGTTCTGCCTGGACTGCAGCACTCTCAGCACTGTGACACTCAGGATATGAGGGAATTTGGAACAGAAACCCAAATCTCTCTTACCCTTTTCCCCTACAAAAGGCAAGGACCATGTGAAGACATCCATGAAGTTTGGGAGCCAGTAGGGGTGAGGGGAGCAGTTGAACTGCCTGATGTTCATGACGTTGTTTTCATATTTCAGTACAGCAGCTGGGGGAGAAAAGGGAATAAATGTCCAGGGGCACCTTCCAGCTACAGAATCCAGGAGTGGGCTGGATCTGAAGGGATTTTAAGGATCAGCCAGTGTCACCCCTGCCATGGCAGGGACACCTCCTGCTGTCCCAGGCTGCTCCAGCCTGGCCTTGGGCACTCCCAGGGATGGAGCAGCCACAGCTCCTCTGGGAATTCCATCCCAGACAGAAATCCTTCCCAAAATCCCACCTAATCCTGCTCTCTGCCATTCCCTGTGTCCTGTCCCCCCATCCCTTGTCCCTCTCCAGCTCTCCTGGAGCCCCTCTAGGCTCTTTCAAAGTTTCCCTGGAGCCTTTTCCTTTTTTTACCCCCAGCTCTCCCAGCCTGGCTCCCTCAGAAAGTTTTATCAGTATTAAAAAAAATCTTCATTTTATCAACATCAGTTTACACTTGTGTAGATCAAGCTACCAAATCCCCAAAATGAGATTTAAGCCATAACTGTTTACTCAGGTTGGTTCTCAGCTTAGACAGTGAAGCTCAGAGCCAAGATCCAAAGTGAGGGGTGAAAAACCCCATAACTGCAGAAATGCCACCATGATCCCCATGGTTTAGGGGCAGAGGGAAGTGGAAAGTTTTCCTACACCAGGAGCTCCTGTGGGATGGCAGAATCCATGAGTTCTGCTGTGGCTGGGAATGAAAGCTCCATTCCAGGCCTTGTGACTCCACAGTTAATTACCACTAACACATTAAGTCAACCACTTCAGCTCAGCACACAAAGCTCTCTTTCATTCCAGGCACAAGAATGTGACTGGAGGAGAGGGTTTTGTATCAAAAATAATGTATTTTTTGTATCAAAAGCAGTGTGGTGGCAGCTGGAGCAGGGCAGGGACTGTCCCTGTGTGCTGGGCACTGGGGAGGCTCCTCCAGAGCTGTGCCCAGTTCAGAGGGGCTGGAGGGAATGCAGGGGAGGGAACAGAGCTGGGGAAGGGGCTGGAGCAGCAGGAGGGGCTGAGGGAGCTGGGAAGGGGCTCAGCCTGGAGAAAAGGAGGCTCAGGGGGAATTTCTGGCTCTGCACAAGTCCCTGACAGGAGGGGACAGCCGGGGGGATTTGGGATTTCTGCCAGGAACAGGGACAGGAGGAGAGGGAACGGCCTCAGGGGAGGTTCAGGGTGAACATCAGCAGGAATTTCTGAATGGAAATGGTTGTTAAATACAGGAAGGGATTGCCCAGGGAGGTTTGGAGTCCCCATCCCTGGGGGTGTCCAAGGAGGTGACACTCAGTGACAAGGTGGGGATTTGGCACAGCTTGGACTCAGTGGCCTTGGAGCTTTTTCCCTACTTAAATTATCCTGTGATTTTGGGAGGGCAGAGTGGGAGAGGGATTTCCTGAGCCCCCCAAGGGCAGCAGAGCCCTTACCCTTGTTGTTATAGACATCTAAGTAATTTGGTGCAGAGAAGATTGTGATTAACGAGGGAAAGCCCGTGGTCTGGCTCTTCCTGTACATTCGGTACCTGCAAAACAGGGCAGGAGTTAAACCTGGCTCAGCCCAGCCAAACCCCGCCCAGCCCAGCCCAAACCCTGCCTAAACCCTGCCCAGCCCAGCCAAACCCTGCTCAGCCCAGCCCAAACCCTGCCCAGACCAGCCCAAACCCTGCCCAGCCCAGCCAAACCCTGCCCAGCCCAGCCTAAACCCTGCCCTGCCCTGCGCAGCCCAGCATAAACCCTGCCCAGCCCAACCTAAACCTTGCCCAAACCCTGCCCAGCCCAAACCCTGCCCAGCCCAGCCTAAACCCTGCCCAAACCCTGCCCAGCCCAGCCCAGCCTAATCTCTGCCCAGCCCAGCCCAGCCTAATCCCTGCCCAGCCCAGTCTAAACCCTGCCCAGCCCAGCCTAAACCCTGCCCAATCCCTGCCCAGCCCAATTCCAGCCCAGCCCAATCCCTGCCCAGCCCAGCCCAAACCCTGCCCAGCCCAGCCCAATCCCAGCCCAAACCCTGCTCAACCCAGCCTAAACCCTGCCCAGCCCAGTCCAATCCCAGCCCAATCCCTGCCCAGCCCAACTTAAACCCTGTCCAATCCCTGCCCAGCCCAGCCCAATCCCAGCTCAATCCCTGCCCAGCCCAATTCCAGCCCAGCCCAATCCCAGCCCAAACCCTGCCCAGCCCAGCCCAATCCCAGCCCAATCCCAGCCCATTCCCAGCCCAGCCCAGCCCAATCCCAGCCCATTCCCTGCCCAGCCCCTGGGCAGGATCACTTACCCAGCATCCTGGGCTTCATGAGCTCGGATTACAGATAACAAACTATTGTTCTGCAAAAATTCACACACTGCAGGATAACTGGAAAACAAAAAGGGAGAACTCAGCAGGGAGCAAAGGAGAGCACAGAGCTCGGGTGGTCTTGGTTTCAGGGAGCAACCACCTGCAGAAAACATCCAGCTTCTGTCCAGCACCCCAGAATACGTTTTTTCATTCAAAAATTAATTGTAAAGGGTTCTGTTTATAAGTGAGCTGTCAGCAGAAATCCTTTTTTAGCAAGGAGAGATTATTTCCTAGAGATCCAGGTGCTGAAAACCACTCACAGGGCCAGTCCAACGAAGCATCTCTGCTGTTTGAGACAATTCTATAAAGTAACTTATCCAAAGACAGCTCAGTGTTACAGAAGAAAAAAAACGCAAGAATTTGAGCATTGGAGCCAAGTGAGGAGAATTTCATGTACAGAGTGGCTGAGCAGTGATTTCAGTGTGAGGGCAGAGCAATGCCTCACCTGTAGAAATAGGAGCAGCCTCGGACAGTGTTGTGGGCAAAGTGCTCCAGGGTTTTCTCGTTGCCGTAATCCTCCGAGGGATCCGACCACAGCAGGTCACACATCGGCCCGAAGGCTGGAGGCTCCTTAAACCTGTCTAACTGGAGAGGGGACACAACATCAGCAGGAGCTGGGGGACTCCCAGATCCACCCAGGGGGATCCCCACTGCTGCCTGGAGAGGCTGAGCTGGAGCAGAGCAAAAGGAATAAAATCAGAATTTACTGAAAGGGTTCGCCTCGGGCAGTGCAAGAGCATCAAATCCCAGATGGATCCTGAGTTTTATTATTTTGGAAGTTTTGGTTCATCTTGGGGTCAATTATCCAACCACAGCCCCAGGCTATGAAGTCTCAGCCCCCTGGGCTTTCTCCTTTCCCTTGCTGCTGTTTCTGCTTTTTGGGTACTGGGTGTCCTTGATTTTCTGGCTGTTTTGTCCAACTACCCTGTGAAGAGAACTTACTAACACCTTACTAACACCTAATATGAAGTTTCAGAGTTACACACCAAGCAGCAGAATCTGAAAAATATAAAAGCCAAAACCTCCCAGGCATCACTGCCTTGTGTGAAGGAAGGTTTGGGATGGAAGGATTTGATGAAGGTCCTGGATTAGGATTTGATTGCCCTCAGCACCCCCTTGCTGGCAGAGAAGCTCTCCCAGCACACACCAACCCCACAGAGATGTCCCCAAACTGCAGAGATTTAAAAACCAAGAGTTTAACTTCTCTTCACCCATCCCCTGAACCTCACCAGGACAAACCCAGGGAAGGGATTGTTTTGTCAGGGAAGGGAGAATCCATGGAGCTGACTTACTTTCCTAATGTCATCTAGACATGTGATTTCTGGAGAGAGGCCCCCGTGCACACACAGGAACTGCTGGTTGAGGAGGGCAGCAAGAGGAAGACAGTCGAAGGTGTCCATGCACGCGTCGTACACTCGCTCCGAGTACTTGATTCGACCTGGCAGGGGTGAAACAGGCTCTGATGGGATAAAGAGCTGCTCAATAAACTCAGGGAGCTCCATTTCTAAAGGAGATCAAAATCAAAATGGCCCAAAAATCAAGATTTGCATCAGGGTGTTCGTGAAAATACTGACTTGGATCAAACCTTGCACCTGCGGATGTGCGAGAATTCTGATCAGAATCAAACTGTGCATCTCTGTGAGAATTCTGATCTGGAATCAAACTTTGCATCTCTGTGAGAATTCTGATCTAGAATCAAACTTTGCATCTCTGTGAGAATTCTGTATCAGAATCAAACTGTGCATCTCTGTGACAATTCTGATCAGAATCAAACTTTGCATCTCTGTACTGGTGAGAATTCTGATCAGAATCAAACTTTGCATCTCTGTGAGAATTCTGATCAGAATCAAACTTTGCATCTCTGTGAGAATTCTGATCAGAATCAAACTTTGCATCTCTTATTTGTGAGAATTCTGATCTGGAATCAAACTTTGCATCTCTGTATTTGTGAAAATCCTGTTTTGGAATCAAACTTTGCATCTCTGTGAAAATTCTTATTTGGAATCAAACTTCGCATCTCTGTGTTTGTGAAAATTCTGTTTTGGAATCAAACTTTGTATCTCTGTATTTGTGAAAATTCTTATTTGGAATCAAACTTTGCACCAGTGTGTTTGTGAAAATTCTGATTTGGAATCAGATTCTGCATCTCTGTATTTGTGAAAATTCTGATTTAGAATCAAATTCTGCACCTCTGTGTTTGTGAAAATTCTGATTTAGAATCAAATTCTGCACCTCTGTGTTCATAAAAATCCTGATTTAGAATCAAATTCTGCACCTGAGTATTTGTGAAAATTCTGGTTTGGAATCAAAGTCTGTACCTGTGGATTTGTGAAAATTATGATTTGGAATCTGTACCTATGTATTCATGAAAATTCTGATTTGGAATCAAACCTTGCAATAGTGTGTTTGTGAAAATTCTTATTTGGAATCAAACCTTGCACCTGCATGTTTGTGAAAATTCTGATTTGGAATCAAACTCTGCACCTGTGTATTTGTGAAAATACTGACTTGGAATCAAACCTTGCACCAGTGTGTTTGTGAAAATACTGATTTAGAATCAAACTCTGCACCTGTGTATTTGTGAAAATACTGACTTGGAAAAGAACTGTTGGATGTGTAAAAGAAAAGGGTTTTTTTAATCTGGAATTGGACAATATTCATTTCCCTTTAGGCTGTTTTCTAAAACACCTGCACTGAGATGAGCACAGAGGAGATGAGGTGTTTCCACATAATGAAAACTGGGATCATGGAATAAATTTGGGATGCTGATGAAGTCACCCCATCCCTTCCCTTAAAAATACTCAAACTCTGTGCACATCTTTTAACTAAAAAAAAAAAAAATAAAATATGGAAGGTAAATGATCTCCCCAGTGCAAAATCCTTCCCTCATTCCCAAGTGCAGTCACTGATCCCAGCTGCACAATCTGCAATCACCAGGGGAGAAGTGTTCCCATTTCTTCCATCCACACTCAGTCTTTGAAACCAAAAGGCCACATTTGGTGCTCAGCAGAATTTAAAAATTTGGATTTTGGGGTGTTTTTTATAGCAGGGGTTAAAAGAGGAAAACAAGACAACAAGGTTTTTACAGCTCTGATGCCACAAAAATTGAAGCCCACGTCTTCTCACAACACCCTTTTAAAAAAAAAATAGATTTTAAAATGTATTATTTAAATGCATTCAAATCCTTCTCCCACTGATACTTACATTCCTGCTTGAAGGTGAAATATTCTGTGAGGTGCCTGCACTCGTGGTTCCCTCGAAGGAGGAACAAGGTTTTGGGATGATTTATCTTTAAACTCCATAAATACAGCACACACTGCAAGAGAGGCAGGGCAGTGTCAGAAAATCCTTTCCCAGGGCACTCCTCAGCCTCAGGCTGCACTAAGAGGTTCTGGGAAGACACCCAAAGTGGAACCCAGCTCCATAATGGGAAGTGGATCTTCTGCTGGAAAAGCCACTGGGATTTCTCTATATTAGGGCTGACTTGGAGAAGTGACAGATGAGGTCAGAGCCAACAGAAAGCAGCTCAGGGCAGGGTGGGGGCAGCTCTGCTCCCAGCACAAACCAAAGGAAAAAAAAACCCTTTTGCAGAGCAGCAAAGCAGAACCAGCTGTTTGCTCCAGATGTTCCATGGGATGGAGAGCAGTGAGAGGAGCAGGCAGACATTTGCCCAAAAACACCTGGAAAATTCAACTCCACCTTCCCCACTGATTTCCCCCCCTGCCTGGTTTTTCTGCTTGCTCTACAGTCATGTGAAGTTCAAGCTCAAAACAGGAAAAGCTGAGCCCAAAAAACAAGCTGAGCTTAGCAAAGCTTTGAAAAGGGCTTTCCACATCCCCTCTGTGTGCAGCAGCACCTGCAAAGCCTGAGCCTTTGATGAGACCAAAGTCAGGCCTAAAGTGGGGGTTCAGCAGAAATATTTCATGGTGGCTTCCCCAAAACAGCACCAGCAGGTCTGTTACACCCCCAACATCCCAGAGCAGGGCACAGATCCCCAGGATCTGTGATCTGATCCCCAGCTGGGAATGGGAACAACCCCCAGACCCAAAGAAGCAGCCCCAGCTGGTTCCCAGCTCAGTCTGGTGGTGCTCAGCACTGAACCTGCAAGGTAAGCTCTGCAGGAATCATCCCAGCTGATCCCAAAAACCCTGAGCAGCTGCAAAGCACTGCCTGTGTCTCACTTGGAATTCAACCCCACATTAACAACTTGATTAATTGGGAATTCCAAAAGAGAACAGGGCCAAGGCCAGTAGCAGAATCATGTTTTATTGCATCTGTTACCAGGAGGAATGCACCCAACAAAACCATTTATAATTATTCTGGGATTGAAAGCTTTAACCTCCCTGTGTTTGCAAGTGAAATGTCACTTTTCTGGGCTGGCAGGAGAGCTTGGAAGTTGCTATAAATGAACAAAATGACTTGGAGGAAGAAGCAGCCCTGGCATCAAAGCAAGGCAGAGATACAGCAGCAACAGGGGAGGGCTGGGATGCAGGGAAGGCTGGCAGCTTGCAGAAAAGAGATTTTAAAACACATCTGAAGGGCTTTGAAGTGAACTGGGGTTGAATTCCTCCTGGGATGTGGAGAGTGGCCATTCCCTGTGGCACTGCCAAGGATGTGGGGACTGCCAGGTGCCAGGACAAGGAGTGAAGGGCACTGAAGAGCCCTCGAGGGCTCCAGAGGGGCTGGAATGAGAAATGAGCAACGAGGGAGTTTCTGCTCTCACATGCTTCAGATGTTTCCTGGTGTTTTGCACAGATCCCTTTCCCAGTGCTGCACCCAAAAATTGGTTTGCAACAGCCAAGGAGCAAATCCAGGCACTCACAGCTTTTTGGGTTGAGATAATGTTAAATAATCTCCTTCTCTCCTTATTCTGCCCCTCAGTGTAAGGCTGAAGCCAAGGGTTTGATCCACTTGGAAAGGAAAAGCTCAGCAGGACACAGGGAGGGAATTCCAAGAAAAACTGGGATCTGTAACCCCAAAAATGCAAGAGGGGTTGGTGCCAAACCTGCCCTACCCTGACCTCTCTCACCATTCCCAAAATCTGGAATTTGTAAGGAAGTTTTACACACAGAGCCTGCCAGAGTGGGAACAGAGGCAGGACTCCCAAACCCAGCCCACAAATCCACCTTCACTCCCACTTCACAGGGCTGGCTGGATCTCTTTAATGTTACTCTGGATCTCTTTAATGTTATTCTGGGTAAAAAGTGCATTAAATCAAGGTTAACATGCAATTCCATAATTAGACAGCAATCATGTGTCCTGTCATAATTGGATTGGAGAAAGTGGCCTGGGAAAGGTGGATCCATTATCACACCACTTTTCCTGATAGATTTCCTCTTTCCATGGATTCTGTTCCTGGCCTTAACAACTGTTTTGCTTTCTAATTTAACAAAATCATTCTATTCATTGTTTTCCAGCTTCATGGACTGGGATGGTCCTTCCCTACGAGGAGCACAGACCTCTCTTGTGCCCACTGTGGGATTTGGGATTAAAAGCTCCATGAAAGGAGCATTATTCCCCACTGGGAATCCCTCAGCATGTCCCACAGGAGGAGCTCACCCTGATTTCCCTGCTGCCTGTCAGCCCTGGGATCTGGGACCAGATTCATGATTCTGGCTGTCTCAGTGGGTGTGGGACAGCAAACCCTTCCAGCAGCATTCCAGCTTCCACATGCTTCTTCCCCTCCCCTCTCCCCTCTCAATTCTTTTCTTTAAAAAAAACAACAAAAAACAATCAACCAATCTACTCTCCATGGCCTCATTATGCTGGGAATTCATGTTTTTAAATGAGAATTTCCCTAAGCCAGAGGCCCAGCAAGAATTTGTTGAATGATTTGTTGCCAACATCCAGCTGAGCTGATGAACTGAGAGGTTTCCAGGGGGTGGGGGGAGGTTGAATTGTGGAATCTGAGCCACAGATTCCTCCTTTCACCTGGACAACCAAACACCTGGAGGCACAGGGAACACCTGGCAGGGATATTTGGCCCTGACACCTCCCTGGCCCCCACTCTGGCATTATTTCCTGCAGCAGGATGCAATTAAACCATCCCCTCCTATCTCATTCTGCTAAAAGGTCACAGTTGTGGAATTGTGGAATATCCTGAGCTGGAAAGAATCCACAGGGATATTCCAATGCCTGGTTCTGCTCAGGGCAGGCTCTGGATCATCTCCCCATGGATCCAAATTTTGTGTGGTGACTCATGAGGCTGCTGCTCCCCAAATTCCCAGGGTCACCTCACAAGGAAAACCTGGATGTTTTTCCATCTGGGATATTCCAGGAAGCAGATTTTGTGCATCCAGGTGGGAATCTCTCCCAGCACAGTGCAGTATGTGAAAGGGGAATGCACATGGGAATGAAAACTTTGGGATTCTGCCTTATCCTGGTGTTTGGAGCAGCCCCTGCCTGTGCCCACCCTAGCTGTGGGATCAGAGGGATTCTCCAGGAGGAAAGGAAAAAGCAGCAGGAAATAAAAGATAAAACATCTTTTTTTGCTCTACAACCTCAGTTCTCCAAGGACAGACACCAAACTGGAATTCTTCCATATTATCACAGGCAGAGAGGACAAGGGGGAATAGATTTGAACCAAAGATTTGGGAAGAATTTCTGCCCTGTGATGTGGGAGACCCTGGCACAGGCTGTCCAGAGAAGCTGGGAAAGATTTCCCCATCCCTGGAAGTGCCAGGGCCAGGCTGGATGGGGCTGGGATAGTGGAAAGTGTCCCTGCCAGGGCAGGGGGTGGAACAGGATGGCATTTAAGGTTCTTTCCAACCCAAACCATTCCATGATCCTGTGATGATCCCAGCATGGAGAGACCAGGGTGCTGATCCCCAGAACTTCTGGAGATCTGAGATTAAATCCTGAGCTAAGAGCAGAGTGGGAGCAGCACTTTTCTACACAATCCATACAAAAAAAATCCTCCTTTTCTTTCAGAAGGAGCTGCTGCTCTGCAATATAATCCCTTTTCCAGGTGAACACATTCCCAGGAAGTGCAAACCCAGCATCCCAGCAGTGGGATGTGTCCTTCCCCTTCCTCCCTGGGGGCTCCTCCTGCCAGCACCACCCCAACCCCACCAGCCCAGCTCTGCCTCGTCCATCCCAGCTCCTCCTCCTCACACCTTGGCTCCCTGGCAGGATTCCAGAGCTCAGGGCTGGAAGGGAGCCAGGGGCTGCTGGAGCTCAAGCTGTCAGCCCTGCTCTCCCTAAATCCTCTGCAGAATCCTTCAAAGAACCCCTTGCACTCACCCTGACAGTTCCTCCCTAAAAATTTTTCACTGGGTGAAGGTTCCTCTGCAGAGCTCAGCTGTTCCTGCAGCTCCTTTTTTCCAAGAGGAATCACTCCTTGTGTTATTCCAGCTGATTTCTGCCTCACTTCAGCTCCCTGCTCCCCCAAAAACCCTCCTCACGTTGCTTCCAACTGGGATAAGAGCTGCCCTTCCCCTTGGCCCTGCCTCTGTGAATGCAGATGGCTGCAATCCCTGGGGATTTGTGGCATTTGCTAAGAGCTGTCCCTTCCTGTCCCATCCCAGCTCTGCACTGAGCCAGCAGCAGCCATGGGATCTGCTGAACCCTTTATCCCCACACCAATAAATTCCCAATTTCCTGCTCCATGGGATCTGCTGAACCCTTTATCCCCACACCAAAACTCCCCAATTTCCTGCTCCACTGAATCCTTTATCCCCACACCAAGAACTGCCCAATTTCCTGATCCACTGAATCCTTTATCCCCCAAAACAAGAACTCCCCAATTTCCTGATCCACTGAATCCTTTATCCCCACACCAATAAATTCCCAATTTCCTGCTCCATGGGATCTGCTGAATCCTTTATCCCCACACCAAAACTGCCCAATTTCCTGCTCCACTGAATCCTTTATCCCCACACCAAGAACTCCCCAATTTCCTGATCCACAGGGATCCACTGAATCCTTTATCCCCCACACCAAAACTCCCCAATTTCCTGATCCACTGAATCCTTTATCCCCCACACCAAGAACTCCCCAATTTCCTGAATCAATGAATCCTTTATCCTGCACACCAAAACTCCCCAATTTCCTGATCCACTGAATCCTTTACCCCCACACCAAGAACTCCCCAATTTTCTGATCCACTGAATCCTTTATCCTCCATACCAAGAAAGCCCCAATTTCCTGCTCCGTGGGATCTGCTGAATCCTTTATCCCCACACCAAGAACTCCCCAATTTCCTGATCCATGGGATCCACTGAATCCTTTATCCCCACACCAAGAAATCCCCAATTTCCTGATCCACAGGGATCCACTGAATCCTTTATCTCCCAAAACAAGAACTCCCCAATTTCCTGCTCCATGGGATCTGCTGAATCCTTTATCCCCACACCAAAACTGCCCAATTTCCTCCTCCACTGAATCCTCTATCCTCACACCAAAACTCCCCAATTTCCTGCTCCACAGGGATCCACTGAATCCTTTATCCCCAAACCAAGAACTCCCCAATTTCCTGATCCACTGAATCCTTTATGCCCACACCAAGAACTCCCCAATTTCCTGCTCCATGGGATCCACTGAATCCTTTATCCCCACACCAAAACTCCCCAATTTCCTGATCCACTGAATCCTTTACCCCCACACCAAGAACTCCCCAATTTCCTGATCCACAGGGATTCACTGAATCCTTTATCCTGCACACCAAAACTCCCCAATTTCCTGCTCCACTGAATCCTTTATCCCCACACCAAAACTGCCCAATTTCCTGATCCACTGAATCCTTTATCCCCACACCAAGAACTCCCCAATTTCCTGCTCCATGGGATCCGCTGAATCCTTTATCCCCACACCAAGAACTCCCCAATTTCCTGATCCACTGAATCCTTTATCCTGCACACCAAGAACTCCCCAATTTCCTGATCCACTGAATCCTTTATCCTGCACACCAAGAAATCCCCAATTTCCTGAATCAATGAATCCTTTATCCTGCACACCAAAACTCCCCAATTTCCTGATCCACAGGAATCCACTGAATCCTTTATCCCCACACCAAGAAATTCCCAATTTCCTGCTCCATGGGATCTGCTGAACCCTTTATCCCCACACCAAAACTGCCCAATTTCCTGAATCAATGAATCCTTTATCCCCCAAACCAAGAACTCCCCAATTTCCTGATCCACTGAATCCTTTATCCCCACACCAAGAACTCCCCAATTTCCTGCTCCATGGGATCCACTGAATCCTTTATCCTGCACACCAAAACTCCCCAATTCCTGATCCACTGAATCCTTTATCCTGCACACCAAGAACTCCCCAATTTCCTGATCCACTGAATCCTTTATCCCCACACCAAGAAATCCCCAATTTCCTGCTCCACAGGGATCCACTGAATCCTTTATCCTGCACACCAAGAAATCCCCAATTTCCTGATCCACAGGGATCCACTGAATCTTTTGTCCTGCACACCAAGAAATCCCCAATTTCCTGCTCCATGGGATCCACTGAATCCTTTATCCCCCACACCAAGAACTCCCCAATTTACTGAATCAATGAATCCTTTATCCTGCACACCAAGAACTCCCCAATTTCCTGATCCACTGAATCCTTTATCCTGCACACCAAGAACTCCCCAATTTCCTGCTCCACTGAATCCTTTACCCCCACACCAAGAACTCCCCAATTTCCTGAATCAATGAATCCTTTATCCTGCACACCAAAACTCCCCAATTTCCTGATCCACTGAATCCTTTATCCTCCATACCAAGAAAGCCCCAATTTCCTGCTCCACTGAATCCTTTATCCCCACACCAAGAACTTCCCGATTTCCTGCTCCATGGGATCCACTGAATCCTTTATCCCCAAACCAAGAAATCCCCAATTTCCTGATCCACTGAATCCTTTACCCCCACACCAAGAAATCCCCAATTTCCTGATCCACAGGGATCCACTGAATCTTTTATCTCCCAAAACAAGAACTCCCCAATTTCCTGCTCCATGGGATCTGCTGAATCCTTTATCCCCACACCAAAACTGCCCAATTTCCTCCTCCACTGAATCCTCTATCCTCACACCAAAACTCCCCAATTTCCTGCTCCACAGGGATCCACTGAATCCTTTATCCCCACACCAAAACTCCCCAATTTCCTGATCCACTGAATCCTTTATCCTGCACACCAAGAACTCCCCAATTTCCTGAATCAATGAATCCTTTACCCCCACACCAAGAACTCCCCAATTTCCTGAATCAATGAATCCTTTACCCCCACACCAAGAACTCCCCAATTTCCTGCTCCACTGAATCCTTTATCCCCACACCAAAACTCCCCAATTTCCTGCTCCACTGAATCCTTTATCCCCACACCAAGAACTCCCCAATTCCTTGCTGATGGAATCCCAGGAGCTGCAGAGCCCTGTCCCAGCCCAGCTCCTTTTTCCTGACCCCATTCCAGGTTTTTCAGGGGGAAGCAGTGACTCAGGCTCTTTCTCTTCCTGCTCAATCCTGAATCCTGCAGCTTTTCCAACATTTGCTTCCCACTCTCTGCTGGGATCCTGTTGCCTGTCCCTGAGTGACAGCTCCAAGTGACATTAAAACCCCTCCAGAAGGCAGAGGTTGGGCATTAACCCCATCCCTGCCACCTCACTGTCACTGTCTGAGGATCCCAAGACTGGGACATCATTTTCCTGCCCAAAATCCCTCTCTGAGTTATCAGCATTCCTTCCAACCCATGCAGAGCTCCACTGGAGGGTAAATCCAGCAGGAGAGATCTGGGTTTGGTGTTTGGACTCATTCTGAGCTGGATTTTAATGATTTGGAGCTGGAATTTATTGATTCTGAGCTGAATTTAATTGATTCTGAGCTGTATTTTACTGAGCTGCATTTGAACTGATTCTGAGTTGCATTGAATTAATTTTGAGCTGAATTTTATTGATTCAGAGCTGAGTTTTATGGATTCTGAGCTGAATTTGAACTGATTCTGAGTTGCAGTTACTTGATTCTGAGCTGAATTTTATTGATTCTGAGCTGAATTTTAGTGATTCTGAGCTGAATTTTAGTGATTCTGAGCTGTATTCTACTGAGTTGCATTTGAAGTTGAACTTTACTGATTCTAAGCTACATTTTAACTGATTCTGAGCTGTATTTCACTGAGCTGCATTTTACTGATTCTGAGCTGCATTTTTCTGATTCTGAGCTGCATTTGAACTGATTCTGAACTGTATTTTACTGAGCTGCATTTTACTGACTCTAAGCTGCATTTTACTGATTCTGAGCTGCATTTGAACTGATTCTGAGTTGAATTTTACTGATTCTAAGCTGCATTTTACTGATTCTAAGCTACATTTGAACTGATTCTGAGTTGTATTTTACTGATTCTAAGCTGCATTTTTCTGATTCTAAGCTACATTTGAACTAATTCTGAGCTGTATTTCACTGAGCTGCATTTTACTGATTCTGAGCTGCATTTTTCTGATTCTGAGCTGCATTTGAACTGATTCTGAACTGTATTTTACTGAGCTGCATTTTACTGACTCTAAGCTGCATTTTACTGATTCTGAGCTGCATTTGAACTGATTCTGAGTTGAATTTTACTGATTCTAAGCTGCATTTTTCTGATTCTAAGCTACATTTGAACTGATTCTGAGCTGTTTTTAACTGTTTCTGAGCTGGATTTTAGCTGAGGTTCAACACTTTGGGCTCCTTTACCCCCAGCAGCCCCAAGCTCCACCTCCTTGGTCACCTCTATACTGAAGTAGCCTCTGTCCACGTAGTCCCCCAGGAAGAGGTAGCGGGTGTTGTTGGGTGATCCTCCCACTTCAAACAGCTTCATCAGGTCAAAGAACTGCCCATGGATGTCACCACACACTGGGGGAGAAGAAGAGCACAAAAGAATTACCAAGCTGAGAACAGCAAGGCCACAACAGCAGTGAGGAGTTGGGGTGATGTGACAGAAATGTGAATTCTGTCACCATCTGTTAACCCAGCTGGGGCAGTGACCCTGATCTCCTGCACACATTATCTGCTCATGGGCCATCTTTAAACCAGCTGGGCAATCATCTTTATCTTCCCACAGCCCATCCTCCCTCCAGGAGATATCTCCTGTTAATGGCCAGTGAGTCCCAGGGCATGACTGATAAAATTCCATCATCCCACTGGGAGATGCTCCAGCCAGGGGAGGAGCCAAACATTTCCTACCCAGATAAAAACTGAGATTTGGAACACCAGAGCAGCCTTTGCCACTGGATTCCAGAGGAAAACCAGACCCTTCCACATCATCCCTGGACCTTCAGAGGAAACTGCACCTTCTCCAGGAGCACTGCTCCAGCTGAACCACATCTGCCCCTGCAGGAGGATGCAGCCACCATTGAATGGGACTGTGCCAACACCCTGACTGACTGACGGGTGTCAGCTTGGATTCTGACTCTGTTTTGGGATTGGCAAAATCTGCCAGGCCTTTTTCTCAAGTTCTGAGTCTTTTTCAGGCCATGAATCTTTCTCAGCCTCAGCTAAAATTTTTCCCAAGCTAGAGGCTCCTTCTCTACTGTAAACACAATCCAAAGAGTCATAACAAAAAATAAACACCTGCTAAATCCCTAAAAAAGTAAAAAAAAAATAAAAAAAAAATGTCTCCTTCTCTAACCAAAAATCTGTATATTTAGTTTTGCACAAACTGCCTTATTTAAAGAAATAGGTTCCTTCAATAAATTGCTCTTTCTTGCTTTTTCCTGCACCAAGCAAAAAAGTGTCTTGTTGCTGTTTTTTACACTGCTCTGAGATCTTTCTACAGCAATATTTCTATTTTAATTTTCCTAGTAAAGAACTGTTATTCCTATTCCCATATCTTTGCCTGAGAACTCCCTAATTTCAAAATGATAATAATTTGGAGGGAGGGGGTTTACATTCTCCATTTCAAAGAGAAGTTAATGCCTTTATTGGCAGCTACGTGTCCTCCAAACCAGGACAGCGTGGCGAAATCCTCGTTTTTGAGAGCTTAGAGAGTTAAAAACCAACCCAAAAAAAGCCCTGCTGGGGCTGTGCTGGTTTGTTATTTTGTTATCCAGGATTCCTGGCTCTGACCTGTGATTGGAGCCTCCACCTCGATCATGGTTTTCTCGTGCCTCAGGATGGCGGCGCCGTCGTTGATGATTTTCAGCGCCGCCTCCTCCTCCAGCCGCCCCTCCTTCACCAAGTGGCTCTTGAGGACATCCAGCCTGGGCTTGCCATCCTCAAACACCTCCTTCAGAGTCAGCCTCTGCGTGGGGGGGAATGGGACAGCTGCAAGGCAAGGCAAGGAGTCAGCACCACGGAGCCTTTCGGGGACAGGCTTTGCTTCCCTCCAGCTGACAGCCAGAAATGCAATTTCCACTGGAAGGATGGTCTGAAATACCCAGAGCTGCTGGATTCACCTCTCAGCTTGGTTAAAATCCCACTTGGTGCAGCCTAAATGTCACCTGTGCCTGTCCCACAGCTGCCTCCCAACCCCAAGGGGATGAGGTTTGAAGCCACAACAGATTCCACGGGAATTTTGGGAAAAGCAGGAGCCAGAGAAGCAGGTAGGAGGATCACCATGTAAAGCTTTTACTTATCAGGAAACCACACAGCCCCAAAATGCAGAATTTGCTCCTCTTCACACCAATACTTCAAAAAGCTTCACTCCCAAAAGAATTTTCTCTTCTTCCCCACTACCTCAAAAAGCTTCACCCCCAAAATGCAGAATTTGCTCCTCTTCCCCAATACCTCAAAAAGTTTCACCCCCAAAAAGCTGAATTTGCTCCTCTCTTCCTCAATACCTCAAAAACTTCACCCCCAAAAAGCAGATTTTGGTCCCCTCTTCCAATACCTCAAAAAGCTACACCCCCAAAAGCAGAGTTTGCTCCTCTCTTCCAAGAACTCAAAGTTTCACCCCCAAAATGCAGAATTTGTTCCTCTCTTCCCCAATACCTCCAAAAACTTCATCCCAAAAAGCAGAATTTCCTCCTCTTCACCCCAATATCTCAAAAAACTTCACCCCCAAAAGCAGAGTTTGCTCCTCTCTTCCCCAATACCTCAAAAAGCTTCACTCCCAAAATGCAGAATTTGCTCCTCTTCCCCAATACCTCAAAAAGTTTCACCCCCAAAAAGCTGAATTTGCTCCTCTTCCCCAATACCTCAAAAAGTTTCACCCCCAAAAAGCTGAATTTGCTCCTCTCTTCCCCAATACCTCAAAAACTTCACCCCCAAAAAGCAGAGTTTGCTCCTCTCTTCCAAGAACTCAAAAAGCTTCACCCCCCCAAAAAAAAAATTTGTTCCTCTCTTTCCCAATACCTCAAAAAGCTTCACCCCCCAAAATCAGAATTTGCTCCTCTCTTCCAAGAACTCAAAAAGCTTCACCCCAAAAAGCAGAATCTGTTCCTCTCTTCCTCAATACCTCAAAAACTTCACCTACAAAAAGCTGAATTTGCTCCTCTCTTCCCCAATACCTCCAAAAGCTTCACCCCCAAAAAGGAGAATTTGCTCCTCTCTTCCTCAATACCTCCAAAGCTTCACCCCCAAAAAGCAGAGCTTGCTCCTCTCTTCCAAGAACTCAAAAAGCTTCATGTTCAAAATGCAGAATTTGCTCCACTCTTCCCCACTACCTCAAAAAGCTTCACCTCCAAAATGCAGAATTTGTTCCTCTCTTCCAAGAGCTCAAAAAGCTTCACACCCAAAATGCAGAATTTGCTCCTCTTCCCCAATACCTCAAAAAGTTTCACCCCCCCAAAAACAGAATTTGTTTCTCTCTTCCTCAATACCTCAAAAAGCTTCACCCCCAAAATGCAGAATTTTCTCCTCTTCACCCCAATATCTCAAAAAGCTTCACCCCCAAAAGCAGAATTTGCTCCTCTCTTCCCCAATACCTCCAAAAGCTTCACCCCCAAAAGCAGAATTTGCTCCTCTCTTCCCCAATACCTCCAAAGCTTCACCCCCAAAAAGCAGAGCTTGCTCCTCTCTTCCAAGAACTCAAAAACTTCACCCCAAAAAGCAGAATTTGCTCCTGTCTTCCAAGAACTCAAAAAGCTTCATGTTCAAAATGCAGAATTTGCTCCACTCTTCCCCACTACCTCAAAAAGCTTCACCTCCAAAATGCAGAATTTGTTCCTCTCTTCCAAGAACTCAAAAAGCTTCACTTCCAAAATGCAGAATTTGCTCCTCTTCCCCAATACCTCAAAAAGTTTCACCCCCCCAAAAACAGAATTTGTTTCTCTCTTCCTCAATACCTCAAAAACTTCACCTACAAAAAGCAGATTTTGGTCCCCTCTTCCAATACCTCAAAAAGCTTCACCCCCAAAAGCAGAGTTTGCTCCTCTCTTCCAAGAACTCAAAGTTTCACCCCCAAAATGCAGAATTTGTTCCTCTCTTCCCCAATACCTCCAAAAGCTTCATCCCCAAAAAGCAGAATTTCCTCCTCTTCACCCCAATATCTCAAAAAACTTCACCCCCAAAAGCAGAGTTTGCTCCTCTCTTCCCCAATACCTCAAAAAGCTTCATTCCCAAAATGCAGAATTTGCTCCTCTTCCCCAATACCTCAAAAAGTTTCACCCCCAAAAAGCTGAATTTGCTCCTCTTCCCCAATACCTCAAAAAGTTTCACCCCCAAAAAGCTGAATTTGCTCCTCTCTTCCCCAATACCTCAAAAACTTCACCCCCAAAAAGCAGAGTTTGCTCCTCTCTTCCAAGAACTCAAAAAGCTTCACCCCCCCAAAAAAAAAATTTGTTCCTCTCTTTCCCAATACCTCAAAAAGCTTCACCCCCCAAAATCAGAATTTGCTCCTCTCTTCCAAGAACTCAAAAAGCTTCATCCTAAAAAGCAGAATCTGTTCCTCTCTTCCTCAATACCTCAAAAACTTCACCTACAAAAAGCTGAATTTGCTCCTCTCTTCCCCAATACCTCCAAAAGCTTCACCCCCAAAAAGGAGAATTTGTTCCTCTCTTCCTCAATACCTAAAAAACTTCACCCCCAAAAAGCAGAGTTTGCTCCTCTCTTCCAAGAACTCAAAAAGCTTCACCCCCCCAAAAAAAAAATTGCTCCTCTCTTCCCCAATACCTCAAAAAGCTTCATCCCCAAAAAGCAGAATTTGCTCCTCTCTTCCAAGAACTCAAAAAACTTCACCTACAAAAAGCAGAATTTGTTCCTCTCTTCCCCAATACCTCCAAAAGCTTCACACCCAAAATGCAGAATTTGCTCCTCTCTTCCAAGAACTCAAAAAGCTTCACCCCCCCAAAAAAAAATTTGCTCCTCTCTTCCCAATATCTCAAAAAGCTTCACTCACAAAAAGCAGAATTTCCTCCTCTTCACCCCAATACCTCAAAACGTTTCACCCCCCAAAAACAGAATTTGTTTCTCTCTTCCTCAATACCTCAAAAAGCTTCACCCTCAAAAAGTAGAATTTGGTCCTCTCTTCCCCAAAAAGCAGAATTTCCTCCTCTTCACCCCAATACCTCAAAAAAATTCACCCCCAAAAAGCAGAAGCCTCTTAATTCAAGTCTCTCATCCCACAGGGAGCTGGCAAAAACCTCCCCCAAAAGTGCTTGGGGGGGATGCAGGCAGCTGAACACACCTTGCCAGGCCCCCCCAAAAATCTCCCCAAAATCTCCCCAAAATCTCCCAAAATCTGGAGTGCACTGGGTCTTTCATGGGGATTTCACTGCTGGTGGTGCCAGTCTGTGTCTGAGGAAGCACCTCTGGGATAATGAATAATAGGGTGCGAAATAGCTGGGATGCACATCAATAAATAATAAATAATAAAAAATAAATAAATAATAAAAAATAAATAAATAAATAAATAAATAAATAAATAAATAATAAATAATAAATAAATAATAAATAAATAAATAATAAATAATAAATAATAAATAAATAAATGCCTGTCCTCATCCATCAACCAGCACAGACCAGTGAAGGTTTTTACTAGAAGTAAAAACTTTTTTAACTTTCATACAACACACACTGCTACTCTGGCATTTAAAACTCAGCACTAGAGCTCACACTAAAACTTACTTAATTTATCTTAAAATTTAAACTTGCACATTTACTATATGAGTGGCTTAATATACTTTAGTTTATCTAAAGGTTTTAAATGAATTTTTGCACTTTGATTTCTCCCTGAGTGAATTCTCACTGATTTCAACTTTGTGGCTCTGACAGGAGGGGACAGCTGAGGAAATTTGGGATTTCTCCCAGGGAACAGGGGCAGGAGGAGAGGGAATAAAATCAGCTGGAATTTCTTCCTGGAAATTGTTGTTAAATTTAGGAAGGGATTGCCCAGGCAGTCCTGGGGTGTCCCTGGCACTCAGTGCTCTGAAATTGGTGATTCTGGAGCTCCCAACACCAAAATATCCTGAATTTCCCAGGATGGAAATTTGAAATGCAATTTCCCCTGAGAACCCAGGAGGAAACACAGAGAGGAGATTCCCTAAAGCTGAAAATCAATTTTTCCAATCAGGGCTCTAGTGAAAAGTGGCCACACTTTGATGGATGATTTTGGAATTATGTCCCTGCCAAGCTGCAAATTTCAGAGGGTTAAACCAGCACCAGAAGGTTTGTACTGCTCTGCTCCAAAAGGAAAAAAAAAAATTAAAATATTAAAAAAAAAACCACTCTGGAGATGGATGAAACAATCACTGTGCAGGATTTTTCCACACCAAAAGGATCAGCTGGGATGAGAAAAGGCAAAAAAAAAAAAAAAAAAAGGTGGAAATGTGGGTCCATTGGAAAAAGGGATTTTTTGGGACACTAGAAAAGGATTTTTAAGCACCACAAACCCTGTGGTTGTCCTGGGGGATTTGTCTGAGAGGACATGGAGAGTTAAGGGTGGGAGAATTTGGGAAAAAAAAAAAAAAATCCCATTCCTCATTATTTCTGCACTTAAAATGGATTAAAAATTCAGTTTCATCAGGGCTGGGCCAGACAGAGCAACACTGGCTCAGGGATCCCCTAAATCCCCCCAAAAATATCCCAAAATATTCAAAAATCCTCAAAAAGAAACTCCAGAGAGGTTTCCCTGCAGCTGCCCATGCACAGCTGGGAGTGAATCCAAAAAAAAAAAATCCATTCCCTGTGAAAAATGAGATTTTTTTTTTTAGATTTTAGGTTTTAAAAATTTTAATAAAGACAATAAGAGATAATACAGTATAAGGTTAATTGGTATTTAATTAAGTTTTGGAGATATTTTTAAAATCTATGAGCTTCCTGCATATTTATAGATATTTTATACATTTTCAAGCTTTTTTTATATTTTAGGAACTGGTTTATTTGGTTTTTTTTTTGAGGTTTTTTTTTTTTTTAGAGTATGTGTGTTTTATTTTTTTATTAGTTTTAATTTGGGTTGTGGTTTTAAATTTTTATTAAAACTAAAGAAATTAAAATATTAATTAAATCCATTTTTATAGTGGTTGGTGTGGATAACTGGTAAATTAGTAGTAGGTGTTTTTCCTGGGTGTTATTTAACTAACAAAAAAAATTAATAATTTAAAAAAAAAAATAAAAATGGAGCTTCATCACCTCCCACCTGAGGAAATCAGGAATGTCTCCCTTGTTAAAATAAACAACATTAATATCAAAGAAATATCACCAAATAAAAAAAAAATTTATTTCTTGTATAAATGCAGCAAGAGCCAGGAATAATAATAATAATAATAATAATAATAATAATAATAATAATAATAATAATAATAATAATAATAATAATCCATTACTTCATTATTATTATTACTATTTTTACTATTGTTACTATTACTTTTTTTTTTTTTTTTTAATTATTATTTTGCCATTTCCATCTGTTTTCCCCCAAATTTTTGCATGTTCCAATCCTCTTTTTTTTTTTTTTTTTTTTTTCTGGGTAAGGAACCTCCAGATTTCAGAAGCTCCAGGGACTCACAAATAGAGGGGAAATTAAAAATAAAATAAAATAAAATAAAATAAAATAAAATAAAATAAAATAAAATAAAATAAAATAAAATAAAATAAAATAAAATAAAATAAAATAAAATAAAATAAAATAAAAGAAAAATAAAAGAAAAATAAAAGAAAAATAAAAGAAAAATAAAAGAAAAATAAAAGAAAAATAAAAGAAAAAAATAAAATAAAATAAAAGAAAAATAAAAGAAAAATAAAAGAAAAAAATAAAATAAAAATAAAATAAAATAAAAATAAAAGAAAAATAAAAGAAAAGAAAAATAAAATAAAATAAAATAAAAATAAAAGAAAAAAAATTAAAATAAAATAAAATAAAATAAAATAAAATAAAATAAAATAAAATAAAATAAAATAAAATAAAATAAAATAAAATAAAATAAAATAAAATAAAATAAAATAAAATAAAATAAAATCAGAGTTCTGCTCCTCAGCCCTAGAAGATTTTGGGTTATTTGAACTCCTCCAGAGCAGCTTTTTTGATGGGATGGAGCTGAAAATGTCCCATTTTTATCCAGAATCCTGGTTTGGAGAGCTGCCTCTGACCCTCTGATTCCTTTTTGTAGGACAAGCAGAATTATCTCCTGACAATAACCCTAAAAATAATTTATTGTATGAGCTGAATGAATGATTTCTTCAAAGGGGACAGAGCTGGGCTGAAGCAACAGAGCAAAATCTGTCCCTGCAAATTCAAATTCCCAGAATGAAAACCCAAAATTTGGGAGAAGTTTTGGGCTGAGCAGGAGCCAGGTGGATTTATGGCTAAAAATAAAAAAAAAAAACAGGTGAGAGCTCTGGGTATGGAAATTAAACACAGATTAAATTAAATTAAAGCAGAGCACAGGAGGCTGGGAAAGCACACAGAAAAAAGGGCAGAATTCCAGGAATTCCCAAGGAAATAGCACAGAATTTCAGGAATTTAAAAAAATATAGCACAGAATGCCAGGAATTTAAAAAAATAAATAGCACAGAATGCCAGGAATTTAAAAAAAATAAATACCACAGAATTTCAGGAATTCCTAAAAAAATATAGCACAGAATTCCAGGAATTAAAAAAAATAAATAGCACAGAATTTCAGGAATTAAAAAAAATAAATAGCACAGAATTTCAGGAATTTAAAAAAATAAATAGCACAGAATTTCAGGAATTAAAAAAAAAATAGCACAGAATTTCAGGAATTTAAAAAAATAAATAGCACAGAATTTCAGGAATTTAAAAAATAAATAACACAGAATTCCAGGAATTCCCAAGAATATCACAGAATTTCAGGAATTCTCAAGAACAGCACAGAATTCCAGGAATTAAAAAAAAAAGCACAGAATTTCAGGAATTCTCAAAAGAATAGCACAGAATTCCAGGAATTAAAAAAAATAAATAGCACAGATTTTCAGGAATTTAAAAAAAATATAGCACAGAATTTCAGGAATTCTGAAGAATAGCACAGAATTCCAGGAATTTCCAAGAATATCACAGAATTCCAGGAATTCCCCCAAAAAATCACAGAATTTCAGGAATTCCCAAGGAAATAGCACAGAATTCCAGGAATTCACAAAAAAATAACACAGAATTCCAAGAATTTAAAAAAAAAAAAAATATCACAGAATTTCAGGAATTAAAAAACAAAAAAAAAATCACGGAATTCCCAAGAATATCACAGAATTCCAGGAATTAAAAAAAAAAAAAAAAAAAAAAAAAAAAAAAAAAAAGCACAGAATTTCAGGAATTCTGAAGAATAGCATAAAATTCCAGGAATTCCCAAAAAAAAAAAAAAAAAAAAAAAAAAAATCACAGAATTCCAGGAATCCCCCCAAAAAATCACAGAATTCCAGGAATTCACAAAAAAAATAGCACAGAATTCCAGGAATTAAAAAAAAAAAAAAATCACAGAATTTCAGGAATTCCCAAGGAAATAACATAGAATTCCAGGAATTTAAAAAAAAAAAAAATATATATATAAAAAAAAAAAAAAAAAAAAAAAAAAAAAAAAAAAAAAAAAAAAAATCACACAATTTCAGGAATTCCCAAGGAAATATCACAGAATTCCAGGAATTCCCCCCAAAAAAATCAGAGAATTCCAGAATGCTTTGGGTGGGAAGGGATTTTCAGGATGATTTCATTCCACCAGGCTGCTCCAAGCTGGGTTTGGCTGCTGTGAGGGATGGGGCAGGCACAGAAATTTTGGGAAAATCCTCATAATAATAATAATTCATAATAATTCAGATAAAATACTGAAATTTTCCAGCTTTTTGAAACTTTCCATCCATGGAACCTTTTGGGGTTCTCCTGTTCTGGGGGAATTTGGCCAAACCAAGGTGAGGATTCCCCAGCCCAGGGCTGGTCCCAGAGGTGGAGCTGGAATTCTGTGCCAGGATTAAAACTCAGATTTGGATCCTCTGAGCAGCACTGATGAGGATTTTCCTGGGATTGTCATTGAGCTGATCAGCCCAGAGATGAGTCCTCAGCAAGGAGAGCCCAAAACTGCAATTCCAGCCTGGAAAATTTCTCTCTGGGGGATCTTCCTGCTCTACAAAGTTTTCAGAGGTTAAAAAATTAATGTATTCCCAGAAAATCTTCACTCAATAAATCCAGTCTCCCTTTTCATGTGGGATTTCAGGGAGTTGCTGCAAAGGATGAGGAGGGAAAGGAGGAGGGAATAAAGGAGGGAAAAGGAGCAGGAAAAGGGAAAAGGGGGAGGAAAAGGGGGAGGAAAAGGGGGAGGAAAAGGGGGAGGAAAAGGGGGAGGAAAGAGAAAGGAAGGGAGAGAAAGGAAGGGAGGAAAAGGAAGGGAGGAAAAGGAAGGGAGGAAAAGGAAGGGAGGAAAAAGAGGAAGGGAGGAAAAAGAGGAAGGGAGGAAAAAGAGGAAGGGAGGAAAAAGAGGAAGGGAGGAAAAAGAGGAAGGGAGGAAAAAGAGGAAGGGAGGAAAAAGAGGAAGGGAGGAAAAAAGGAGGAAGGGAGGAAAAAGGAGGAAGGGAAAAAAAGGAGGAAGGGAGGAAAAGGAGGAAGGGAAAAAAAGGAGGAAGGGAGGAAAAAGGGAGGAAGGGAGGAAAAGGAGGAAGGGAGGAAAAGGAGGAAGGGAGGAAAAGGAGGAAAGGAGGAAAAGGAGGAATGGAGAAAGGAGGAGAGAAAGGAGGAAGTTTGGAGCAAACAGCTGCTGCTACTTTAAAAAAGCACGAGCTCCCCAAAGGAGGCGGGAGGGGATTCCTAGATGTCAGCAGAGGAAATTCTCCACCTGTCTGCCGAGGCTCCAGCACGGCCACTCTCAGATCCTTAATGGAGGCACAGCAGGGGCTGCAAAAGGCAAATCCCGGGAATGTGAACCCGACCCTGCCCTGCCCCCCGGGGCTGCTGGATCCCCTTTCACACCGAAAACAGCAAACACAGCTCTGCGTCCTTCCAGGATCCCCCTCTGGGGAACGGGCTGATCCACGTGGGAATCCTGGGCTGAACAACCCCCAGAAATGCTCTGCAGCTGCCAATGTTTGGATGCACCCAGCAAAAGCATGGATAAATAGGGAATGTGAGCATAAAATGATGAATTTTGGTTGGTTTCTCTTCCCATCTCTGCTCCCTTCTCTGTATAAAACATTCCTTGCAAGGTTCTTATTCCCAGTTTTGGGAGTATCTATACCCACATATATATATAGATACACCCATATAGGAATATCTATACTGATGGTCCAAAGGGAGCTGCAAAGAAATTCAAATCTTCCCAGTGGCCACTCTGGATATCAACCAGAGCAATTCTTTTGCAAATAAAAAAAGTAGTCAAAAAAAAAAAAATTGGGATAAATCAGTCCCAGACCTGTCAGGGATGGAGCAGGGTGAGAGGAGCTGAAGCAGCAATTCCAGCCTCTGTGCCCTGGTCACTCTTCCTCCAGGAAATCCTCGTGGTATTTTTCCAAGACATCACCTTTGGGATAATATTCTGTTTGAAAAGCCATTTCAGCATGTTTTGCTAGGCTCAGCAGCTGATAAAAAGGGAATATCTTCTGGAGCAATCTAGGTTGACACCACTTTTTCCTGTTCTGAAACTCACCCTGAACCACTTGGGAAATTCGTAGTGAGAAATTCTCCCCAGATCCACCTCAGAGCAGGGAAAATGCTTTAAACCCTTATTTTACAGGCCCACCATGGCAAAAGGAAAAATCAGGTGGAAGGCTGGGGGGGAATTTTGGAGAAATAACTCCACTGGGAGCTCCTCAGAGGATGCTCCACACCCAGCTCTGCCCCTCAGTGGGAACAGGGAGAATCCCAGAATGGTTTGGGTTGGAAGGGACACCAGGATCCTGATGTTCCACCCCTGGCCTGATGCTCTCAGAGGCTGGAAAATCAGAACAGCCTGGACATGCTGCCAGGAAAATCCTTTAAATCTGCACTGAGATTCCTTTTTCTTTAGAGCACCCACCCTGCATCCTCCACCTGAGAGCTTTTCCCAGGATATTTGCAGATTCCCCATCTCTGGAAATGTCCAAGGCCAAGCTTAGAGCAAGCTGGGATGGTGAAAGCTGGAATGAGACAAACTTTAAGATCCTTTCCCACACCATTCCAGGATTCCACACCTGCCCCTCTGGCACTCCAGCAACCTCTGGGATCCAAGTCCTGCCTGATGGGATCACAACTAAATAAATAATTTCACCTAGCAATATTCCCTCACTGCTGCTGCTTAATGAAGTCTGATTCCATTAGGATCTGAGCCATCCCCATCCCATAAATGTCCCAGGGAATACCTGGAAAAGTGGCCAAGCTGGGAAGGATCCCAGACAAATATAGATCTGCAAGGAGTATCTTTAGATTAGCAGGCAGCTCTGCCCCCACTGAGACCCCAGGATTTACCTAAATAGCTCCTTCAGCACAGCCCAGAGCTCTGAGCTATTTTAAGCCAGCACCCTGCCCTACTTCCTAAGGAACAGCCTTCCCTTCTTCTAGAGCAGCCAGAGCAGCCCCAAACCCACTCTGACACCTCTACTGAAATAAAAACCAACATTTTGCCCTGATATCTAATTAATCCAGCCTCATTTATTGCTATGAGGCCCTTCATGGCCTTGAGAGGGGAAAATGGGATTAAGCTTTCCCAGCTTGCCAGCCAGAAAAAGAAGATTCAGCAGTGGGATCCTGGGGAACAGGAGCTTCCCTCCTTCCCAGCACCCACCTGAAGCAGCTGCTGCTGCTCCCAGAGGGGAGGGACAAAGAAATCCCAGCCCAAGGCTGGCTTTGGGGTTTACCACCAGTATTTTTTTTAATTAGCAGGTTCATTAGCCAGCAGAGCATCCCTGCACCCCAGGATGCAGAGACTGAGCCTAAAATGAGGCACCTCTGGCTCATCCCAGGAACACTCTGCTTGTGTTTACCTTTGAATTCATTTTTGGGATGAAACACCTCAATATCCAGCAATACCAACCCCAAGCATGGCCCCTTTTTTTTTTTCCCAGCACATCCCATTTATGGATAACCAAGCATCTCTCCTGTTTATATGCACCAATAATAAGAATATTGGAATTACTTAGACCAAATTTTGGGTTTTTTTCCTGGAAATCCCCCCAAAATACAACATTCCCAAGTAATCCCATGGGATCCCTGCTTTAAGGACTGCCTCACCCCACTCCTCCTTGAGCTCTGTCCTGCCAAGTTGCTGTTTTATGACACAACTTGCTTTTTAGGGATCCCCCTCCATGCCTTGACCCTGGTGGCATTCACACTTTTCCCTTGGCATCCCAAGCTCTGAGCACATGGACCTTGATTCCATTTTTAGCCATTTCCAGAGCTCCTTTTTCCCCCCTAGGTATTCCCTAATTCCTGCAAAACATCAACACTAAACAGGCCAAACCAACCTGTGAGTTTAAACCCCCACAACCTCCTTTATATTTAAAATTTCACTCCATTGAAAACCTACTTTGATTTTTTTACCAGTGCTTGCTCCATGATGAAAAACCCAAACCTGGAGAAAATCCAATGCTCCAGCTCCCAGAGTTGAGGATAATATTAAAAAACATCACCTCATTCCACCCCAAAATCACAGAATTCCACCCCAAAATCACAGAATTCCGCCCCAAAAATCACAGAATTCCGCCCCAAAATCACAGAATTCCGCCCCAAAATCACAGAATTCCGCCCCAAAATCACAGAATTCCGCCCCAAAATCACAGAATTCCGCCCCAAAATCACAGAATTCCGCCCCAAAATCACAGAATTCCACCCCAAACAAATCCAGGAGATTCCCACACGGGATCACATCAAGGGTTTTAAAATTCCCACACACACTTTAAATGTTTTTCCATTGGTAAAAAAAAAAAAAAAAAAAAAGAAAAAAAAAAAAAAAAGAAAAAAAAAAACAGCAAAGCACAAATAGGGAAATTTCTGTTTTCAGGACACCTTTGGCTACAGTGCCAATATCCTGAGTTTTTAAAGGATTTGTCATGGATGCAGCTGGACACAGCTTTGCTGCCCTGAGGATTTTACACTTTCCAGCAGGAACACAAAATTCAACCTAAAAATGATGACAAAATTCAACAAAAAAAGCTCTGCAGGTTTGTGGTTCCATCCACTGCAGCAGCCCAAAGAATCATTCCCACCTGCCTGAATAATGTGGATTTTTATCCATCAGTCAGTTCCATGGATATACCAGGTAATTCAAGCCTAATTTTGGGTTAATGTTGACAAACAGACTCCCTAAATCCTCAGATTTCCAGCAGAACTTTGCCAAGTGCTCTTTGGAGATCAAAATTTGGATAGGAATGATCTCCATCACCATCAACCATCAGTGTCCTGCTAAAACTAAGCTAAAAAGAACAATTCTTGCCTAAAAATCTGAGATATTAATAAGGAACTCCTGACAAATCCCAGAATGCAAGATCTACAAAAAAAAAGCAATTCTTGACCTACCTCAAAAGCCAAGATTTTAATAAAAATAATTTCTTGAAGCACCAAAAAATCAGAGATTGAAAAAAAAAATGCAATTCATGGCCTACCTCAAAATGCAAGATTTTAATAAAAATCAATTCTTGACACACCCCAGAATTTGCAATTTTAATAATGAGCAAGTTTTAGCCCAAAACTGCATTTCCTCTGCCTGAATGTAATTACAGTTAAGGCCTTCTGCAAGGCCCTGGAGATGTAAATATATAGGTTAAACATAGTTAAAATTCCACATCCTACTTAATTGCAGGCATTTTCCACGGAACAAAATGAGCTTTTATCTTCAGCTTTTAATTATTAATAACCATGAACAATGCCACCACCTTTAAACAATAACCCTGACCTGAGGAGGAAATATTTCAACCCAAATTTCCACAGCGCTCCTGGGGGAATAAAAAGCAATTTTTGGGGAATTCACGTGGATTTTGGGGTGATTTTGAAGGAGAAGGTTTTGAGTTTCTACTGTACCTGGATAGGGATTAATGACTGCAATTAGCAGGGTTTTTTTTTTGTGGGGTTGCCAAATGGCTGAGAGGGACCAGCAGGATGCCTGAAAGGGATTCCAGGGATCTGGAAATCCCAGGAAAAAAAGGAGAGAGCGCCGACTCAGCTGAATCATAATGGCTGCATTGACATTACCTTTCCTAAACACAGGCAGCTGCCTGGGATTTACAGGAGATTTACAGACAGCACTGGTCACTCTGAGACCTACAAATCACCACAGCACACACACACAGCCTTGGGAACACCCCAAAAATCCCTGAGTGCTGCAGGATTATTCCTATAAAAAAATAATAAAATAAAACCTCAGAGCTTCCCCGGAGCCTGAGGGGCCTCCACGCTCTGGATCCCCTTTCCCTGGGTTTGAGGTTATTAACATCAAACATGTGATCGGCCACATGACAGGCTAAAGGCTAAAAAGGAAAAAAAAAAAAAAAAATCGAGGGGAAAAAAAAAAAATAAAAATCGCTTGGATGCATGCAGAGGGGAAGGGAGAGATGGTGGGTGCAGCTCTGTGGATTAGAATCATTCTTGGGATTTTCAGGATTTTCCAGAGGAAAAAATGATGGAAGCCATGGCGGGAGGAGGTTTAATAACGGGGTGATTGTGTAACTTGGAGCCTCCCGGCCAAAGTTGAGGCACCCAGTGGATGTTCCCGGTGCGTGGGGATGAGGATGGCACCGGATCAATTAGGGCAGCGAAATGTGCATCCCCCCCCTCTCTCCAGCCTCCTCCTCCTCCTCCCCATCCAGGAGTTTCTCCGCTAACGTATTTCTCTCCTCATTAACTGCTTCGGTGTCTTCTGCTCTTTCCAAAATAGTACCTACTATAACGGGGCCGCGCAGGGGGCCAGCTGGCAGCGGGGCACCCGGCACGGCTTTGGGAGAGGAAAAGACAAAAGGAGAATTTGGGATGAAGGGCAGCGAGGGATCTTCACCCCCAAATGCTCAAGGGAACCCCATTTTAGCCACAGCACGGATTTTGGGGGTGTGATGAGGCCCGTGCCAGGATGGGGGATCCCCAGTCACAACGGGGATGTCCCCCCTGCTGTCACCCCACAGGATGGAGGGAGGGGGCTGCACCTTCTTGGACCCCTAAAAACACCCCAAATCAAAGAGAGATGCTCCCCAAACCGGCTGCTCTGCAGAGGTTTCTGACAGAACAGGGGGTGTCCCCCAGCTCAGCCCCTCTCCCTCAGGGGGTGTCCCACTGGACGCCCCCAGTCTCCGGCAGCTCCAGGCCTCCCCTCCTCACTCTCTCTTGGGCATGACCCCCCAAAAATCACACTCTCCCTCTCATTTTCCAGCCTCAATCTCCCCTCAATCAGAGGATGAACCCCTCAAAACAGAGTCCTCCTTCAGTGGGGGTCACCCACCACAACACCCGCTCCTCACCGCTCCAGGCACCGCTGTCCCCCCTCCCTTAACGGGGTGCCCTGCCAGCACAACCCCCCTTCCCCCCCAAAATCACGCTGTCCTCGCCCTCTCTCGGGGTTCCCCCAAGCTGGGGACCCCCCCTCAAACCAGGCTCCCCTTCCAGAACAGGATCCCCCCACTCAAACCTTTCCCCCTCCCTTTCTCCGGGTTTCCCCAGCCTGAGGGGGGAACTCCGCTAACCTGGGGACCCCCTCCCCAAACCAGGCATATTCCCCTAATTTCTCAGAAATACCCCCCTAAACCAGGCTCCCCTTTCTCCCACATCCCCTCTCCTTTCTCCGAGCTCCTCCAACCTGCGGACCCTCCCCAAAAAAAGACCCCCCCTCCTTTAACCACGCTGCCCCCTCCTTTCTCAGGCTTTCCCCCCGTTCTTTCCTCCGGCCTCCCCCAAACCATATGCCCCCCCACAAACCAACCACATTCCCCTTTCCTTTCTCAGGGCGACCCCTCCCCAAAACCTCGCTCGCCCCCCATTTCTCGTCGCCCCCCCCCCCCGGCGCCCCCCGCGCAGGCAGGGGGCGCCCTCGCCGCCCCCTCACCCTTGACGATGCGCTCGGTGGTCGGCAGCTTGTTGTGGCCGCGCCCGGACATGGTGGCGGCGGCAGCACCGCTTCCCCCCCGCCGCCGTGCCCCGCTCCGCCGCTCCCCTCACCCCGCAGCGGGGGCCGGACCCGCTGGGCTGCCCCGGCAGCGGCGGCGGCTCCGCGGCGCTGCGCTCCCCCCGTCCCGCCCCCGCCGCCGCCGCCACACCGCCCTCCGCCCTCTGCCCCCCCCCAGCCCCGCCCGCGCCTGCGCCGCGCCCGCCCCGCCCCGCCCGCCATCTTGGAAGGGAAGGGGGCGTTGCTAAGCAACGGGGGGGCGGCAACATGGCGGCGGCGCTGAGGGGGAGCGCGGGAATGGCGCTGAGGGGGTTGGAACAGCACCGGGGCAGAGCTCCAAGAGAGTGGTGGAACCCCACACTGCCTTGGGAGGGACTGTAAAAATCAGCCGGTGCCCCCAGAGACACCTTGCACTCTCCCAGGTGCTCCAGGCCTTGGACACCCTCAGGGATCCAGGGAGCTCTTCTGGGAATTCCATCCCAATATCCCACTCAAATCTCCTCTTTTCCATAGGAAGCCATTCCCTGTGTCCTGTCCCTCCATCCCTCATCCCAAATCCCTCTGCAGCTCTCCTGGAGCCCCTTCAGACCCTCTCCCCAGGTGAACACCCCCAGCTCTCCCAGCCTGGCTACACAGCTGATATTCCTTAGAAAAAAAATAAATTTGAGGGAAAGGAAAAAAAAAATCGTCTGTTCTACCACTTGAAGATGGAGGATAGTTTTGGATGGGATGTTGGGAAGAAATTCCTCGCTGTGAGGGTGAGGAGGGACTCGGATGGAACTGGATGTGCTTTAACCAAACCAAACCATTCCAGGAATTCCATGACTGAATCCAGCACCGTTTTTTAAAGTAACTCAAATTTCAAGCTTTTAGCAAAACACAAGGATTTTGCAGCAAAAAAACCCACCCAAAGCCCCCCTAGAAGTGCTGATGAGCAGGAGCAAGTCCAATGCTCACTGTGACCTTCCTTGCCTAATAAAACATTAATTTTTTATAAAACACATGTCATGATTTGGTATCTTTAGCTGCAACAAGGTTTCTAAAAATTGTTTGCTGCTTAGAGCAGATGATGGGGGGGGGGAGAATGGTGTAGAAAAAGGCAGAAAAGGGGAAGCAGAAAAAGGCAGAAAAGGGGAAGTAGAAAAAGAAAAAGGGGAAGTAGAAAAAGACAGAAAAGGGGAAGTAGAAAAGCAAAGTTTGCTTTTTTTTTTTTTTTTTCCCTAATGTAGGGTAGGAAAACAAGGAAAACAGAAGCCTGGCTGGTGTGAGCTGGAGGGAAATCCAGCATCCCACAGCTCCCAGCCAAATTTATATTTCAGATAAATTTTAAAAAAATTAAATAATTAAGAAAAAAATATATAATGAAGGGTTTTTGGAGCTGCAAAGGCCGTGCCATGCGGGCAGGCTGGGGGCTGTCAGTGCCACCTCCTGTCAGCCCTGCTGCACTGCACAGCCACGGAAATCCAGCTGGAAAACCAGGATTGCATCACCCAGCCCTGCTCCAACCCTTCCCCTCGGAAAAATCCTGCTTCCCACCCCTCCTCCCCAAACCAGGCAGGATTTCACAGCTGGAGCACGCCTGGGAGCCTCCATCATTACAGAATATATTTTATTTATGGATTTTTTACAAATATCTGTACAAGCCACGTGACATGTTTTTAAGTTAACGCTCTTTGTTTCTTCTTCTCCTCCGACACCTGAGTTATAATTGAAATACTGAGATGGAATTTGAGCTTCCAGCTGGATGAGGGGAAGGAGAGATGGATGAAAATGGATTTGGGTGGGTTCCCAGCCCTTTCCCTCTGGCAGTGCCAGCCTGCCCAGCTTGGGAACAGCTCTCCTTGCTGGCAGGGCAGCAAAATTTCTCAGTTATCTCACCCCAAACCTCCAGGCTGCAGATTTTTCAGGATTTAGGGATAAATAGGAAATGAGAAGACGGCGGACTCATGATTCCCAGAGAATCCTGCTGGCTCTCTGCCACTTCCCAGCTCTTGGGGACCTCCAGAGGGGACAAACCCCTGGATTCCTCCCCGTCCTCCAGTGCCCTGTGCCCTGCCAGCCACGTGGAGTTTCCCAAGTGATTCCTTGAGAGAGAGGAGAGGAGAGGGCACCTGTGCCAGAGAAAGGACTCAGATTTTCCACATCGACTCAGTCAGCTGGGACTGCAGCTCTCTCAAGCAAGGAAAATGTTTCCAGTGCCACTTTTGTCCTGCAAGCAGCAGCACAGGGAATGCCTGCGAGGTGCTGAATGGCTGCCAGGGCCAGCACAGGCCACTGCTCTGTCCCACAGGGAAAGGGGACTTGTGGTGACAATCCACACAGGACAAAGCAGAGCCTGTCTCTCACCTGGGTGAAGGGTGACCCCAAAAAGGCTCCTCTAGAAGTTATTTAGGTTTGGGGTGCAGGACAAAGCCAAGAGCCAGGGGGACAAATGCCCAGACTGAGAGTGTAGGTGATGATCCACGAGGATCCTGGCAGTGCCAGGGGCTTGGTGGCAGCTGTTGGGAGTTTGGGAAGAACATCACCCAGCTGGGAATTCAGGATTACAGCTGTTGGGAGTTTGGGAAGAACATCACCCAGCTGGGAATTCAGGGATTACAGCTGTTGGGATTTTGGGAAGAACACCCAGCTGGGAATTCAGGATTACAGCTGTTGGGAATTCAGGAAGAACATCACCCAGCTGGGAATTCAGGATTACAGCTGTTGGGAATTCAGGAAGAACATCACCCAGATGGGAATTCAGGATTACAGCTATTGGGATTTTGGGAAGAACACCCAGCTGGGAATTCAGGATTACAGCTGTTGGAAGTTCAGGAAGAACATCACCCAGCTGGGAATTCAGGATTACAGCTGTTGGGAGCTTGGGAAGAACACCCAGCTGGGAATTCAGGGATTACAGCTGTTGGGATTTTGGGAAGAACACCCAGCTGGGAATTCAGGATTACAGCTGTTGGGAATTCAGGAAGAACATCACCCAGTGGGAATTCAGGATTACAGCTGTTGGGAGTTTAAGAAGAACATCACCCAGCTGGGAATTCAGGATTACAGCTGTTGGGAGCTTGGGAAGAACATCACCCAGTGGGAATTCAGGGATTAGAGCTGCTGGGAGTTTGGGAAGAACACCCAGCTGGGAATTCAGGATTACAGCTGTTGGGAGTTTAAGAAGAACATCACCCAGCTGGGAATTCAGGATTACAGCTGTTGGGAATTCAGGAAGAACATCACCCAGTGGGAATTCAGGATTACAGCTGTTGGGATTTTGGGAAGAACACCCAGCTGGGAATTCAGGATTACAGCTGTTGGGATTTTGGGAAGAACACCCAGCTGGGAATTCAGGATTACAGCTGTTGGGAGTTCAGGAAGAACACCCAGCTGGGAATTCAGGATTACAGCTGTTGGGATTTTGGGAAGAACACCCAGCTGGGAATTCAGGGATTACAGCTGTTGGGATTTTGGGAAGAACACCCAGCTGGGAATTCAGGATTACAGCTGTTGGGAATTCAGGAAGAACATCACCCAGTGGGAATTCAGGATTACAGCTGTTGGGAGTTCAGGAAGAACACCCAGCTGGGAATTCAGGATTACAGCAATCCAGCCAGGTTAACACTGCCAGGGGACTGAGATCCCTCTGCAATAACCTGGCACAGCCTCAGGGTTGCTTTCCTCAGGAGAGGAAGGTGTGGGAGGCTCAGCTCCACGGTGCCACCACCCTGTCACACCCCACACACCTGCACAGGTGGGCAGTGAAGGAAGACACTTCCAGAGCACCTGCAGCTCTCCTCCATCCCAAATCAGCACCAAACCAGATTCCCCAAAATCCACACGGCCACAGGGTCACACCAGGCACAGCATGAGGGCTCTGGGGGCAAAAGGAACCTCGAGCAGCACGGGTGGGGTGGGCAACCTTATCAATATGATAATAAGTAATTCACCTAGTGAATCTGGGAACACCAGCCTGGAGGCAGAGCTGGGAAGTGCCTGGAACACCCTTCTCTGGCTACTCCCTAAGGCTGGGAACACACAACCTGAAGAGGTTCACAGTCTGAGTTTTGCTTTTGAAAACACCCCACCATGAACCTCAGCAGTGTTTAAGAACTGGTGGCTGCTCCCAGCTGTCACCATGAGCTTGGACACAACCTGAGGAAAGATCCCTGTGGCAGGGCAGGGCTCTGCTCTCATCCCCTTCTCACCAGCCCTGGCAGAGGAGTTGGGATTTGCCCCTCACTCCATGGACTGAAGGGGGGTCAGGCTCCTCCCAGCACCCCAAGTGTCACTCCAGCCCAGTTTAGTGTCCTCTGCTCCGAGCACTGACACCCAAAATGTGCTTTAAAACCCCTGCCCTCTTCAGCCCTCGTGCCAGGGCATTGTCCAGGTGGATGATGGTGCCAGGGTGAACCTCCTCATCCTCAGAGAGCACAGGGAAGGGTCTGTCCCCATCTGTCCCCTGACCCAGAGGGGTCAGGACAGTGTCGTGTCCCACGGGATCACTCCAAGCACGAGAGGAGCAGCTCCTGTCTCCCCATTCCATCCTTCCTGGGAGAGGTGAGGAGGGATATGACACTGGAAAAAATCAGTCCTGTGGGAAGGGGAATTCCACTCCCCTCAGCCTTAAACCAGAAAAAAAAAATCCATGGAATAGTTTTGAAAGCAACGTCTCTCCTGTAGTGTGACGTCAGTGCCCGCACAGGTACCGTCGTGTGTTTGCAGCAGGAAAGAAAACAAAAAAAGGAAAAAAAAACAAACCTTCCCCCCCCCCCAAAAAAAAAACCCATGGAAAATTGGATCAGGGCTGCAGCTCAGGCTGTCCTACCCTATCTGGATCTGCCCTGAGTACATGGTGAGCAGCACCATGATGGTGAAGCCCGTGAGCAGCCCCGCGTTCTGGATGGCAAAGGTGATCAGCGCACTGCCGTTCTGCTCGTCCTCCCGGCTCACCTCGTTCATCTCAGGGAACTGGGGGGGGGAAAGTGAAAAATTGGGATGGCAGGGCTCAGTGACAGCCCCTTCCTCCCTCAGCAAACATTCAGCACCCTCCCATCCTGGGGATTTCAGCCAGCAGAGAGATCTGTGTGTGCCAAGGGGACAGAGGGCAAGCTGAGCGTTTCCAAGAGAGAAATCCCACGGGCTCAGATTTGGGCTCAGGATTTGGGGTGAGGATTTACCATGTCAGCCAGTGCTATGTACAGGAACATCCCTCCAGCCAGAGCAAAGATCCAGTTGGCAGAGAAGTGGCTGCCAGCCACGATGCCAAAGGCCAGGCCCACGTAGCAGCAGCAGGCAGAGATGAAGTTGAAGAAGAGAGCCTGGCGAATGGTCATGCCAGCATTGAGCAGGATCACAAAGTCCCCTGGGGAAAGGAAGATGGGAGGATGAGGAGGGAAGGGCTGTCAGCAGCATTGGCACTGGATTGAACTCACAGAATCCCAGATTTGGAAGGATCAGAGTCCAACTGGACTGCACAGGACACCCCAAAAGTCACAGCATGTGCCAGCTCAAGTGTGGGTTCTCTGTGGCTGGCACTGACCATCACACTGCCCCTAAATCTGGACATTCACACCCAAACCTCCTTCACTGACCACTCCACTATTCCTAAATTTGAACATTGACACACAAACCTCCTTCACTGACCACTCCACTATTCCTAAATTTGAACATTGACACACAAACCTCCTTCACTGACCATTCTACTATTCCTAAATTTGAACATTGACACACAAACCTCGTTCACTGACCATACCACTATTCCTAAATTCAGACACTGACACCCAAACCTGCCTCTCCTTCACTGACCATTCCACTATTCTGAAATTTGGACATTGACACCCAAACCTGCCTCTCCTTCACTGACCATTCTACTATTCCCAAATTCAGATATTCACACCCAATTCTGCCTCTCCTTCACTGACCATTCTACTATTCCTGAATTCAGACATTGACACCCAAATCTCCTTCACTGACCACTCCACTATTCCTAAATTCAGACATTCAAACCCAAACTTCCTTCACTGGCCATTTCACTATTCCTAAATTCTGACATTCACACCCAAACCTGCCTCCCCCTCAACTCCCCCTAAATTTGAACATTCACACCCAAATTTGCCTCCCACTCACTGACCATACCACTATTCCCAAATTTGAACATTCACACCCAAACCTGCCTCTCCTTCACTGACCACTCCACTATTCCCAAATTCAGACATTCACACCCAAACCTGCCTCCCCCTCAACTCCCCCTAAATTTGGACATTCCCACCCAAACCCACTTCCCCCCTCCCAAACCGAGGTGCTGAGTTTTTTTTTTTTTTGTTTTTTTTGCCTTCAGATGCCTCCATCTAAATTTAAACCTCAGCCATCACATTACCTGGTTATTTTTAGAGCGGCGATTACTCAGAGCAGTTTACAGCCCTCCCTTACCAGCAGCATCACTCTTTACCCCACCCCAAATTCGCCTTTCTGGGGTGGAAAAAGGACTCCAGAGGGAGCAGGGAGAGGGAGTGACATACCCAGCTCGTGTGGGAACTCCTCACAGAGAATGGCCACGGAGGTGCTGATGCCCTGGAACACGGAGACGGTGAAGGAGGCGCCGATGGCCAGCCCGTCGATGAAGTTGTGGAGCCCGTCACTGAGCGTGATCATCCAGGCCAGGGTCCCGATGTCCGAGTACCTGACCTCCTTCAGCCAGTAGCACGCGCTCTGGGAGGCCTGCAGGTCCTGCCACAGCCCCCAGAACGGCCATCAGCACCCCAGAACTGGCATCAGGAACCCAGAACGGCCATCAGCACCCCAAAACTGCCATCAGGAATCCAGAACTGCCATCAGCACCCCAAAATAGCCATCAGGAACCCAGAACTGCCATCAGCACCCCAAAACTGCCATCAGGAACCCAGAACAGCCATCAGGACCCCAGAATGGCCATCAGCACCCTCAAATGGCCATCAGCACCCCAGAATGGCCATCAGCACCCCAGAATGGCCATCAGCACCCCAGAACTGGCATCAGGAACCCAGAACGGCCATCAGCACCCCAAAATAGCCATCAGGAACCCAGAACTGCCATCAGCACCCCAAAACTGCCATCAGCACCCCAAAACTGCCATCAGCACCCCAAAACTGCCATCAGGAACCCAGAACGGCCATCAGGAACCCAGAACTGCCATCAGGACCCCAGAACTGCCATCAGGACCCCAGAACGGCCATCAGGACCCTAAAACTGGCATCAGGAACCCAAAACTGGCATCAGGAACCCAGAACGGCCATCAGCACCCCTGAACAGCCATCAGGACCCCAGAACAGCCATCAGCACCCTACAATGGCCATCAGTATCCCAAAACTGCCATCAGGACCCCAGAACGGCCATCAGGACCCCAGAACGGCCATCAGGAACCCAGAATGGCCATCAGGAACCCAGAACGGCCATTAGCACCCCAAAATAGCCATTAGCATCCTCAAATGGCCATCAGCACCCCAAAACTGCCATCAGCACCCCAAAACTGCCATCAGGAACCCAGAACTGCCATCAGCACCCCAGAACGGCCATCAGCACCCCAAAACTGCCATCAGGACGCTAAAACTGCCATCAGCACCCCAGAATGGCCATCAGCACCCCAAAACAGCCATCAGGACCTAAAAACTTCCACCAGCATCCCAAAAACAACCATCAGCACCCTAAAACGGCCATCAGCATCCCAAAAAAAGCCACCAGCACCCCAAAACAACCATCAGCACATCAAAACAACCACCAGCACCCCAAAACTGCCATCAGCACCCCAAAACAGCCACCAGGACCCCAAAACTGCCATCAGCACCCCAAAACAACCACCAGCACCCCAAAAGAAGCACCAGCACCCAGTGGGGTCGCTGCCCCTGCAGCACTGCCCGACCCCAGCAGAGTTCTTTGCTCCCGCCCCGCCCGGGGGGTTTTGGGGTGCAGCGCCCCCCTCAGGCCGCGTCCCGCCTCACCTGCACCGACAGGGACGCGACGCCGCCCGCGGGGTCCCCGCCCGGGGCTCGGAGCTCCGGCCCCCCGGGGGTGTTGGGGATCATGCGGTCCAGCTCCCCGTTCTGCAGCTTCTCGGGCACCTCCTCCTGCCGCTGCCGGCCGGGCGCGGCCTCGGCGCCGTAGTGGCTGTGCCCGTGGTGGTGCTGCGGGAGGGGGCTGGCAGTCATCGTCCCAAAATTCCTGGTGCTTCCCACCTCATCATCCCAAAATTCCTGGTGCTTCCCACCCCATCGTCCCAAAATTCCTGCTCCTTCCCACCTCATCATCCCAAAATTCCTGCTGCTTCCCACCTCATCACCCTGGAACTGCTGATGTTCCCACCTCATCATCCCAAAATTCCTGCTGCTTCCCACCTCATCACCCTGGAACTGCTGATGTTCCCACCTCATCATCCCAAAATTCCTGCTGCTTCCCACCTCATCATCCTGGAACTGCTGATGTTCCCACCTCATCATCCTGAAACTCCTGGTGCTTCCCATCACACCATCCCAAAATTCCTGGTGCTTCCCACCCCATCATCCTGGAACTGCTGATGTTCCCACCTCATCATCCTGGAACTGCTGGTGCTTCCCACCCCATCATCCCGAAATTCCTGGTGTTTCCTGTCCCATCATCCTGGAACTCCTGGTGCTTCCCATCACACCATCCCAAAATTCCTGGTGCTTCCCACCTCATCATCCTGGAACTCCTGGTGCTGAAACTCCTGGTGCTTCCCACCCCATCATCCCAAAATTCCTGCTGTTTCCTGTCCCATCATCCTGGAACTCCTGATGTTCCCACCCCATCATCCTGGAACTCCTGGTGCTTCCTGTCCCACTATCCTGGAACTCCTGGTGCCTCTCACCTCATCATCCCAAAATTCCTGTTGTTTCTCACCACACCATCCTCAAATCCCTGCTATTTCCCACCCCCCATCCCAAAATTCCCGCTCTTCCCCCCCTCCCTGCCTCACCTGGTCCTTCTGCTTCAGGAGCATCTTGAGGATTTTCTCGGTGAAGAAGAAGAGGTAGAAGCCGCCGAAGACCACGGCGGATTTGGAGATGTAATCGTTCTCCTGGGGGTTGAACCCGAACGCCTGCGGGTAGGAGGGGACACGGGGCGGGGTCAGGAGCAGCTCCTGCCACCCTCCTTGTCCTCCCCCCGCCCCTGGGTGACACTGCGGGGGTGACACAGCTCCGAGCTCTGCTCAGGAGCAGCTGCTCAGAAAAAAAAACTTGGGTCTCGATCATTTCAGCATCCGAGGTATCCCTGCAATGGGATAGGGATCACAAAACCAGGCTCTGCTCGGCCCCCAGGGATAGAAAAAGCAATAAAAAGGCAAAAAAAGGGAATGAAAAGGCAAAAAAAGGCAATAAAGAGCCAAAAAAACAAATAAAAAGCAAAAAAAAAAAAAGGGAATAAAAAGCCAAAAAAAGCCAATAAAAAGCCAAAAAAAAGGGAATAAATGCAAATTCCCTGGCCAGGAGCGCTCCCTCCCCAGCTCCTGCCCTCCGTACCGACTGCGGGCTCCCCGCGCTGCCCCTTGTCCGGCAGCAGCCCCGGGGAGGGAGAGGAGCAGCCCCGGAGAGAGAGAGGAGCAGCCCCGGGGCGGGAGAGGAGCAGCCCCGGGAGAGAGAGGAGCAGCCCCGGGGCGGGAGAGGAGCAGCTCCGGGGAGAGAGAGCAGCAGCCCCGGGAGAGGAGCAGCCCCGGGAGAGGAGCAGCCCCGGGGAGGGAGAGGAGCAGCTCCGGGGAGAGGAGAGGAGCAGCCCCGGGGAGAGGAGAGGAGCAGCCCCGGGGCGGGAGAGGAGCAGCCCCGGGAGAGGAGCAGCCCCGGGGCGGGAGAGGAGCAGCCCCGGGAGAGGAGCAGCCCCGGGAGAGGAGCAGCCCCGGGGAGGGAGAGGAGCAGCCCCGGGGAGGGAGAGGAGCAGCCCCGGGGAGGGAGAGGAGCAGCCCCGGGGAGAGGAGAGGAGCAGCCCCGGGGAGAGGAGAGGAGCAGCCCCGGGGAGAGGAGAGGAGCAGCCCCGGGGCGGGAGAGGAGCAGCCCCGGGAGAGGAGCAGCCCCGGGGCGGGAGAGGAGCAGCCCCGGGAGAGGAGCAGCCCCGGGAGAGGAGCAGCCCCGGGGAGGGAGAGGAGCAGCCCCGGGGAGGGAGAGGAGCAGCCCCGGGGAGGGAGAGGAGCAGCCCCGGGGAGGGAGAGGAGCAGCCCCGGGGAGAGGAGCAGCAGCCCCGGGGAGAGGAGCAGCAGCCCCGGGGAGAGGAGCAGCCCCGGGAGAGGAGCAGCCCCGGGGAGAGGAGCAGCCCCGGGAGAGGAGCAGCCCCGGGAGAGGAGCAGCCCCGGGAGAGGAGCAGCCCCGGGGAGGGAGAGGAGCAGCCCCGGGGAGGGAGAGGAGCAGCCCCGGGGAGGGAGAGGAGCAGCCCCGGGGAGGGAGAGGAGCAGCCCCGGGAGAGGAGCAGCCCCGGGGAGGGAGAGGAGCAGCCCCGGGGCGAGAGAGGAGCAGCCCCGGGGCGAGAGAGGAGCAGCCCCGGGGCGAGAGAGGAGCAGCCCCGGGAGAGGAGCAGCCCCGGGGAGGGAGAGGAGCAGCCCCGGGGAGGGAGAGGAGCAGCCCCGGGGCGAGAGAGGAGCAGCCCCGGGGCGAGAGAGGAGCAGCCCCGGGAGAGGAGCAGCCCCGGGAGGGAGAGGAGCAGCCCCGGGGAGGGAGAGGAGCAGCCCCGGGAGGGAGAGGAGCAGCAGCCCCGGGGCGAGAGAGGAGCAGCCCCGGGGCGAGCAGCAGCCCGGGGCCGCCAGCCCAGCCCGTCCTACCTCGGGGATGAGCTGGAACAGGGCGTTGGAGTAGAGAGTTCCAATCGCCAGGGCTATGAAGTAGAGCAGCAGCCTCTTGTAAAAGGTTTTCTTCATGAAGGGCACCACGCTGGCTCCCAGCAGCGAGCACAGCGAGATGACGGACACGCAGAGCAACCCGAACCCCCAGACTGGGCAGGGCCAGCCCACCCCGGGATGGGAGGGAGGAGTGGGGATGGCGGGGGGGGGTCCGCAGAGAAGGGAGAGAGAAAAGGAAATTCATTAGTGATTGTGTTTCATCAGCTGCTTCCCGGGGGGAACCCGGCGCTGAGCGGCTTTGGGTGGTGTCAGTGAGGTTTGGTAGCCAGGTTGTGGTCCAGCTAGCCAGGTTGTGTTCAGGTTGTGTTCCAGCTAGCCAGGTTGTGGTCCAGCTAGCCAGGTTGTGTTCCTAGCCAGGTTGTGGTCCAGCTAGCCAGGTTGTGGTCCAGCTAGCCAGGTTGTGTTCCTAGCCAGGTTGTGTTCCTAGCCAGGTTAGTAGCCAGGTTGTGTTCCAGCTAGCCACCACCTCTGCTGTGTGGGTCATTCCCAAGCCACACAGCAGCCAGGTTGTGTTCCAGCTAGCCAGGTTGTGTTCCAGCTAGCCAGGCTGTGTTCCTAGCCAGGTTAGTAGCCAGGTTGTGTTCCAGCTAGCCACCACCTCTGCTGTGTGGGTCATTCCCAAGCCACACAGCAGCCAGGTTGTGTTCCAGCTAGCCAGGTTGTGTTCCAGCTAGCCAGGCTGTGTTCCTAGCCAGGTTAGTAGCCAGGTTGTGTTCCAGCTAGCCACCAGCTCTGCTGTGTGGGTCATTCCTAAAGCCACACAGCAGCCAGGTGAGTAGCCAGGTTGTGTTCCTAGCCAGGCTGTGTTCCAGCTAGCCAGGTTGTGTTCCAGCTAGCCAGGTTGTGTTCAGGTTGTGTTCCAGCTAGCCAGGTTGTGTTCCAGCTAGCCAGGCTGTGTTCCTAGCCAGGTTAGTAGCCAGGTTGTGTTCCAGCTAGCCACCAGCTCTGCTGTGTGTGTCATTCCTAAAGCCACACAGCAGCCAGGCTGGTAGCCAGGTTCTGTCCCAGCTAGCCACCAGCCATGCTGTGTGTGTCACTCCAAATCCACAGCAGCCAGGTTGGTAGCCAGGTTCTGTCCCAGCTAGCCACCAGCCCTGCTGTGTCACTCCAAAGCCACAGCAGCCAGGTTGGTAGCCAGGCTGTGTCCCAGCTAGCCACCAGCCCTGCTGTGTCACTCCAAAGCCACAGCAGCCAGGTTGGTAGCCAGGTTCTGTTCCAGCTAGCCACCAGCTCTGCTGTGTCACTCCAAAGCCACAGCAGCCGGGTTCCCCCAGCACCTCGTACACTCCATCCCTGCTGCAGCCAGGGAGCTGCTGTGGGGCTGGACTGTACTCCAGGAATTGGAGGTGCTTCCTTTTTAAATAAAACTTGCAGTTCTAGAGCTGAAAAAGGAGCTTTGAATAAAACAAAAAAACCAAAAAAAAAACCAAACATCTCACAGCACATTTGCCTGCCAGCAATGGGGAAAACCCACTGAGATTTTAAAGCTGGATGTGCCAAACCCAGCTCATCCTCTGAGGAGGTACCTGGACCACATTCCAAAAGTTTCCAGTCCAGGGGGATTTATTTCTTCAGCTCCAGAACTGCTCAATTACAACACAATTAATTTCTGGGATTTCTGTCGGTCCCATCAGAGCACCAGGAAACCTCGTGGAAACCAGAACCAGGGGCTGGGCAATCAGGAAGAGGGAGGAAAAAAAAGCAATTCAAGGATTTGTTAAAGTTGGCTGATTGCAGAGGGAGCTGCTGCTTCTCCAGGTTATTCTCCTTGCTTGTATGGATATCTGATCATATTTTCATGGATATTTCACATTTTTTTCCCTCTGGTTCATGGGAATTCACAGCAGAGCCATGTGGATATCTGATCATATTTTCAGGGATATTCCATATTATTTTTTCCTCTGCCTCATGGGAACTCACAGCAGAATTAGATGGATATTTAATCATATTTTCAGGGATATTCCAGGTTTTTTTTTTCTTTGGTTCATGGGAACTCATAGCACAGTTATGTGGATATCTGATCATATTTTCATGGATATTCCATATTTTTTTCTCTCTGGTTAATGGGAACTCACAGCACAGTTATGTGGATATTTGATCATATTTTCAGGGATATTCCATATTATTTTTTCCTCTAGTTCACAGGAACTCACAGCAGAATTAGATGGATATTTGATCATATTTTCAGGGATATTTCACTTTTTTTTTCCTCTGGTTCATGGGAACTCACAGCAGAATTAGATGGATATTAAATAATATTTTCAGGGATATTTTTTCCTCTGGCTCACAGGAACTCACAGCAGAATTAGATGGATATTAAATAATATTTTCAGGGATATTTTTTCCTCTGGCTCACAGGAACTCACAACAGAATCAGATAGATATTTGAACATATTTTCAGGGATATTCCATATTATTTTTTCCTCTAGTTCACAGGAACTCACAGCAGAATTAGATGGATATTTGATCATATTTTCAGGGATATTTCACTTTTTTTTTCCTCTGGTTCACGGGAACTCACAGCAGAGTTAGATGGATATTTGGTCATATTTTCAGGAATATTTCACATTTTTTTCCTCTGGTTAATGGGAACTCACAATAGAATTATATGGATATTTGATCATATTTTCAGGGATATTCCATGTTATTTTTTCCTCTAGTTCACAGGAACTCACAGTAGAATTAGATGGATATTAAATAATATTTTCAGGGATATTTTTTCCTCTAGTTCACAGGAACTCACAGCAGAATTAGATGGATATTAAATAATGTTTTCAGGGATTTTTTTTCTCTGGCTCACAGGAACTCACAGCAGAATCAGATGGATATTAAATAATATTTTCAGGGATATTTCAGTGCTATTCCCACCAGCGTGGCTGAGCACACCCCAAGCAGCATCACCCATCTCCCACCACACCCCGAATTTCGGAGCGTTTCCCGGTGCTGGGAGGGACCAACAAACCCCTGCAGAGCCCTTAGAGCCAAACCCTGAGCTGGGGACGGAGCTGGGGCGGAGCAGGGCGAGGCTGGGGCGGTTCTACCTCGGGGACGAGCTGCAGGAGCGCGTTAGAGAGCAGCGTGCCGATGGAGAGAGCCACGAAGAACAGCAGCACCCGGCTGAAAAAATCCTTGCGGGAGCAGGGCACGATCAGCACTCCGAGCAGGGAGGCCGCGTTAATCACCGACACGCTCACCACACCAAAGCCCCACGCTGCGGGACGAGACACACCGGGGGACACGTTACCCGGCTTGGGGAGGGGCTGGGGGGCTCCGGGTGCCCCCGAGCTGGGGGGGTGGAGGAACTGGGATGGGATGGGATGGGATGGGATGGGATGGGATGGGATGGGATGGGGTGGGATGGGATGGAGGAACTGGGATGGGATGGAGGAACTGGGGGGGGGGCTGGGCTGGGATGGGATGGGATGGGATGGAGGAACTGGGGGGCTCCGGGTGCCCCTGAACTGGGGGGGATGGAGGAACTGGGATGGAGGAACTGGGATGGGATGGAGGAACTGGGATGGGATGGGATGGGATGGGATGGAGGAACTGGGATGGGATGGAGGAACTGGGATGGGATGGAGGAACTGGGATGGAGGAACTGGGATGGGATGGAGGAACTGGGATGGGGATGGAGGAACTGGGAGGGGATGGAGGAACTGGGATGGGATGGAGGAACTGGGATGGGATGGGGATGGAGGAACTGGGATGGGATGGAGGAACTGGGATGGGATGGGATGGGATGGGATGGGATGGAGGAACTGGGATGGGATGGAGGAACTGGGATGGGATGGAGGAACTGGGATGGGATGGAGGAACTGGGATGGGATGGAGGAACTGGGATGGAGGAACTGGGATGGGATGGAGGAACTGGGATGGGGATGGAGGAACTGGGATGGAGGAACTGGGATGGGATGGAGGAACTGGGATGGGATGGGATGGGATGGGATGGAGGAACTGGGATGGGGATGGAGGAACTGGGATGGGATGGGATGGGATGGGATGGGATGGAGGAACTGGGATGGGATGGAGGAACTGGGATGGGATGGAGGAACTGGGATGGGATGGAGGAACTGGGATGGGATGAAGGAACTGGGATGGGGATGGAGGAACTGGGATGGGATGGAGGAACTGGGATGGGATGGGATGGGATGGAGGAACTGGGATGGGATGGAGGAACTGGGATGGGATGGAGGAACTGGGATGGAGGAACTGGGATGGGATGGGATGGAGGAACTGGGATGGGATGGAGGAACTGGGATGGGATGGAGGAACTGGGATGGGATGGGATGGGATGGAGGAACTGGGATGGGATGGAGGAACTGGGATGGGATGGGATGGGATGGGATGGGATGGGATGGGATGGAGGAACTGGGATGGGATGGGATGGAGGAACTGGGATGGGATGGAGGAACTGGGATGGGATGGAGGAACTGGGATGAGATGGAGGAACTGGGATGGGATGGGATGGAGGAACTGGGATGGGATGGGATGGAGGAACTGGGATGGGATGGAGGAACTGGGATGGGATGGAGGAACTGGGATGGGATGGGATGGGATGGGATGGGATGGAGGAACTGGGATGGAGGAACTGGGATGGGATGGAGGAACTGGGATGGAGGAACTGGGATGGGATGGAGGAACTGGGATGGGATGGAGGAACTGGGATGGGGATGGAGGAACTGGGATGGGATGGAGGAACTGGGATGGAGGAACTGGGGGGGGATGGAGGAACTGGGATGGGATGGAGGAACTGGGATGGGATGGAGGAACTGGGATGGGATGAAGGAACTGGGATGGGGATGGAGGAACTGGGATGGGATGGGATGGAGGAACTGGGATGGGATGGAGGAACTGGGATGGGATGGGATGGGATGGAGGAACTGGGATGGGATGGAGGAACTGGGATGGGATGGGATGGGATGGGATGGGATGGGATGGGATGGGATGGGATGGGATGGGATGGGATGGGATGGAGGAACTGGGATGGGATGGAGGAACTGGGATGGGATGGGATGGAGGAACTGGGATGGGATGGAGGAACTGGGATGGGGATGGAGGAACTGGGATGAGATGGAGGAACTGGGATGGGATGGAGGAACTGGGATGGGATGGAGGAACTGGGATGGGATGGAGGAACTGGGATGGGATGGAGGAACTGGGATGGGATGGAGGAACTGGGATGGAGGAACTGGGATGGGATGGAGGAACTGGGATGGGATGGAGGAACTGGGATGGGATGGAGGAACTGGGATGGGATGGAGGAACTGGGATGGGATGCTGGGAAAGGCTGGAGCTGGGTGGGCATCCCCCAGTTCAGGGGTGAGGTCAGCCCTCCCACCCGTGGGGACTCACAGCAGAATTAAATGGATATTTGACCATATTTTCATAGATATTTCAGGTTTTTTCCTCTCTGGTTAATGGGAACTCACAGCAGAATTAGATGGATATTTCATCGGATATTTTCAGGGATATTTCACTTTTTTTTCCTCTCTGGTTCACAGGTACTCACAGCAGTTATGTGAATATTGATCACACTTTCATGGCTATTTCACTTTTTTCCTCTCTGGTTCACAGGAACTCACAGCAGAATTATATGGATATTTGACCATATTTTCATAGATATTTCAGGTTTTTATCCCTCTGGTTCACAGGAACTCACAGCAGTTATGTGGATATTGATCATATTTTCAGGGATATTCCATAATTTTTTTCCCTCTGGTTCATGGGAACTCACAGCAGAATTAAATGGATATTTGATCGGATATTTGATCATATTTTCATAGATATTTCAGGTTTTTTTCCCTCTGTTTCACAGGATCTCACAGCAGAATTTGATGGATATTTGATCATATTTTCATGGATATTTCACTTTTTTTCCCTCTCTGGCTCACAGGAACTCACAGCAGAGTTATATGGATATTGACCATATTTTCAGGAATATTCCATAATTTTTTTCCCTCTGGTTAACAGGAACTCCAGCAGAATTATGTGAATATTTGATCATATTTTCATGGATATTTCACTTTTTTTCCTTCTGGTTAATGGGAACTCACAACAGAATTATATGAATATTTGATCATATTTTCAGGGATATTTCCCTTTTTTTTCCTTCTGGCTCACAGGAACTCGCAGCAGAGTTATATGGATATATGATCATATTTTCAGGGATATTCCATAATTTTTTTCCCTCTGGTTCACAGGAACTCACAGCACAGTTATGTGAATATTGATCATATTTTCAGGGATATTTCACTTTTTTTTCCCCCTCTGGCTCACAGGAACTCACAGCAGTGTTATATAGGTAATTGATCACATTTTGATGGATATTTCACATTTTTTCCCTCTGGCTCCCACCCCTGAGCCCACCCCCCAATCTGCACACACCAAGCAGGATCAAACATCTCATCCCATCCCATCCCACTGCTGATCCAGCTATCCCAGGGCTCATCCCAGTAAGAACCAGCTCCATCCCAGTAAGAACCAGCTCCATCCCCAGCCAGGATCCAGACCAGCTATCCCAGCTATCCCAGGGCTCATCCCAGTAAGAACCAGCTCCATCCCAGTAAGAACCAGCTCCATCCCCAGCCAGGATCCAGACCAGCTATCCCAGCTATCCCAGAGCTCATCCCAGTAAGAACCAGCTCCATCCCAGTAAGAACCAGCTCCATCCCAGTAAGAACCAGCTCCATCCCCAGCCATCCCCAGCCATCCCCAGCCATCCCCAGCCATCCCATCCCATCCCATCCCATCCCATCCCATCCCATCCCATCCCATCCCATCCCATCCCATCCCATCCCATCCCATCCCATTGCTCATCCATCTATCCCAAAGCTCATCCCAGTAAGAACCAGCTCCATCCCAGTAAGAACCAGCTCCATCCCCAGCCAGGATCCAGACCAGCTATCCCAGGGCTCATCCCAGTAAGAACCAGCTCCATCCATCCCATCCCATCCCATCCCACTGCTCATCCATCCATCCCAGCTATCCCAGAGCTCATCCCAGTAAGAACCAGCTCCATCCCAGTAAGAACCAGCTCCATCCCAGTAAGAACCAGCTCCATCCCCAGCCAGGATCCAGACCAGCTATCCCAGGGCTCATCCCAGTAAGAACCAGCTCCATCCCATCCCATCCCACTGCTCATCCATCCATCCCAGCTATCCCAGGGCTCATCCCAGTAAGAACCAGCTCCATCCCAGTAAGAACCAGCTCCATCCCAGTAAGAACCAGCTCCATCCCAGTAAGAACCAGCTCCATCCCAGCCAGGACCCAGCAGTGGGACCCCGTTACCTTCGGCTGAGCTGGGCCTGCTCTCCTCTGGCTGCTGCTGCTCCTGGCCCTGCAGGGCTGCAGAGGAACAGGCTCCTGACTCCAGCTGCTGCAGGATGCTGGGGCAGAACTGCTGCAACTCCCTGGGCCCCACCACGGAGCCCTGGCTCAGGTTGTGGATGGCAAAGAGCTCCCCCGAGCTGAAGCACTGGGGGGAGGAGCAGGAGTCACTGGGGATTGCCACAGATCCGCTGGGAGGGGTTTGGGGACACACAGGGAGGGTTTGGGGACACGCAGGGAGGTTTGGGGACACGCAGGGAGGGTTTGGGGACACACAGGGAGGGTTTGGGGACACACAGGGAGGGTTTGGGGACACACAGGGAGGTTTGGGGACACACAGGGTAAATTTGGGGACACACAGGGAGGGTTTGGGGACACAAAGGGTGAATTTGGGGACACACAGGGAGGATTTGGGGACACACAGGGAAGTTTTGGGGGCTCACAGGGAGGGTTTGGGGACACACAGGGAGGGTTTGGGGACACAAAGGGTGAATTTGGGGACACACAGGGTGAATTTGGGGACACACAGGGAGGTTTGGGGACACAAAGGGTAAATTTGGGGACACACAGGGAGGTTTGGGGACACACAGGGAGGTTTGGGGACACACAGGGTGAATTTGGGGACACAAAGGGTAAATTTGGGGACACACAGGGAGGTTTGGGGACACACAGAGTAAATTTGGGGACACACAGGGTGAATTTGGGGACACACAGGTAGGATTTGGGGGCTCACAGGGAGGTTTTGGGAGCTCACAGAGAGGTTTTGGGGGTGCACAGGGAGGATTTGGGGGCTCACAGGGAGGATTTGGAGACCCAGAGAGAAGTTTTGGGGGTCCACAAGGAAATTTTGGAGACCCACACGGAGGATTTGGGGCTCCACAGGGAAATTTTAGGGACCCACAGGGAAGTTTTGGGAGCCCACAGGGAGATTTGGTGTCCCCAGGGAAGTTTTGAAGGTCCACAGGGAAGTTTTGAGGGTCCCCAGGGAGGTTTTGGGGGCCCACAGGAAATTTTAGGGACATACAGGGAGGTTTGGGGACCCACAGGGAGGTTTGGGGACCCACAGGGAAGTTTTGGGGGCTCACAGGGAGGTTTTGGGGACACACAGGGTAAATTTGGGGACCTACAGGGAGGATTTGGGGACACACAGGGAGGATTTGGGCTCCCCAGGGAGAATTTGGGGCTCCCCAGGGAGAATTTGAGGACCCAGAGGGAGGATTTTGTGTCCCCAGGGAGGTTCTGGGCTCCCCAGGCAGGTTCTGGGGCTCCCCAGGGAGGATTTTGTGTCCCCAGGGAAGTTCTGGAGGTCCCCAGGGAGGATTTGAGGACCAAGAGGGAGGATTTTGTGTCCCCAGGAAGGTTCTGGTGTCCCCAGGCAGGATCTGGGCTCCCCAGGAAGGTTCTGGGGCTCCCCAGGGAGGTTCTGGTCTCCCCAGGCAGGATCTGGGCTCCCCAGGAAGGTTCTGGGGCTCCCCATGGAGGTTCTGGGGCTCCCCATGGAGGTTCAGGTGTCCCCAGGCAGGTTCAGGTGTCCCCAGGGAGGTTCAGGTGTCCCCAGGCAGGTTCTGGGGCTCCCCAGGCAGGTTCTGGTGTCCCCAGGCAGGTTCTGGGCTCACCTGGGACAGGTTGAGGGGCTGCTGGGGGCTGTGGCTGCCGTTGGGGTGGCCCCTGCCCAGCCCCAGGCGGGCGAGCAGCGCCGAGAGCTGCCCCAGGCTGAGCCCCTGCCCGTCCCCGGCCCCGCAGCGCTGCAGCAGCGCCCGCAGGAGGGAGGCTGCAGACACGGGGGGGGGGGGTCCCCGCCCGCCCCCAGCCCCCAGGGCAGCAGCAGCAGCAGCAGCAGCAGCAGCAGCAGGCAGCAGCGCTGGGAGCCCAGCCCGGGGGTCATGGTGACACTGGGATGCTGCGGGAGAGAGGAGAGAGGTGAGGGGTGGGTGTTGCCAGTGCTACAACACAGCTACAAACACAGACTGAGAAACATAACCGTGGCTCCAAACACAGCTTCAAACACCTAACTATGGCTCCACACACAGCCCCAAACAGCTCAATCATAGCCCCAAATACAGCTACAAACACAGACTGAAAAACATAACCACGGCTCCAAAAACAGACCCAAACACAGCTACAAACACAGACTGAAAAACCTAACCGTGGCTCCAAACACAGCCCCAAAAACCTAACCACGGCTCCAAATACAGCCCCAAATAAACCAGAGCTCCAATCACAGCCCCAAACACAGCACAAACACAGACTGAAAAACCCAACCGTGGCTCCAAACACAGCCACAAACACAGACCCAAACACCTAACCACGGCTCCAAACACAGCCCCAAACAGCTCAATCATAGCCCCAAATACAGCCCCAAACACAGCTCCAAACACCTAACCATGGCCTCAAACACAGCCCCAAACAGCTCAATCACAGCCCCAAACACAGCTACAAACACAGACTGAAAAACCTAACCATGGCTCCAAACACAGCCCCAAACACAGCTCAAACACAGCCCCAAACACAGCCCCAAACACAGCCCCAAACACAGACCCAAACACCTCAACCATGGCCCCAAACACAGCTCCAAACAGCTCAACCAGTGCTCCAAACACAGCCCCAAACACAGCCCCAAACAGCTCAATCACAGCCCCAAACACAGCTACAAACAGAGCCCCAAACACCTAACCACGGCTCCAAATACAGCCCCAAACAGCTCAACCATGGCTCCAAAAACAGCTCCAAACAGCTCAATCATAGCCCCAAACACAGCTCCAAACAAACACAGCCCCAAACACAACCACAGCTCCAACCACGGCTCCTCCAGCCCCAAACACGGAATTTTAATCAGGGACAGGGAGGGCAGAGCTGCAGGAACACAGATCCTGGGAGGACTCAGGGTTTTCCCACAGTTTTTCCATGCAGGATCATCTCCCCCCCTGCTGCTCCTCCTCCCCCAGCCCCTCGCTCACCACGGCACCTCAGGGACCCTGGGAAGAGCAGGAGGGTTGGGAAGGAGGCGGGGCTGTGCCAAAATCCAGCTGTGCCAGCCCCAAATCCAGCTGTGCCAGCCCCAAATCCAGCTGTGGCACCCCAAATCCAGCTGTGCCAGCTCCAATTCCAGCTGTGCCAGCCCCAAATCCAGCTGTGCCAGTCCAAATCCAGCTGTGCCAAAATCCAGCTGTGCCAGCCCCAAATCCAGCTGTGCCAGCTCCAAATCCAGCTGTGGCACCCCAAATCCAGCTGTGGCACCCCAAATCCACCTGTGCCAACCGCAAATCCGCCTGTTCCAGCCCTAAATCCAGCTATGCCAGCCCCAAATCCAGCTGTGCCAGCCCCAAATCCAGCTATGCCAGCCCCAAATCCAGCTGTGCCAGCCCCAAATCCAGCTGTGGCATCCCAAATCCAGCTGTGCCAGCCCCAATTCCAGCTGTGCCAGCCCCAAATCCAGCTATGCCAATCCCCAAATCAAGTTATACCAGCCCCAAATCCACCTCTGTCAACCCCAAATCCAGCTGTGCCAGCTCCAATTCCAGCTGTGCCAGCTCCAAATCCAGCTGTGCCAGCCCCAAATCCAGCTGTGCCAGCCCCAATTCCAGCTGTGCCAGCCCCAATTCCAGCTGTGCCAACCTCAAATCCAGCTGTGCCAGCCCAAATCCAGCTATGCCAACCCCCAATCCAGCTGTGCCAACCCCAAATCCAGCTGTGGCTCCCCAAATCCACCTGTGCCAACCGCAAATCCGCCTGTTCCAGCCCTAAATCCAGCTGTGCCAGCCCCAATTCCAGCTGTGCCAGCCCCAAATCCAGCTCTCTGGGGGTGAGGAGTCACGCTCCAGCCCCTGGCCAGGCGTGGATCCCCTGGGTGTCACCAGGGCTGGGACACCAACACCTCCAGGAGCACCCAGAGGAACACAGGAGCCCCGAGGACAGAGGTGGCCTGTTCATCAGGTTACAGTTTAACCAGGATAATTACCATGAACCCGGTGCTTCCCTGCTCTAACTGGAGGTGCCTTTATAGTGTTTGCCCAGAACTAATCCTTGCCCTCTCTGTGCCTTTCATCTGTGCCGGGGATTGATAAAAGAGGGGTGGCCCAGCCCTGGGGTGCAAAGGAAGGGGCTCAGGGACAGGGGGGGACGCCAGGCACGACCTGCACGTCCACCTTGGGAGGCACCCAAGAGCCTGGAGCTTCCTGGAAAAGCTTCCCCTGTAAAAGTGGATGGAAAATTTGGGATTCACAAGGAGAAAATAAAAAATCTGCTGCCTCCACCAGTGCAGCAGCTCCTGATCCCCCTGAGCCCTTCCCAGGGCTCCTGGACACCCTGCAGTGCCTGGCCTGTGCTGACAGCTCACAGGCTCCAGGCTCTTCCAAAAACCAGGACGATTTTGAAGCCTGGCCAAGCAATTGTTCCAAAAATAACCTGGGGCCAGGATTTCCACGGGGAGCCGCGCTCCCCGCGCAGGACCCCGCTCCCCCCGGAGGCTCCCACATTCCCACAGGTTTTACCAGCTTACCACCACTTTGTGAGCTTTGTTCTCCTGCAGGTCTCAGCCTCCTCCTGCCAGGGCTCAGCTCGGATGCTTTGATTTAACCCCTCTCCTCCCAAATCGAGAGCAGGGAACACGCTGCTGGGGTGGGGGGACCCGGGGGATCTCTGCCCCTTCAGCATCCCCATCCCAATCCATCCTCCCAGCTGGGTTCTCCCGGGTTATATGGGACACCCAGTGAGGCTGAGATCCCGCAGGCGCTGGCACACAGCCCACCGTGCCAGAGGTCTGTCCTGGCTGCCCTCACGTCCCTCTGGCTGCCCTTCCCAGCCCGGTGCTCCCCATCTCCTCGGTCCCGCTGCCTGCACACCGATCCTGCCAAGGCACGCAGCTCCGCCCGCTGCCAAAATCCCTCCCGGGGGTTTCTCCCAAAGCCGGGCTGAGCCGGATCCACCCAGGGAGGAAAACCGGACCTCGATTTTCCCGCTGCTGCCAAGGGAAAGGCAGAGCCGGGCAGCGGCCGGAGCTGCTCGGGCTCGCTCCGTTTTAGGGCAAAACGAGGAGAGGAGGAGCCGCCCCTGCGGAGGAGAAGGGCCCAAAAAAGAGAGATCCAGACATGCCGGGGGGCTCCGGGCTGCTGGCACCCAGGGCAAGGCAGGAGGGTGCCGAGCACACCCAGCGCAGCATCCCGGGATAAAGAACATCGACATCTCTTTATCATCGATAAAGAACAGCGAAGAACATGAACCCTCGCCATCCCCCGAGCCCCCCGAGCCCCCCGAGCCCCCCGGCTCCATCAGCGCTACCTTCAAGGGCGTCCTTCCAGCGGGATCGCTCCCGGAGCCCGCAGCAGCGCCTGACCTACTTTATTCTATCTGCGCTCGGGATGGGCGCGGGCACGAACCGCTGCCCGCCGAGGGAGGGATGTGCCCGCCTGCCACGACGGCAGCTCGCAGGGCCAGGAAAAGCCTTCCCATGTCCGCTGCCCAGGGAGGATCATCGATCCCGGCCGCAAGCCGCGCATCTCCGCCCCCCGCTCCGAGCGGGAAGGTGACGCCGGCAATAAGAACCGCTGGCACGGGGCGAGCGTGACCCCGGCGACGTCAGCCCAGCGCCGGACGCTTCCCGAAACAGGAGGGGAGGGGGGCAGCGGGGGAGCCCAAAATCCAAAAATCCCAAAAAAATCCCAAAATCCCAAAATTCGGGTTCCTTCCGCAGCAAACGCCGCTCCCTCCTCCACGTGTGCTGCGGGTCCCGGAGGTTTTCCCGGGGGCAGATGGGCGGCGATAGCGGGAGATGCCCCGGGAGATGCCCCGAGCATCCCACCCCACAGGGACCCCCCAGTCCTGCCCAGCGCCCCCCAGACCGGAGCTGCTGCTGCCCCCCAGTCCCTGCCCCATCCCGCCCCAGTCCCCATTCCCCCGCCACTGCCTGGTCCCAGAGCTTCCCCTGGTGCTGCCAGACCCCATAACTGGGCCCTGCACCCCATAAAAGGGTCCTGCACCCCATAACAGAGTCCCGCACCCCATAACAGCGTCCTGCACCCCATAACAGCGTCCCGCACCCCATAACAGCGTCCTGCACCCCATAACAGCGTCCTGCACCCCATAACAGAGTCCCGCACCCCATAACAGCGTCCTGCACCCCATAACAGAGTCCCGCACCCCATAACAGAGTCCCGCACCCCATAACAGCGTCCTGCACCCCATAACAGAGTCCCGCACCCCATAACAGGGTCCCGCACCCCATAACAGCGTCCTGCACCCCATAACAGAGTCCTGCACCCCATACATGAGTCCTGCACCCCATAACAGGGTCCTGCACCCCATAACTGAGCCCGGCACCCCATAACAGGGTCCTGCACCCCAAAACTGAGTCCTGCACCCCATAACAGAGTCCTGCACCCCATAACAGAGTCCCGCACCCCATAACAGCGTCCTGCACCCCATAACAGAGTCCTGCACCCCATACATGAGTCCTGCACCCCATAACAGGGTCCTGCACCCCATAACTGAGCCCGGCACCCCATAACAGGGTCCTGCACCCCAAAACTGAGTCCTGCACCCCATAACTGAGCCCGGCACCCCATAACAGGGTCCTGCACCCCATAAATGAGTCCTGCACCCCATAACAGGGTCCCGCACCCCATAAATGAGTCCCGCACCTCAGACCCCACCTCTACCTGCCCCAGACCTCACGGGCAGTCCCAAAACGAGCCCCCATTGCTGCCCTCACGCCCTAAGACCAGTCCCAAACCCTAAACAGCCGCTGCCCGCATCCCCCATCCTTCCCCGCATCCCCCATCCCCATCCGGGGCTCGGGGCCGGCCCCAGCGCGCTCCCCCCGCTCCGCTGCCGCTCTCCCGGCTGCGGCCCGCCCTGCAGCCGGCTCCCCGTGTCACGGCAGGGCTGCCGCGCCCGTCCCGGTTTATCCCGGTTTATCCCGGTCCATCCCGGTTTATCCCGGTCCTACCTCCGCTCCCGCTCCCGCTCCCGCCGCCGCCGCTCGGGGCCGCGCAGGGCGCATGCGCGGCCGCAGGCACGGGGAGCGCGCGCATTGGCTGGAGCATCATCAGGCCACGCCCCCAGCACCGGGACACGCCCCCAGCACCGGGACACGCCCCCTGCGCTGGGACCCCCCCCAAAAATCGCACCCAGGACCCCCCAAAATCCAACCAGGAACCCCCAAAAATTCCACCCGCTAGTCCCCCAAAATCCCACCCGGGAACTCTCAAAAACTCGTCCGGGACCCCTCAAATATCCCAGCTGGGACCTCCTAAAAAAATCCCCCACTAGACCCCTTAAAAAGTCCCACCCCAGAACCCCCAAAAATCCAACCCAGGACCCCTAAAAAATCCCACCTGGAACCCCCCAAAATCCAACCGGGAACCCCCAAAAATTCCACCCCGGAACCCTCAAAAACCCATCCAGAACCCCTCAAATATCCCATCTGGGACCCCCTAAAAAAATCCCACCCCAGAACCCCCAAAACCCCGTCTGGGACCTCTCAAAAAATCCAACCCGGGAACCCCAAATAGCCCCAACACCCCCCAGGGCACTGGGACCCCACTCACTCACCCCAGGAGCACCAAGAACTCCAAAAATTTTGGGAAACCCAAAATCCCATCCTAGACCCCCTAAAAAAATCGCACACCAAAATTTCCAACTTGTGACTCACCCCAAAAATTCTCCCCAAACCCCCGGGGAGCACAGGGCACCCCAAACCCCTCATGGGATCCCCAAACTGCCTGAGGGCACCACGGGGACCTCCCCAAACCCCCTTTAGGGACACAGGGCACCCCAAACCCCCCTGAACCCCATCCCGAGGGGTCACAGCACCAAACACGCCCTGGGGTGGGGCTGGGGGACCCCAAAAACCCCCTGGAAAAGCCCAGGGGGGCAAATCCCGGCAGCCAGACCCCTCCTGGCTCCTCTCCTGTGCCAAGGAGCTGCCAGGGACAAGGACAATCTGAGCTGGGACACAAAAAGCTGCTGGAGGGGGTCAGGCAGAGCTGGGGACCCCCAAAACCCCCAGCTCAGCACCCCCAGGGCTAAAATTTGTTCCTAAATCCCATCCCAGGTTGGGCCACGGCTGCCAAAGTCCACCAGGGTTGGCAAATAAACGGGGATAAATGATTAACCCAGGGCACAAGGTGACAGCTGTGGTGGCACTGCTGCTGTGACCCCCCAAGGATGAGGGGCCACCAGCACCCCCACCCCCAAAATACACCAGGGAGCAGCTGCCAGCAACGATTTTATTGGAATGAACCAAAAAACTGGTTACAGTGAAGAGAAAAGTTAGGGAATTCCAACTTCTGACTGAGGCAAAAAAAAAAAAAAGCACCTAAAATAGGTGAAAATTCAAACCTCTCCCCTGGGGTAACGACCTGAATCCACAAAGAATTCTCCTTGGAAAACCAGTGACTCCTCAAGGACAGGAGAACCAGCCAAACTGGAGCTGGTTTGTTCAACAGCAGCTTGAAAAAACCCAGGGAGAAAAAAAAAAACTTTATAAACCTATGGAAGTGCAAGAAACTGGGAGGAAAAAAAAAAACCCAAACCCCAAAATCTTTGGGATTTACATCCAGCACCTGCAGAGGGATGAGCTGTGGGATCAGCAGCACTTTTTGGGGCTCATTAACTCAACCCAATTACTGGGAAGGCTGGAAACCAGCAGGATATTCCTTTGGTGTCATCCCCATGGAGATAACTCCCAAAAAAAAACCCCTCAGGATGCTCTAAACCGCAAAGAAAAAATAAATTAACAGCGAAGAATAAATTAACTGCGAACAAGGAATAAATTAACAGCAAACAAATAATAAATTAACTGCAAACAAACAATAAATTAACAGCAAACAAATAAATTAACTGCAAACAAACAATAAATTAACAGCAAACCAGGGGATTGAGGAGGGTCCCCCTTGGCAGGGGGAGCGAACGGCAGCGGAATTCCGGGCGCAGCCCCGGCTCCATCCCGGTTTCCCGGGGGCAGCCCCGGCTCCATCCCGGTTTCCCGGGGGCAGCCCCGGTCTGGCAGGTCCTGGCAGGTCAGAGGAAGAAGAGCAGCTCGCTGAAGTGGGCGCTGGGCTCGTGGTGCAGCACCTGGCCCACCAGGAAGGCCAGCTTGTGCGCGTACTTGCAGGGCGCGGGGACGCGGATGGTGCCCGGCCAGTTCCAGTACAGGTGGCACAGCTTGAAGGTCAGCCTGGCACAGGGAATGGGGTTTGGGATTCCAGGAATGATCCTGATCCTTCCCAGAACCTGCTCCCAGGTATTTGGGACTGAGGGAATTGGGGTTTGGGATTCCTGGGAATGGATCCAATTCCTTCCCAGAAACTGTTCCCAGGTTCTTGGGACTGAGAGAATCGGGGTTTGGGATTCCAGGAATGATCCTGATCCTTCCCAGAACCTGCTCCCAGGTTCTTGGGACTGAGGGAATTGGGGTTTGGAATTCTCAGGAATGGGGATGGATCCAGGTTCAGATCCTTCCCAGGTGTTCCTGTTCTTGGGATTGAGGGAATTTGGAATTCCTGGGAATTATCCTGATCCTTCCCAGAACCTGTTCCCAGGTTCTTGGGACTGAGGGAATTGGGGTTTGGAATTGCTGGGAATGGGGATGGATCCAGGTTCAGATCCTTCCCAGGTGTTCCTGTTCTTGGGACAGAGGGAATTGGGGTTTGGGATTCCTGGGAATGATCCAGATCCTTCCCAGAACCTGCTCCCAGGCTCTTGGGACTGAGGGAATTGGGGTTTGGAATTGCTGGGAATGGGGATGGATCCAGGTTCAGATCCTTCCCAGGTGTTCCTGTTCTTGGGACAGAGGGAATTGGGGTTTGGGATTCCTGGGAATGATCCAGATCCTTCCCAGAAACTGTTCCCAGGTTCTTGGGACTGAGAGAATTGGGGTTTGGAATTGCTGGGAATGATCCTGATCCTTCCCAGAACCTGCTCCCAGGTATTTGGGACTGAGGGAATTGGGGTTTGGGATTCCTGGGAATGGATCCAAATCCTTCCCAGAAACTGTTCCCAGGTTCTTGGGATTGAGGGAATTTGGTTTGGGATTCCTGGGAATGGATCTAGTTTCAGATCCTTCCCAGGTGTCCCTGTCCTTGGGACAGAGAGAATTGGGATCTGGGATTCCTGGGAATGGATCCAGACTCAGATTCCTTCCAGAACCTGCTCCCAGGTTCTTGGGATTGAGGGAATTGGGATTTGGGATTCCCAGGAATGGGGACGGATTCATCCCAGAACCTGCTCCCAAACTCTTGGGTCTGAAGAAATTGGGATTTGGAATTGCTGGGAATGGGGATGGATCCAGGTTCAGATCCTTCCCAGGTGTTCCTGTTCTTGGGATTGAGGGAATTGGGGTTTGGGATTCCTGGGAATGGATCCAAATCCTTCCCAGAAACTGTTCCCAGGTTCTTGGGATTGAAGGAATTGGGATTTGGGATTCCTGGGAATGGATCCAGAACCTGCTCCCAGGTGTCACTGTCCTTGGGACAGAAGGAATTGGGATTTGGGATTCTCAGGAATGGGGACAGATCCCTCCCAGAACCTGCTCCCAAATTCTTGGGATTGAAGGAATTGGGGTTTGGAATTGCTGGGAATGGGGATGGATCCAGGTTCAGATCCCTCCCAGGTGTCCCTGTCGTTGGGACAGAAGGAATTGGGATTTGGGATTCCTGGGAATGGATCCTGATCCTTCCCAGAAACTGTTCCAAGTTCTTGGGACTGAGGGAATTGGGGTTTGGGATTCCTGAGAATTGATCCAGACTCAGATCCCTCCCAGAACCTGCTCCCAGGTTTTTGGGACAGAGGGATCTGGGACTTTCAGGAATGGGGATGGATCCAGGTTCAGATTCTTCCCAGGTGTCCCTGTCCTTGGGACAGAGGGAATCGGGGTTTGGGATTCCTGGGAACATATCCAAACTCAGATCCCCTCCCAGACCTGGGGATCCCCCCCTTCCCCAGTGAAGATTTTGGGGTTGCAGTCTCTCAATAACTCTGGGGTTCCTGCCCACCCCTCTGGGGTATTCTGGGGTCTCTGCCCTGCTGCAGGGAGGATTTTGGGGGGCTGCAGCAACTCTGGGGTTCCTGCCCACCCCTCTGGAATATTTTGGGGGGGCTGCAGTCTCTCAGTAACTCTGGGGTTCCTGCCCATCCCTCTGGGATATTTTGGGGTCTCTCTCCTGCTGCAGGGAGGATTTGGGGGGCTGCAGGATCTCAGGGATTCTGGCACTCTGGGGTTCCTGCCCACCCCTCTGGGATATTTTGGGGTCTTTCTCCTGCAGCAGGGAGGATTTTGGGGGGCCCAGGATCTCAGGGATTCTGGCACTCCTGCCCACCTCTCTGGAATATTTTGGGGGGCTGCAGTCTCTCAGTAACTCTGGGGTTCCTGCCCACCCCTCTGGGGTATTTTGGGGGGCTGCAGTCTCTCAGTAACTCTGGGGTTCCTGCCCACCCCTCTGGGGTATTTTGGGGTCTCTCTCCTGCTGCAGGGGGGATTTGGGGGGGCTGCAGTCTCTCAGGAGTTCCTGCCCACCCCTCTGGGGTATTCTGGGGTCTCCCTCCTGCAGCAGGGGGGATTTTGGGGCTCCCTACCTCTGCAGGTGCTCGGAGCTGAGGTTGGCCGTGTTCCACATGCAGATGTAGCGCGTGGGGACGCTGCAGCCCTGCCGGGAGTGATGGGCCAGCAGGAAGAAATCCTGCCTGGGGGGGCAAAACAAACACCAATTCCATTTTCCCCACCCCAAAATCAGCATTTTGGCACTTCAGGGTGCTCTGAACCCCAGATTTGGCTTTTTTTTACACCCCAGAATGGTGGGTTTGAACCCCAGGTTCCATCTTTGTACTCCACAGGGATTTTTTTTGGTTTTATAACCTTTTTTTTTTTGCACTCAAGGTGTCTTTAGAGCCCAAAATGTCTCATTTTGTAAAAACAATGAATTATAAAGTACCTCATGGTATTTTTACAACCAGTTTTTGCACTTTGGGGGGACTTTACAAACCATTTTTTACACCTGGGTGTGGATTTTTTCCAACACCCTGGGCTATTTTCTACAATTCCTTTGGCACCCTGAGAATTTCTTTGCACCCTGAGGTTCTGGGATTCTTTTTCTTGCACCCTGAGCTTCTTTTTGCACCTTGGGCTATTTTTACAACCATTTTTTCTGCACCCAGGGGTGCTTTTGCAACTTTTTTTTTTTGGGACCCTGGGGTGCTTTTTTTTTTGCACCTTGGGCTATTTTTACAACCATTTTTTCTGCACCCAGGGGTGCTTTTGCAACCTTTTTTTTGAACCCTGGGGTGCTTTTACAACTATTTTTTTTGCACCTTGGGCTATTTTTTCAACCATTTTTTCTGCACCTTGGGGTTGTTTCACCACCAATTTTTTCCCGCCCAGGATGGATTTTTCCCACCCTGGGGCATTTTCCCCTCTGTTTTTTTTTTTCCCCAGGTTATTTTTCCCCCCTGGGGGTGTTTTCATCCCTTCCCAGGGTGTTTTTTAGCCCAGCCCCAGCTGTGCCTCTCACCATCCCGAGCTGGTGACGCTGTGGTCGATGACAGTGCCCAGGGGAGGGGACCCCAACTCCTCTCCTGTCAGGCAGTAGAAGTTGGTGCTCAGCTGCTTCTGCACCACCACCACCACCAGGCTGGGCTGATAATTTTGGAAGGTGTGGAAGCTTTTCTGGAGCTGGGGCACCTCATATTTGAGCACCGTGTCCAGCTGGGGGTCGGACACCCCGTCCCTGTACACCACGATCTTCATGGGCAGGGAGTGGTTCAGCTGGGGGGAAAAAAATGGGGAAAATCAGGAAAATCAGGTTATTTTTACCTCCCTGCTGTTTCACAGGGTTAGCTGGGGGAGGTGGGGAAATAGTGCCTGGTCAGGAGAATTTTAGGTGTTTGAATGGAGCTGGGAATTTAACTAACATTGAGTCAAAATCCTCAAAAAATGCAGCTTTGGGTGTGTTTGCATCACAGAATTCCAGATTGATTTGGGTGAGAGGAGCTTTAAAATAATCTCATTCCATCCCCTTCCACTGTCCCAGGTTATCCCAGCCTGGCTTGGACACTTCCAGGGATCCAGGGGCAGCCACAGCTACTCTGGGAATTCCATCCCAGCCCCTCACAGGCAGGAATCCCTTCCCAACATCCCATTTATCCCTGCCCTTGGTCAGTTTGAAGCCATTCCCTGTGTCCTGTCCCACAGCAAATTCCCAGAGCCCAGGGCTGTTCCTGCAGCACCCACTGAAGGATGAAAAAAATAAAATCAAAGAATCAAATCAAAGAATGGTTTAGGTTGGAAGTGACTTAAAACCAATCCCATCCCTCTGTCATGGGCAGGGAAACCTCCCACTATATCCCAGGCTGCTCCAAGCTGGATTTGGACATTCCCAGGGATGAAGCAGCCAGTTTCTCCAGGAAAATGCCAAGAGCTGGGATTTTTCCTGGCCCTGCCCTGTCCCAGGCTGCTTGTCTCACCCTGGGACAGGGGAGCTGTAACGTGGCACTTCCCTGTCAGCAAACTGAGATAAGGAGGAGCTGCCTGGCTCCACAAGCAGTCCAAAGGCTGCAGGGAGCTCAGCTGAGCTCTGGGAGGCTCCTCTCTGCTCCCAGGGTGGTTCCTGGGGGCTCTCACCTCGTAGAAGCGTTTGAGGGCCTGCGAGAGGCAGAGGCGGAGGCTGTCGGCGATTTCCTGGTGGGGCATCTGGAAAACCACCCTGGAGTACCACTTGGTGAGGATGCTGGGGATGGGATGGGATGGGAATAAACACCAGGAATGTCCTCCAGGCAAAACCAGGCAAAGTCTTGTGCAGCCCCAAACCAGCCCTGGCTCAGCGTTTCCCCAGAGATCCCCCGCACAAACACGCCAGGAGAGATCTGAGAGCAGCTCAGGGGGCAGCAGCATCCTCACCCTCACCCCCCTCCCAGCCAAGGAAGGGGAATTTGGGAAGGGAAATCCTGGAAATCCCCAGGGCAGAGCAGGAAAAGCTTCCCCCCTTCCCCAGGAAGCCACGTACTGGTTCATGCTGGCCACGAAGCCGATGACAGAGCGCATGCCCTGGCTCCTGCTGTGGTGGACATCCATGCCCACAACCATCAGCTGCTTCTGGAGAGGGGAAAAAATGGGATTTAGGGATAATGTCCATGCCCACAACCATCAGCTGCTTCTGGAGAGGGGAAAAAAATGGGATTTAGGGATAATGTCCATCCCACAACCATCAGCTGCTTCTAGAGAGGGGAAAAAGAACTGGGAATTATGGATAAAGTCCATGCCCACAACCATCAGCTGCTTCTGGAGAAGGGAAAAAAATGGGATTTAGGGATAATGTCCATCCCACAACCATCAGCTGCTTCTGCAGAAAAAAAATGGGATTTTGGGATAATGTCCATCCCACAACCATCAGCTGCTTCTAGAGAGGGGAAAAAATGGGATTTTGGGATAATGTCCATGCCCACAACCATCAGCTGCTTCTGGAGAGGGGAAAAAATGGGATTTAGGGATAATGTCCATCCCACAACCATCAGCTGCTTCTGGAGAGGGGAAAAAAGTGGGATTTAGGGATAATGTTCATCCCACAACCATCAGATGCTTCTGGAGAGGGGAAAGAATTGGGATTTTGGGATAATGTCCATCCCACAACCATCAGCTGCTTCTGGAGAGGGGAAAAAATGGGATTTAGGGATAATGTCCATGCCCACAACCATCAGCTGCTTCTGGAGAAAAGAATTGGGATTTAGGGATAATGTCCATCCCACAACCATCAGCTGCTTCTGGAGAGGGGGAAAAAATGGGATTTAGGGATAATGTCCATGCCCACAACCATCAGCTGCTTCTGGAGAAAAGAATTGGGATTTAGGGATAATGTTCATCCCACAACCATCAGCTGCTTCTGGAGAGGGGAAAAAATTGGGATTTAGGGATAATGTCCATCCCACAACCATCAGCTGCTTCTGGAGAGGGGAAAAAATTGGGATTTAGGGATAATGTCCATCCCACAACCATCAGCTGCTTCTGGAGAGGGGAAAAAATGGGATTTAGGGATAATGTCCATGCCCATAACCATCAGCTGCTTCTGGAGAGGGGAAAAAATGGGATTTTGGGATAATGTCCATGCCCATAACCATCAGCTGCTTCTGGAGAGGGGAAAGAATTGGGATTTTGGGATAATGTCCATCCCACAACCATCAGATGCTTCTGGAGAGGGGAAAGAATTGGGATTTTGGGATAATGTCCATGCCCACAACCATCAGCTGCTTCTGGAGAGGGGAAAAAAATGGGATTTTGGGATAATGTCCATGGCCACAACCATCAGATGCTTCTGGAGAGGGGAAAAAAGAGGGATAATAACCATCCCACAACCATCAGCTGCTTCTGGAGAGGGGAAAGAATTGGGATTTTGGGATAATGTCCATCCCACAACCATCAGCTGCTTCTGGAGAGGGGAAAAAATTGGGATTTTGGGATAATGTCCATCCCACAACCATCAGCTGCTTCTGGAGAAAAGAACTGGGATTTAGGGCTAATGTCCATCCCACAACCATCAGATGCTTCTGGAGAGGGGAAAAAATGGGATTTAGGGATAATGTCCATGCCCATAACCATCAGCTGCTTCTGGAGAGGGGAAAGAATTGGGATTTTGGGATAATGTCCATCCCACAACCATCAGCTGCTTCTGGAGAAAAGAATTGGGATTTAGGGATAATGGAGAGGAGAAATACAGGTGGGATTTAGGGACAATGTCCATGCCCAGAACAGTGAGCTGTCTCTGGAGGCAGGAAAAGCAGGTGGGATTTAGGGATGACATCCATACCAACAACCCTCAGCTGCCTCTGGAAAAGGGAAGAACAGCAAGGGGGGATTTAGGGATAAGTCAGACACCTCCAGGCTGAGATCCCTACAGCTCCAAGGGACTCTCACACCCAAGAGAACCAACCCCAGCTCTCTGGGGCTCATCCAGCCCGTGCCCACAGCAATTCACCCCAGCTCCAGAGCCTGCAGGCTCATCCCAGCCCTTCTCCTGGGGTTTTCCTGCCTTACCAGAGGGATATCCACCCCCCAGAGCTGCCCTCCCAGCTTGCAGTTGATCTGCAGCAGAACTTTCTGCACCACGCTCCTGATCTTGCCAGGGTGGCCCGTGAGGGACTGGGCATTGATGACCTGAGGAGAGGGAAAACAGGGAACAGTGAGGCTGGAGACAGACAAGGGCTCCCAGGGAAGGGGAAAGTTTAGGGAAGGGGAAAGTTTGGGGAAGGGGAAGTTTAGGGAAGGGAAAGTTTAGGGAAGGGAAAGTTTAGGGAAGGGAAAGTTTAGGGAAGGGAAAGTTTAGGGAAAGGGAAAGTTTAGGGAATGGGTTAGTTTAGGGGAAGGGAAAGTTTAGGGAAGGGAAAGTTTAGGGAAAGGGAAACTTCTGGGAAGGGAAACTTCTGGGAAGGGAAACTTCTGGGAAGGGAAACTTCTGGGAAGGGAAACTTCTGGGAAGGGAAACTTACTTCTGGGAAGGGAAACTTACTTCTGGGAAGGGAAACTTACTTCTGGGAAGGGAAACTTACTTCTGGGAAGGGAAACTTACTTCTGGGAAGGGAAACTTACTTCTGGGAAGGGAAACTTACTTCTGGGAAGGGAAACTTACTTCTGGGAAGGGAAACTTCTGGGAAGGGAAACTTTGGGGAAGGAAAGTCTGGGGAAGGAAAGGAAACATTAGGGAAGGGAAGGAAAGTTTGGGGAAGGAAAGGAAAGTTTGGGGAAGGAAAGGAAAGGAAATTCTGGGGAAGGAAAGGAAACATTAGGGAAGGGAAGGAAAGTTTGGGGAAGGAAAGGAAAGTCTGGGGAAGGAAAGCTTAAGGAAGTTTAGGAAGGGATAGAGAAAGAAGAAAGGGAAAGGAGAAAGGGGAAAGGAAAAGGAAGAGGGTCCCAGCCCACCTGGGAGGGCACTGGGCTCTGCACACAGCACAGTTTCTTGATGGCCCCGTAGATGTCGTCCCGGCTGCTGGGGATGATGCACAGCAGCAGCTGCACCTTGTCCTGGGGGGAGCCATGGAATTGCTCAGGTTGGAAAAGCCCTCCTGCATCACTGAGCCAAACCCAAGGTCATCAAAAACCCACAAAGTCCCCAGAGTGCCACATCCACACTTGCAGGGATGGGGGCTCCACCACCTCCCTGGGCAGCCCATTTCTGTATTTAATAATGAAAAAAATAAAATTTTTTTCCACTAAAAATTTTCCTTCTGGTGTCCACCCTGAACAGCTTGAAGCCATTCCCTCTTGTCCTGTCCTTTTTCCCACTTCACCCTCCTGTCATGGATTTTTAGGGTAAAAATAAAAGTCTCCCTGAGCCTCCCCTTTTCCAGGTGCTCCCATCCCACCTTCTCAATGACTCCCAGTGATGGGGGCTCCACCACCTCCCTGGGCAGCCCATTTCTGTACTTAATAATGAAAAAAATGAATTTTTTTCCATTAAAAAAATTCCTCCTGGTGTCCAACCTGAATGCTTTAAACCATTCTCTCTCATCCTGTCCTTTGTTCCCAACCTCCACCTGACTTCACCCTCCTGTCATGGATTTTTAGGGAAAAAAAAAGTCCCCCTGAGCCTCCCCTTTTCCAGGTGCTCCCATCCCACCTTCCCAATGACTCCCAGTGATGGGGGCTCCACCACCTCCCTGGGCAGCCCATTTCTGTATTTAATAATGAAAAAAATAAAATTTTTTTCCACTAAAAATTTTCCTCCTGGTGCCCACCCTGAACGGCTTGAAGCCATTCCTTCTTGTCCTGTCCTTTTTCCCACTTCACCCTCCTTTCATGGATTTTTAGGGAAATAAAAGTCTCCTGGAGCCTCCCCTTTTCCAGATGCTTCCATCCCACCTTCTCAATGACTCCCAGTGATGGGGGCTCCACCACCTCCCTGGGCAGCCCATTTCTGTATTTAATAATGAAAAAAATGACATTTTTTCCATTAAAAAAATTCTTCCTGGTGTCCAACCTGAATGGCCTGAAGCCATTCCCTCTTGTCCTGTCCTTTTCCCCACTTCACCCTCCTTTCATGGATTTTTAGGGTTAAAAAAAAAGTCTCCTTGAGCCTCCCCTTTTCCAGGTGCATCCCAGGACCCCCAGGGATGTCCCCACTCCTCACCTGGCTCCCCAGGGAGCTCTGGATGCTCCTGACGTAGGTTTCAATCCGGTCATCCCGCAGCTCCTGCACTGTGGGGTGCCCCACCTGCATCCCCATGGCCCCACAGCAGCTCCTCATGCCTGTCAGCAGGTCCTTGGCCAGGTGCTGCAGCCTCTTGGGATAGATCAGGAGCCAGGAGTTGATGGGGATCTGGGAGAAAAGCCAGCACAGGTCGAGGTTTGGGGGTGTTTGGATCCTAATGCACGCAGCACATTCCTGCTGGGGAGAGGAGAAACCTACAGAGCACAGAGGGAAATTTGGGAGAGGAAAACTGGGCCTAGAGGAACCTGGAGCACAGCAGGGAGCTTGGGAGAGGGAGATCTGGGAGAGGGAATTCAGGCCAAGGGGAACTTGCAGCAGAGAGGAGAATCCAGGAGAGGGAAAGTGGCCCCAGAGAAACCTGGAGCACAGAGGGGAATTTGGGAAAGTGGCCCAAGAGAAATTTGGAGCACAAACAGGAATTTGAGAGAGGGAAAATGGCCCAAGAAAACCTGGAGCACAGAGGGGAATTTGGGAAAGTGGCCCAAAAGAAATTTAGAGCACAAAGGGGAATTTGGGAAAGGAAAAGTGGCCCAAAAGAAACCTGGAGGACAGAGGGGAATTTGGGAAAGTGGCCCAAGAGAAATCTGGAGGACAGAGGGGAATTTGGAAAAGCAAGCCAAGAGAAATCTGGAGCACAGAGGAGGGAAAGGGAAAGTGGCCCAAGAGAAATTTGGACTGCATTCCATCCAATTGCTGCATGGGAAAGGCTCCCTCCACCCTGGGATGAGGTGGGAAAACAGACAGCAGAGCCACGTACCTCCAACTCCTCCTGAACAACAGGCTGGAGCGCCCATCCAACACAAACAAGGGGAGGGTTTGTGCTGGAAGCTGCTCAGCCAGGGTGCCAGGGCTCAGGGAAACCCAGCTGTGCCCTGAGGGGAGGCTGCTGCTCACCACGGCGATGGGCACCTCCCGGGTCACCTCCCGGTGCCAGCTCAGGTCCTCGGCGGGCAGGAAGGAGCGGTGCCGCAGGTTGATGCGCTCCACGGGCAGGATGTGACCCTGGGTCTGGGCAGGGGGGATTTCTGGAGGTGTCTCCACTGCTCCCACACTCAGAGGGGAGGAGGGAGCCCCTGCAGCCCTTACCCTGTAGATGTCAGTGTCCAGGCACAGCCCCCAGCGCTCCAGCTCCTGGGAGGCCTCCGGGGTGCTGCGGATGCGGCACAGCAGGCTGGTGAGGCGCTGGTAGTGCTGCTGGGGGCTCTGGATCATCTCCCACATCACCTCCTGCCCGGGACAGCCAGCATGAGGGGGGAAAAGGGGAAGGGAAAAGGGAGAAGGGAAATGGGGAAGGGAGAAGGGAGAAGGGAGAAGGGAAAAGGGAGAAGGGAGAAGGGAGAAGGGAGAAGGGAGAAGGGGAAAGGGGAAAGGGGAAAGGGGAAAGGGGAAAGGGGAAAGGGGAAAGGGGAAAAGGGGAAAGAGAAAAGGGGAAGGGAAAAGGGAGAAGGGAAAAGGGAAAGGGGAAGGGGAAGTGAAAAGGGAAAGGGAAAAGGGAAAGGGAAAAGGGAAAGGGAAAAGGGGAGAAGGGAAGGGAAGTTTCAGGGAAGTTTCAGGGAAGGGAAGTTTCAGGGAAGTTTCAGGGAAGTTTCAGGGAAGTTTCAGGGAAGTTTCAGGGAAGGGAAGTTTCAGGGAAGTTTCAGGGAAGGGAAGGGAAGTTTCAGGGAAGGGAAGTTTCAGGGAAGTTTCAGGGAAGGGAAGTTTCAGGGAAGGGAAGTTTCAGGGAAGGGAAGTTTCAGGGAAGGGAAGTTTCAGGGAAGGGAAGTTTCAGGGAAGGGAAGTTTCAGGGAAGGGAAGTTTCAGGGAAGTTTCAGGGAAGGGAAGTTTCAGGGAAGTTTCAGGGAAGGGAAGTTTCAGGGAAGTTTCAGGGAAGGGAAGTTTCAGGGAAGGGAAGGGAAGGGAAGTTTCAGGGAAGTTTCAGGGAAGTTTCAGGGAAGTTTCAGGGAAGGGAAGTTTCAGGGAAGGGAAGTTTCAGGGAAGGGAAGTTTCAGGGAAGGGAAGTTTCAGGGAAGGGAAGTTTCAGGGAAGGGAAGTTTCAGGGAAGGGAAGTTTCAGGGAAGGGAAGTTTCAGGGAAGGGAAGGGAAGTTTCAGGGAAGGGAAGGGAAGTTTCAGGGAAGGGAAGTTTCAGGGAAGGGAAGTTTCAGGGAAGGGAAGTTTCAGGGAAGGGAAGTTTCAGGGAAGGGAAGGGAAGGGAAGTTTCAGGGAAGGGAAGGGAAGGGAAGTTTCAGGGAAGTTTCAGGGAAGTTTCAGGGAAGTTTCAGGGAAGTTTCAGGGAAGTTTCAGGGAAGTTTCAGGGAAGTTTCAGGGAAGTTTCAGGGAAGTTTCAGGGAAGTTTCAGGGAAGTTTCAGGGAAGTTTCAGGGAAGGGAAGGGAAGGGAAGGGAAGGGAAGGGAAGGGAAGGGAAGGGAAGGGAAGGGAAGGGAAGGGAAGGGAAGGGAAGGGAAGGGAAGGGAAGGGAAGGGAAGGGAAGGGAAGGGAAGGGAAGGGAAGGGAAGGGAAGGGAAGGGAAGGGAAGGGAAGGGAAGGGAAGGGAAGGGAAGGGAAGGGAAGGGAAGGGAGAAAGGAGAAGGGAGAAAGGAGAAAGGAAAGAAGAAGGGAAAATGAGAAGGAAATGGGGGTCCCAGCCCACCTGGGAGGGCTCTGGGCCCCCAAACCTTTGGGGAAAACAGGATCAGGGGGATGAGACCGGCTCTGACCTTCAGCATGCGGCTGTTCTTGCGGAGGTCGGAGAGGCCGGTGAGGAAGGTGAGCTCTGGCACCAGCAGCACCATCTCCAGCTGGTGCTGCAGGGAGGGACAGCACTGTCAGCACTCCTGGGGCTGGGAATCCCCTACAGGGGATGGGAATCCCTCCCAGGGTTTGGGAATCCCCCCCCAGGGGATGGGAATCCCTGCTCTGTCCCCAGGGGATGGGAATCCCCCCCAGGGGATGGGAATCCCTGCTCTGTCCTCAGGGGATTGGGAATCCCTGCTCTGTCCCCAGGGGATGGGAATCCCTGCTCTGTCCCCACGGCTGGGAATCCCTGCTCTGTCCCCAAGGGATTGGGAATCCCTGCTCTGTCCCTGGGGATGGGAATCCCTGCTCTGTCCCCAGGGATGGGAATCCCTGCTCTGTCCCCAAGGGATTGGGAATCCCTGCTCTGTCCTCAGGGGATTGGGAATCCCTGCTCTGTCCCTGGGGACGGGAATCCCTGCTCTGTCCATGGAGATGGGAATCCCTGCTCTGTCCCTGGGGATGGGAATCCCTGCTCTGTCCCTGGGGATGGGAATCCCTGCTCTGTCCCTGGGGATGGGAATCCCTGCTCTGTCCCTGGGGATGGGAATCCCTGCTCTGTCCCTGGGGATGGGAATGCCTGCTCTGTCCCTGGGGATGGGAATCCCTGCTCTGTCCCCACGGCTGGGAATCCCTGCTCTGTCCCTGGGGATGGGAATCCCTGCTCTGTCCCTGGGGATGGGAATACCTGCTCCCCTCAGGGGATTGGGAATCCCTGCTCTGTCCCTGGGGATGGGAATCCCTGCTCTGTCCCTGGGGATGGGAATCCCTGCTCTGTCCCAGGGCCTGGAGGAGCCCAGAACAGCTCATGGATCCCCGTGCTCAGCTCACCTTCCCTTTCAGCATCTGTTTCTCCTTGGGCTTGTGCACAAGCAGTGGCTGATCCAGTTCCCTGATGGTGATCCCATAGGTCTTGCTGGAAAAACAGCATCATCACACAACCCTGGAATTTCACTTTGAAACACATCCTGGAGAACACCCAGCCCCAAACTTTGGGCAGCAAAACCTCCCTGCTCCCGCTCCCCCAGCTCAGATCAGCACGGAGCCACCCCCAGGGGATGATCCAGCAGCTCCTCCTCACCTGTAGTACTCCACAAAGGTGATCTCCTGGCCACTGGCCAGGGTGAAAGTGTCCTTGGGGGTCTTGTCCCAGTCGATGTCATCCACGCGATAGGTGCGGTTGTTGTAGCGCGTCATCACCACGCTCCCCACCAGCTGCTTGGTGCACTCCTCCTGGAACGTCCTCTGGCTCTGAGAGTGGATGGTTTGCCTGGCAGAACAGCAGAGGCATGGCTCCCTTCCTGTGCTAACCCAAAAATTAAACCTGCAAAAAAAAAAAAAAAAATCTGCGCCCGAAGCTTTCGGAGTTTCCTCACATCACGCTCAGGATGGACTCGCTGCGGATGATCTTGTGGATGGAATCCACCATGAGGAACAGCCCTCTGTCCTTCCTCCTGATGCTGACAGCGTATCCTGGCCAGATATGGAGGCTGTGTGCAGAGGGAAACAGGCCTGAGTTAAACCAGAGCAGCCAAGGAACACCCAGAACTCAGAGATTCATTTCAACTCCTCAGAACAGCCCAAAAGCCAGAGCTGACCTGGGAAAACTTCCCAGTTTCCAGGGAAACAGGGATGCTCCTGTGGGAAGGAAGGAGCCAGCACCCACCTGTATTTCTGTAGAGTGGTGGCCTGGGCAGGCTCAAAGAAATGTCTGCCAACCAGGCTCATGTTTAAGATTTTCATCACCCTAAGGAAGGAAAAGCAGGAAAAACAGGGTTGGATGAGGATTGGCAGGAGGAAGAAAGAAAGAAAGGTCTCTTTGGTCTCTCACCTGTGGAAAACCACGTTGTAGAAGGGGATGCAGAGATCCGAGCTGGGCTCCAGGGTTTTGGTCATCTGGATGTTGATGGTAATCTCCTCCCCGCTGCACTTCCTCTGAGCCTTCAGGCTGACCTTTGGCAGGGTCAGAGGGGGTTCTCCCACCCAAAACAGGGGCACCCCTGCGCCCCCAAACCAGGTGAGGCCCCCCCACCCCTTACCTTGGGGATCTGGATGGGCAGGAAGAGGATGGAGCCATCAAAGGCCATCACATCCCCGGTGACGGCACGCTGCTCCTTCAGCATGGCAAAGCGGGCACTCCTGCACTCCACCTCGGGGCTGGGGGCACACAGGGGCTTTTCTCCCTCCTCTGCCCACCCCACACCTCGCTCAGCCCCCCAAAAAATCCCCCCTGAAGGTGAAAACCCAGAGCTGGGGAAGCTTCACCTCACGGCAGGCCTGGACAACAGGAAGGCTCTGCCTGGGGACACCCCAACCTCGAGAGGCTGTGGGGGACCCTGGAGGGGCTGTGGGGGACCTGGAGGGGCTGTGGGGGACCCCAGCCCCCCATTATCACCTGAAGGTGACGTGGTACTGGTAGACAGCTTCGTTCTGGCAGTGGATCTTTACAAAGTTCAGCCCCACGGGCACAGTGGCTCCCTTGGCCACCGGCTTCGTCCCCTGCGCCCTGCGAGGGACAGGGGGTCAGCAGTGACCCAGCAGCCACAGCTGGAGCCCAAAACGGGGGGCTGGGGGCATCACTCACAGCCTGGCAGCAGCTGGGGGGGCGGCTGGGGTGGGCACGGGCGCCAGGCTGGGCTGGGGGCTGGGTGGGCACAGGGAGGGCACGGCTCTTCCAGGCTGGGGGGGCAGCGCGTCCCCTTTGCTTTTCCACAGGATCCTGCATCCACAGAGGGGCCGGGGTCACACTGGGGCTGCAAACCCCCAGTGATGACCCAACAACCCATGAAATTCCCTCTATTCCTGCCCCACAGCAGCCTGGGGGCTCAAACACTCAATTTTTGGGATAAAGGGATAGGAGGGGTAGAGGAGATGGGGATGAATAAGGCAGACATACGGGGCAGGGAGGACAAAGGGTGGAAAGGGGGCAGAACATAGAAAGGGGACAGGAGGGACAAGGAAAACGGAAAGGGTCATGAGGACCCACTGAGGGTTTGAGATTAAACTGAGGTTTTAGGAGACTCACTGCCCGCGTGTGGGGAGCGCCGCCAGCGCTGCCCCCTTCTCCTGCTGCTGCATCGGGCCGGGCAGAACCGGAGCTGGAACCGGAGCTGGAACCGGAGATTTCCCATCGCCAGCACCGCCCCGGCCTGTGGGAACACGGGCACCGTGAGGGGCAGAACGGGGCTGCGCTGCCCCCTCACCCCCTCACCGCCCGCACCTACCCAGAGGCCTCTCCACAGGCTCATCCAGGCCCAGCCCGCGGAACAGCGCGGGCAACGGCGACGAGGCGAATCGGGGCTGGGCTGAACCGGGTGAGGGTAAACGGGGGAAGAAAGCGGCGAGCCCGCGGAGCCCCCGCGTGGCGGGGACGGCGGGGCCGGGCCCGGGGCCGGGGCGAGGCCGGGGCTGGCAGAAAGGCCGCGGAGGGTCCATGGCCGCCCCGTCGAGGCGCCGAGCCGGAGCCGCGGCCACGCCGCCGCCGCCGCGCCGAGCGCACGCGCGGCCCCGCCCACACGGCGCTGATTGGGCGGCGCCCCCTGGCGGAGCGGGAGGGAGCGCTGAGGGAAGGGCGGGGGTGGAGAAAGGGGCGTGGTTTGATGGGAGTGGGCGGGGCTATGCAAATTAGGGTGCGGGCATGACGGGAGGGAAGGAAATGCAATGGGGGACGGAAAGGGGTATGGGAGTGGGGGGCAAAATGGGACGGGCAGGGGAGGGTTAGGACGGAATTCAGGGAGTGAAACTGGACGGGCAGGAAAGGGTTAAAATGGAATTCAGGGGTAAAATGGAATGGGCAGGAAAGGGTTAAGATGGAATTCAGGGGTAATATGGGATGGCAGGAAAGGGTTAAAATGGAATTCAGGGTTAAAATGTGATGGGGTGGGATGGGATGGGATGATGGGATGGGATGGGATGGGATGGGATGGGATGGGATGGGATGGGATGGGATGGGATGGGATGGGATGGGATGGGATGGGATGGGATGGGATGGGACGGGACGGGATGGGATGGGATGGGGCAGGAGGCGGGGGTGAGATGGAGATGGAGCTGGAGGGGTAAAATGGGACAGGAAGGTGGAGGTAGGATGGGATGGGAAGGAGGGGTGATTGGGATGGGGAGAATGGGGTGTGATGGGGCAGGAGTGGGGGATAATATGGGATTGGGAGGGTAAGGTCAGATGTGGGGGGGTTAGGATGGGATGGGGTGGGAACAGCAGGATTTAGGATGGGATGGGAGATCAGTGTGAAGGGGCAAGTGCAGCCCCAGCCCTGCCCAGGTGGTTGGTGCCCCCCACCCCTGCTCCCTGCCCAGGGTCTGGTGGCACCCAGGGCACCACGATGACAGCCCTGTCCCCACCCAGGACACGGTGGGGGTCACCCACTGCCCCAAACCCAGGGAGACCCCAAAACCTTGCAGAGGCGACAGCACAACACTGAGCAGCACCACACAGGGGGAGAAAAGGTTTTATTCCAGGTTTTTCCCCCCAGGACACGTGTCCTGCTCCCAGCAGCGTGTCCACAGAGCTGGGGGACACCCCACGGTCCCAAACACCCCGAGATCCCCGTTTGGCACTGGGGGGAAGCCGCGGTTCGGGGGGGACACAGCCGGACACCCTGCAGGGCTGGAAGGGGGTGGGAGCTGACTTTGCCCCAACACCAGCCCCCTCCCCACGTCCCAAAGGCACATCTGGAGGGGCTGGGACCCCCAGGCTACCGGTGGCGGTGCTCCAGGAGCGCCTCGAAATCCGGGGAGCAGACGAGCTTGTGCCGCACGTGGCCCAGCACAATCATCTCGCCCGTGCGGTTGTCCCCGATGCCCACGGACACCAGCTCCTGTTCCACGGGGGAAAAACACCCCTGAGCAGCCCCAAGCCACAGGAACCCCTGGGAGATTCCAGGGCAGAGCCTGGGGATGCCCCCAGAGGGGAGCAGCAGGGTCCTTCCCCGCTGTTATCGCAGTTCAAGGGTCAGCACAACCCCCTGGGGGTTATTTTGGGGTGAAACCCCCCCAGATAAAATCTCAGTGTCCCTTCCCTACCTGCAGGAAGGAGCAGGGGGTGCCCATGGTCACATCCAGAGTCACCTTGCCCAGCACCAGCTGCACTTTTCCCGATTTTCGGATGAGCAGTTTCCCCACCTGCCCCTCGGGGAGGTCGGCCAGGGTGCAGGTGTTCTCTGCCTGCTTCGCCTCCTGCCGTGCACAGGGGGGTTGGGATCACAGCAAGGGATTGGGACCACCCCAAGGGATTGGGATCACCCCATGGGACTGGGATCACCCCATGGGACTGGGATCACCCCATGGGACTGGGATCACCCCAAGGGATTGGGATCACAGAATGGGATTGGGATCACAGAATGGGACTGGGATCACCCCATGGGATTGGGATCACCCCATGGGATTGGGATCACCCCATGGGATTGGGATCACAGAATGGGACTGGGATCACCCCATGGGATTGGGATCACAGAATGGGATTGGGATCACCCCATGGGACTGGGATCACAGAATGGGATTGGGATCACAGAATGGGATTGGGATCACCCCATGGGATTGGGATCACCCCATGGGATTGGGATCACAGAATGGGACTGGGATCACCCCATGGGACTGGGATCACAGCATGGGATTGGGATCACCCCATGGGATTGGGATCACCCCATGGGACTAGGATCACCCCATGGGATTGGGATCACCCCATGGTATTGGGATCACCCCATGGGATTGGGATCACCCCATGGGACTGGGATCACAGCATGGGATTGGGATCACAGCATGGGACTGGGATCACCCCAAGGGATTGGGATCACAGCATGGGACTGGGATCACAGCAAGGGATTGGGATCACAGAATGGGATTGGGATCACAGAATGGGATTGGGATCACAGAATGGGATTGGGATCACCCCAAAGGGATTGGGATCACCCCATGGGACTGGGATCACCCCATGGGACTGGGATCACCCCATGGGATTGGGATCACCCCATGGGACTGGGATCACAGAATGGGATTGGGATCACAGAATGGGACTGGGATCACTCCAAGGGATTGGGATCACAGCATGGGACTGGGATCACAGCAAGGGATTGGGATCACAGAATGGGACTGGGATCACAGCATGGGACTGGGATCACAGAATGGGATTGGGATCACAGAATGGGATTGGGATCACAGCATGGGATTGGGATCACCCCAAAGGGATTGGGATCACAGAATGGGATTGGGATCACCCCATGGGACTGGGATCACCCCATGGGACTGGGATCACTGCATGGGACTGGGATCACAGAATGGGACTGGGATCACAGCAAGGGATTGGGATCACAGCCTGGGACTGGGATCACCCCATGGGATTGGGATCACAGCCTGGGACTAGGAAAAACAACATCATGGGATGAGGGGCAGACTTCATGGGACGTGGGGGAAATGACACCACGGGATGGGGGGACATCACAGGATGGGGTGGAAATGACACCACGGGATGGGGGGACATCCTCACAGGCTTAGAGGAACCGACACCACAGGAGGGGAGCGATCCCAGCCCGGGCTGGGGAGCCACCCCCAGCTGAGAGCCCCTACCTGGCTCTTCTCCTGCTTCACCAGCAGCACCTGCCCGTCCTCGCTGTGCAGCTCGGATTTGAGGGGCTTGGAGTCGTGGGTGGGGGGCTGGCCGGGCAGGGTGTCGGGGAGCTGCAGGAACAGCAGCTCCTCCTCGGCCTCCAGGCTCAGCCCCTGCAGCAGCTCAGCCGCCGACACGTCCTGGGGGAAGCCGGGGGGACCCTTGGGCTGGGCGGGTTTGGGCTCCTCCTCACACGGCTCTTCCTTCACTGCAGAGAGGGGGAGTGGGCACAGGGAAAAGGGACACCCCTGATTTGTCCCCACTGTGTCCCCAGCCCACCTTTCACTGCTGGTGGATCCAGCTCCATCTTCTCCTCCTTGGCCCCGGGCAGCCATGGCTGCGTGTCCTCCTGCTCTGCCATCTCCTCCTTGAACAGCCACCCCGAGTGCGCCAGGGGCAGCTGCACCGGCTTGTTCCTGATGTCATTCTTCAGCCCCGGGTCATCCAGGAACTGTGGGGACACAGGGGACACTGAGCACTGCCCAGGGACACAGGGGACACTGAGCAGTGACACAGGGACACAGGGGACACTGAGCAGTGACACAGGGGACACTGAGCACTGCCCTGTGACACAGGGGACACTGAGCAGTGACACAGGGGACACTGAGCACTGCCCTGTGACACAGAGGACACTGAGAAGTGCCCAGTGACACAGGGGACACTGAGCAGTGCCCTGTGACACAGGTGACACTCAGCACTGCCCAGTGACACAGGGGACACTCAGCACTGCCCTGGTGACACAGGGGACACTCAGCACTGCCCTGTGACACAGGGGACACTGAGCAGTGACACAGGGGACACTGAGCACTGCCCTGTGACACAGGGGACACTGAGCAGTGACACAGGGGACACTGAGCAGTGCCCTGTGACACAGGGGACACTGAGCACTGCCCTGGTGACATAGGGGACACTCAGCACTGCCCCAGTGACACAGGGGACACTGAGCATTGCCCTGGTGGCACAGGGGACACTGAGCACTGCCCTGTGACACAGGTGACACTCAGCACTGCCCAGTGGCACAGGGGACACTCAGCACAGCCCCAGTGACACAGGGGACACTGAGCAGTGCCCAGTGACACAGGGGACACTCAGCACTGCCCTGTGACACAGGGGACACTGAGCAGTGCCCAGTGACACAGGGGACACTCAGCACTGCCCTGGTGGCACAGGGGACACTGAGCAGTGACACAGGGGACACTGAGCAGTGCCCTGTGACAGAGGGGACACTGAGCAGTGACACAGGGGACACTGAGCACTGCCCTGTGACAGAGGGGACACTGAGGAGTGCCTTGGTGACACAGGGGACACTCAGCACTGCCCAGTGGCACAGGGGACACTCAGCACCACCCCAGTGGCACAGGGGACACTGAGCAGTGCCCTGTGACACAGGGGACACTCAGCACTGCCCAGTGACACAGGGGACACTGAGCAGTGCCCTGTGACACAGGGGACACTCAGCACCACCCCAGTGGCACAGGGGACACTCAGCACTGCCCAGTGACACCAAAGCCACCCCCTGCCGTGCCCACTGACATCGTCCTTCTGCAGCATCCGCAGGATCTGCTTGGTCTCCTCGTCCGTCTCCCGCTTCTCCTTCTTGATGTTGATGATGTGGGAAGGACCAAAGTCAGACATGTCCACAGTCTTGTCCCAGGAGCCTGCTGGGGGACACAGGAGCAGCCCAGGGTCACCCCAAGTGGGAAACCCCCAAAATAAAAACAGAGGGAAGCTCCCCTTACCGTTCATCTTCATCATTTCAGCAGGGCCCTGCTCAGAGATGAAGTGGGACTGGACTTGGAATCCCTCCCCCCAAAATAAAAACAGAGGGATGCTCTCCTTACCTTTCTTCTTCATCATTTCAGCAGGGCCCTGCTCGAAAATGAAGTGGGACTGGACTTGGAATCCCTCCCCCCAAAATAAAAACAGAGGGATGCTGTCCTTACCTTTCTTCTTCATCATTTCAGCAGGGCCCTGCTCGAAGATGGAGTGGGACTGGATGACCTCGGGCCGGCCCCGGCCCCGGCCGTGCCCATCCCGCTGCCGCTCCCGCTCCTTCTTCTCCTTCTTGACTGACACATCCTCCCGGGGCCTGGGGGCAGGGAGGGGGCACATCACCCCCAGCCCTGCCCCCAGCCCCTCCCGGTTCCTCCTTTTTGGGAGGAACCTCTGGACATCACCCGGAGATAGTTGTGAGGATATTTAAGACGTTTCCACGGATATTTGGGATGTTTATATGGATCAGTGGGATCCCTTCCCACTCCTCCCTTCCCCAGACCAACTCCTCCTCAGAGCAGACCCCAAATCATCCCTGTGCCCCCATTTTTTTGCCCACCCCCTGCTGTCAAATCCACTCCTTCCCCCTCTGGAAACAATCCCAAAGCCACTCACTCCTCCTTGATCTTCCTGCTGATGATGTTGGGCGTGAAGGTTTTCTGCGGGCAAGAACAGAGAGAAAAAAGTCATTCCCAAAACCCAAAACCACCACCCAGCCCGGGGTCCCCAAATCCTCTCTGGTGACCCCAAATTGGGGAGGGGGAGGGCGGGACTGACCTTTTTGACGCCGCCCAGGGTGAGGTCCCGGGAGCGGATGGAGGGCAGGCGGCCCGGGCTGAGGGGGGGGGCTGCAGGGCGCCTGCCCAGCACCCCCCGAGCGCCCCCGAGCCCCGGCCGCAGGCTGCCCGGGGAGCCGGAGCTGCCAGAGCCGCCCTCGGCCATCCTGCGGGGAGGGGGCGCGCTCAGGGACGGCGGGGGGCTCGGGGGGCTGCACCCCAAATAGGGGTTAGTTATACAGCAACCCCAATAATGAACCCCCACATAGGGGTCAGTCATACAGCAACCCCAATAATGAACCCCCTGAACCCCCAAATAGGGCTCAGTTATAAAGCAATCTCAATAATGAACCCCCAAATAGAGCTCAGTCACACATGAACCCCCTGCACCCCCAAACAGGGGTCAGTCATACAGTAACCCCAATAATGAACCCCCAAATAGGGCTCGGTCATACGGAAACCCCAATAATGAACCCCCAAACGGGCTCAGTCATACACCCACCCCAATAATGAACCCCCAAATAGGGGTCAGTCATACATGAACCCTCTGCACCCCCAAATAGGGGTCAGTCATACAGTAACCCCAATAATGAACCCCCAAATAGGGGTCAGTCATACACCCACCCCAATAATGAACCCCCAAATAGGGGTCAGTCATACACCCACCCCAATAATGAACCCCCTGCACCCCCAAACAGGACCCATTAGTGTCCCCCCTCCCCAGGGGTCTCTGCCCACCCATACACCCCAAACAGGACCCATTTGTGCCCCCCATCCCCAGGGGTCTCAGCCCCCCCATATACCCCAAACAGGACCCACAGACCCCATCCCCAGGGGTCTCAGCCCCCCAAACAGGATCCATCTGTCCCCCATCCCCAGGGGTCTCACCGTCCCCCCGCTCCGCCCCCCAAAGGGTCTCGGTTCCCCCCCATTCCCCTCAGGCCCCCCTTGTCCCCCCTCCCCAGGGGTTCACACCCCCATCACCCACTCACACCCCAAAACCCACTCGCCGCCCCCTCCTCACAGGCCTCAGGCCCCCTGCGCCCCCTCCTCAGGGGTCTCAGCCCCTCCTCGTCCCCTTCACCCACTCTCACCCCTCTCCCCAGCATTCCCACCCCGCTACACACCCCCAGACAGGACCCACCCTCCCCCCGCTCCCCAGGGGTCTCATCCCTCTCCTCGAACCCCTCAGGGCCCCCTCGACCCCCCAAAAATCCCCCCCCTGCCCCGCCACGCCGCCCCTCACCCTGCCCGGGCAGCCACGGGCTCGCCGCCCCCACTGCGCTTGCGTCACGCACGGCGCGCCCTTCCTGAGGCGACGCTGCCGCCGCCATCTTTGCTGAGGGCACGGCGGGCTTGGCAATGAGCCGCCATCTTTGTGGTTGGCATTGCCCGAGGTTAGGTGAAGGCGGCAGCGCCATCTTTGTGACGGGCAGTGCCCGGTTCTCCGGACTGGGCGCCGGGGGCAGCGCTGGGGGGGAAATTTTTGGGGGTCACTCAGCCCTTCGTTTAACACCCTCACGAGATTTCTGCAGTGCAAACACCCCCTCAGGATCCTGCGCAGCCCCACAGCCAGCCGAGCACCCCCACAGAGGGGGTTCATGCGTGAGCACCCCTCTCAGAAATTTGGGGGACAATGAGATTTTTGGGGTCCTCTCCCACCCGACCACCCGAAAAAAGCTCTGTCCCTCCAATAAAGGTGTTCACTACGTGCAAAACAAAACTCGGTCCGTCCGGCCCCCCCGGGCTCTGCACCCCCATTCCCTCGAGGGTCTTGTGTGGGTACCAGCACTCCCACGCTCCCCATCCATCCCATTTTTGGGGCCTGGAGGGGGTGTCCCTGTTATCCCTCAAGCGGCACAACCGGGACAAACCCCCCCGGTCCCAAAAATGGGGGGAACAGGCAGAACCTGCCCACCACCCACCCCCAATCTGCACCCACATCCCACTCTGCCTCCATCACCTGACGCCGCACGCATCCCTCCATCCCATTGGCAGAACCGGGAGGTTTTTCCTTCCTCCCCCTTCTCTCCCAGCTCCTTGGATATCTATTTTTCCCTTTTTTTTTTTTTTTTTTTTCTTCTCTCCCTCCTCTGGAGGGTGTTTGCTATTTCCGAGCTGGCTGGGAGGATCCCAGTCGCATCAGCCGCAGGCAGCGACGCGGCATCGCCGGGTACCACTGCTATCCCTCGGGCATCCTCCGTCCTTCCCGCTCGGATCAGCCCCGCCGGGGCTCTCTGTGCTGCCCTCCCTTCCCTCCTCCTGCCCTGCCGCTCCACCGGCAGCCCCCCGGCACGGCCAGGTAAGGGCCTCACCGGCACCGCGACACCGGAGCGGCCACCGAACCGCGGTGGCATCGGGGCGACACGGCTGGAGGATGCTCAGGGGGGACACGGCGGGCGCAGCCTCGCTGAGGGCTGTTAGGGGACACGAGGTGTTGGGGACACGGGGACACGGGGACACGATCCGGCTGGAGCAATCCCGGTGCGGAATTCCTGCGCCACCGCCGGGCACGGGGATGGGGCAGCGAGGTGGCACCTTGTCCCCAGCGCGGTGACCTTCTGCCGTGCCCGAGGGGCACGCGTGGGGTGACAGCGGCTCTGGGGGTGCAGGGGGAGGGGGCTGGGGGTCTGCGCAGATGGGGGGGACACGCGGCCGTGGGTGGCCGTGGGTGGCGAGTGACGGGGACACACACACACACACGCGGCGTGGGTGGCCGTGGGCACGCTGTGGGGGTGGCAGCGGCACATTGGCAGCCCCGTGGGTGCCACGGCTGCCCCCGCACAAACCCGGGGTGAATTTTGGGGTGCTGCTCCCCTCCACCCTCCCTGGGAACACCCCCCCCCAAATTCCCGACTCCGTGTCCCCCCTTCCAGAGCATCGCCCAACCCCAGAGCGCCTTCCTGGGGGGGCGCAGGGAAACTGAGGCACGGGCCGGGGCAAAGGCGGATCCAGCTTTTCCAGTGCCTGCGTCCAACCCTCCCCTCTCTCCCAGCAACTCCCTCGGCTCTCCCCTTGTTTTTCTTTCCCCACCCGGTGTTGAGCAAACCCCGAAACGCCCGCTGGCGTGGCGCCGGGGCCCCGCGGCACCCGGGGGAGCGGCCGGGGCCCCCGCACCCGACCGGGCTTGTTCCCGGCGTCCCGCTGCCTGCTGCTGCCTGCGCTGCCTATTCCTGGCTCCCGGCCGCTTTTCCACCCCGCTGCCATCTGCTCTGCCGCGGGCGGCCTTGGCAGCTGCCGACGTGGGCAGCGAGAGGGGGCTCGGCACCCCCCCAAAAAAAAAAAAATAAACCCACCGCGCTGTGCCCCGCAGGAGCTCAGCCCCTCCGGCCATGGAGCTGCTCTCCACCCCCAAAAACATCGAGATCAACAACATCACCTGCGATTCCTTCCGCATCTCCTGGGCTATGGAGAAGGGGGACCTGGAGAGGGTCACCCACTACTTCATCGACCTCAACAAGAAGGAGAACAAGAATTCCAACAAGTTCAAGCACCGGGTGAGCCGGGGGAGGACGTGGGACCCCCTGCCCGGGGAGAGGGGACGGGGTTGGGAGGGAGGAACTGGATTTAGCCCTCTCTAGTGCTGAATTTGGGTCATTCCCCTCACGGGACACGCTGGCGGAGGGGACCGGGATGGGGATCGGGGGGTGACGGACCCCGCTGAGCCCCCGCGGGGGAGCTGAGCTGCTCCCGCTCTCCCTCCCCGCGCTGCGAGTCACTAATTCGGGCCGTTTTTAGCAGCGCCGTTGCCACGGTGATGCTATTTAATGTTTAACATTATTTTTTTTTTCTCTCCTCCCCAATAATAAGGGGTGGGGGGGTGGGATATTTTTTTCCCCTCTATCTCCCGACTTCAGCATCCGCCGTTGCCACAGAAACGGCTCTGCACTGCGGAGCTGCTCCGTGGCCTATTGACACCGCGAGATGCCACCGGGAGCGGGGGGTCCCCAAAATCACCCGCACCTTGGGGACCCCGCGTCCCCATCGCAGCAGGGACATCTTTGGGGACAGGGACGGGGGAGCACTGTGGGCACAGAGCGGGGGGGAGCAGCCCGGGACGTGTCACACGGTGTTTTTTGGGGGGGTCTAAATGGATATTTTGAGGTCCCCGCGGCACGGGGCGGGGGGATGCGGTCCCGCCTGACCCTCAGCGCTCGGCGCAGGATGTCCCCACCAAGCTGGTGGCCAAGGCGGTGCCGCTGCCCATGACCGTGCGGGGCCACTGGTTCCTGAGCCCCCGCACCGAGTACAGCGTGGCCGTGCAGACGGCGGTCAAACAGAGCGACGGCGAGTACCTGGTGTCCGGCTGGAGCGAGACCGTGGAGTTCTGCACCGGGGGTGAGCGGGACCGGGGCGGCCCGGAGCCGGGAGGGACCGGGGGGGCGGTCCCGGGAGCCCGGAGGGAGGATGAGGGCGATCCCAAGAGCCGGGAGGAGGATGGGGGCGATCCCAAGAGCCGGGAGGAGGATGGGGGCGATGCTGGGAGCCGGGAGGGAGGACGAGCTTGATGCCTGAGCTGGGACGGGGGATGGGGACGATGCTGGGAGGATGAGGAGTTGGAAGGCAGGAGGGAGGACAAGGATCTTGCCTGGAGCTCGAAAATGGAAAGGGAAAGAGGGCAATGCCTACAGCTGGAGATGGAGAGGGGAATAAGGCAATGCCTGGAGCTGGGAGGGAGGACGGAGATGATGCCTGGAATTGGGAGCAGGGAGGGAGAACAGGGGCGATCCCAGGAGCTGTGAGCAAGAGGGGATCAGCGCCGGGAGCCACGAGGGAGATGGAGGCGATGTCAAGAACCACGAGGGGCCATTCGGGAGGATGGGGGAAATTCTGGGAGCTGGGAGCCCGGAGGAGGACGGGGGCGATGCCGGGAGCTGGCACAAGCCGGGCCGGTTGGAGCGGCAGCTGATGAGTGGGAGGCAGGAGGTGCGGGGAGCTGCGGGCAGGGACGGGCTGCTGCAGGGGGATGGAGACGCCCTGATGTCCCCGTGCCTGTCCCCAGACTACGCCAAGGAGCACCTGGCCCAGCTGCAGGAGAAAGCGGAGCTGATCGCCGGCCGCATGCTGCGCTTCTCCGTCTTCTACCGCAACCAGCACAAGGAGTATTTCCAGCACGTCAGGTACCCCCAGCCCCATTCCCCACGCTCCCCGCTCCCAGAGCGCGTTCCCTGACCCTGCCTCTGCCTGTCTGTGTGTCCCTCCTCCTCCTCCTCCTCCTCGTGGCAGGATGCACTGCGGGAACGTGATGAAGCCGTCGCTGAAGGACAACAGCGGGAGCCACGGCTCGCCCACCAGCGGGATGCTGCACGGCATCTTCTTCAGCTGCAACACCGAGTTCAACACCGGGCAGCCCCCCCAGGACTCGCCCTACGGCCGGTACCGCTTCCAAATCCCGGCCCAGCGCCTCTTCAACCCCAACACCAACCTCTACTTCGCGGACTTCTACTGCATGTACACCGCCTACCACTACGTCGTGCTGGTCCTGGCGCCCAAGGGCTCCTCCGGGGATCTCTTCTGCCGGGAGCGCCTTCCCCAGCTGGACATTTCCTCCAACAAGTTCCTGACGTGCTGCGTGGAGGAGGGCGAGCTGGTGTACCGCCACGCCCAGGACAGCATCCTGGAGGTCATTTACACGGAGCCGGTGGACCTGAGCCTCGGCGTGCTGGGGGAGATCAGCGGCCACCAGCTCATGAGCCTCTCCACCGCCAACGCCAAAAAGGACCCCAGCTGCAAGACGTGCAACATCAGCGTGGGGCGTTAAGGGGCCCGAGCGGGCAGGGCCGGGCAGGGGGATGGGTGCTCGCCGCGGGGGCTTCTCCCACGGACGCTGGTGGCTGGAGGACACGGGTGGGCTCGGGCGATGCCCCGAGGAAGGAGCCGGCGGGATGCTGGCGCAGCGAGGAGGCAGAGCCCGCGCCGCCGTGCGCCCCGAGGGAGGAAGCCTTCATCTCCTGGACTGCCCGACCAGCAGCATCCTCGCTGGCGTGAGCCCCGCGCTCTGCCCTGCGGGACCCCCCCCTTTCCCCTCTGGTGTCCCCCGCATCCCTCCCGCCCCGGGGTCACGCAGCTCCCGGGGAGCCCCGGCCCTGCCAGCCGGGACTGGGGCTCCCCGGCACTTCGGGGGCGTTCAGGGAGACGTTGGAAGCACCCCCCGGTTTTGAACTGCTCCTGGGGACGGAGGGATGCTCAGACAGCGACCCCCGCTCCTGCCGGCGAGGGGCTGCAGCGGTGTGGGGGCCCCTGGGCGTGCCCCCGTGTCCTGTCCCTCCCCGCTCTGCCATCCCGCACCGCCCGAATCCCCCGGAGGCAGCCGGAGGAGCTGGGGAAGGGGAGAAGGGATCTGAACCCCTCCCCGTGGCCCCCCCAAAAACCCGCCGCCCCCCGCATGAGCCGTCGGCAGCATGGCGCTCGCTTGCGGCCCCCCCGGGGTGCCCGCCCCCCGTCTCTGTGTCCCCCCTGCACGCTGTACAACAACCGGCTCCCCCTCCCCGAGCATCCCTGTGCTGTGCTGGAGGTGTTTCAATAAACTCTGTGCGGTCGCCACCGGCCGTGTCACGCGCCTCTGTCCCCCACGGGACCCCAAAAAGTGGCTCGGAGTCCCCCCACCCCCCCCCCAGCTCAGGGGAATGGGGGATGGGACCCGGAGGGGACAAGGTGGCCCTCGCCGGCTCTCAGGAGGGTTCAGGCTGGTTGGGCCTTGCTGGAGATCGCCAGGTCCATCCCAGGCAGGGTCACCTGCATCAGGTGACACAGGAGCACGTCCAAGTGGGTTTGGAATGTCGCCAGAGAGACTCCACCTTTCCCTGGGGCTGTCCCAGCGCTCTGCCACCCTTCATGGAAAGTTCTTCCTCGTGTCGAGGTGGCACTTCTGTTTTTGTTTATGGCCATCGCTCCCCATCCTGTCACTCCCCGAATTCCACACCCACTTTCCACCACGGAGACTGAAACCCCTCGGGATGAAAACCCCCGGTGCTTATCCCGCTTCTGCCTGGGCACAGCATTCCCCAAGCAGGAGCCCGAGCACGGGATGCAGGAGGGGTCGAGGCACGTGGGAACACGCGGTGGGCGCGGGGGCCGTGTCACTGCCCACCCTCCATCTGCCGCCGCCGGGGCTGGAGCACGGGGTGGGCACAGCACGTGGCACCCACCCACCCACCCACCCCGCTCTGCTGCCTCAGAGACACCTCAAAATAAAGGTGTGAGGAGAGAGAACCCACCTGCGGAGCCCTGGGGAGGGCACAGAGCTCCCAGCCCACCCCCCACCACAGGACCCGCCGTCAGCAGGAGATGCTCAGTTGGGATTCCTGGCTCTGCTCCATCAGAACCCCAAGGATGGGTGTCTTCCCTTAGGATTGGGGTCCATGCAGGGATGTCCTGGGTGCTTTCCCCCCCAGTCCAGCCCAAATTTGGGCTTGGAAGCAAAGAAGCCGGGGCTGCCCCCCCGCTCCAAGTACAAGGGTATTTATTTCATGGGTACAAGAGAGAGACAGCACCTTGTGTGTGTGTTGGGCTCTTTCCCGGTTACTGGTTTGTACATTCAGAGCTTTGGCCGGGGCAGGGGAGGGCAGCGGGTCCTGCTCGGCCCCCCCGGCACCGGGGTGGGCGGCTGCCGGCGGGGACCCCCCTCCTGTGCCCCCCGTGCCGTGGGCGCCCGAGCCCCGGGGCCCCGTGCGAGCGTGTCTTGAGTGCTGAGGTTGGCTGTGTGCTCCTCCTCCGTGCAGTCTGTGCGGGGCAGCGCTCCCCCCCGCCGTCCTGTCCTCCCTGCCCTCCTCCTCCTCCTCCTCTTCCTCCTCCTCCTCCCCTGCCCGCGGCGGGGCCGGGACCCCCGGCCCTCATTTCCTCGTGTGCAGCGTGTCCTGGAACTTGGTGCTGGTGTAGCGAAGGTGGAAACCCTTCTTGTTGATGGTGTCGTCTGAGTGGAAGCGGATCATCACCGAGTCTCCGGCCGAGTAAACCTCCTCGGGGGGCTGCGGGGGGGAGGGAGATCTGGGCTGAGTGGGGAATATTTGCAGCGTGGAGAGTGGGAATCATCACACACCAGACCAAATTCCCGTTTGGGGATTTCTCCACGCTGCTCTGGCATCACTCCTCACCCCCCGCCCCTCCCCTGCCTCCACCCCAGGCTCACCCCGGAGCCGCAGAAGCGCCCGAGGCGCGGGGCCGTCCCGTCGTAACCGTCGAACAGCTCCATGTAGTCGTAGCCGCAGTCTGCCTCCTCCTCGATCTCGAAGGTCTGGAAGATGAGCTCCACGCCGAACCCCTCCTCTGCCATGATCACCCACTCGCAGTCCGAGCCCCCCGGGTAGTTGTTATCCCCAAATTGGGCGTGGGAATACAAGTCCTTGGTCTTCACCTCAGCGCGCACCTGCCCCCCGCACACTGCGGGAGAAGCTCGAATTTAGGGACACCCGGGCTGTCCCCACAGCCCACAACCCCATTTCCCAGCCCCACAGGGGTACCTGTGGTGTGGGTGGCCTCGAATCCCTTCTTCTGGATGGAGTTGTCCGACACGAACTTGAGGAACATCTTGTTTCCCGAGGAGACGACGGGCTCGGGCTCCTTGGCGCCGCAGAAGCGGCCGAGCGCCGGCGCCTTGGCGTCCCTCCCGTCGAAGATCTCCAGGTGGTCGTAGGTACATTCCTGCTGTGCCTCCACGTCCAGCTCTGAGAAGGTCTGTGGAGGTTCTGGGTGAGCTCAAGGCTCGGCAGAGGTCACCCCAGCGCCACCCACGCCCCCAAATCCTACCAGCTTGATGCGGTGCCCCGGCGTGGTGCTGATGGCCCAGGTGCACTCCTTCTTACTGGGGTATTTATCGGGCCAGTTTGGGCTGGTGATGGTCCCGGACACAGATGTCACCTTGTGGTCGCAGCCAGCTGTGGGGACAGTGAGAAGGGTCACGGATGCACGGATTTGGGATTCCCGTGGGAATTTGGGCTGGACCCACCTTCCTTGCAGTCGTGCTTGTTGTCGTGCAGCACGAAGCCGCTGCGGCACTGGCACTCGTAGCTGCCGAAGGAGTTGAGGCACTCGTGCTGGCAGCCCCCGTTGTTCTTGGAGCACTCATCCTTGTCTGGGAGAGAGCAGAGGGATGGCTGAGCCGGCTGGGAAATCCTGGAATGCTTCATTTCCATCCCAACGCAGCCCCTCCAGCCCCCCCAGCCCCACACCGCTGCCCTCCAGCCAAGCAAGCGCCCCCGGGCAGCAGCAAGCGGCTCCAGCATCCCGATTCCAGGGCGGCTCCTCCTCTCCCGTGGGCTCACCCACGGGTGCCACCATTACCTGCTGCTGGGACGGATGGAGGGAGGCAGAAAAACACACAGTGACAACCAAAGATGCACAAGAAAGACCAGGACGCTGGAGTCCCTCTTTACTTATCGATAGGAAATGTCACAGACACGGTAAAAATTGGAAAAGGGGGTGGGAAAAAACACAACAAGGTCAGCTGGGCAAGGACAAAACCAAGCGGGTGGGTGCTTAGGGAAAAAAAAAAAAAAAAAAGTTAAAAAAAAAAAAAAAGGTAAAAAAAGTAAAAAAAAAAAATAAAAATAAGGTCAACAACCAGTTCTGTCAAGCAAAAGGCTGCCGGGGCCGGCAGCACGGCTCGGCTCGGTCCCACCGTGCTCCCGCACGGCTCCGGGGCCGCGGAGTTCCTGAGAAAGACGGAGAGGATGGAGAGGCTCAGGAGGGGCCCCGCGGCCGCTTCTGCATGCGGAACTTCAGGCCGGGCGGGCGCGATTTCGGGGGCTGCAGCTGCTGCTTCTTCTCTGCAAAGAGAGAGGGAGACAAGGGGGGGAGCGATGGGGGGGCGGGGGGCGGCGGGGGGCGGCGGGGGGCATGCGGAGCGGCAGCCGGGGAAGCAGCAGCGAGGGGAGACCCCCGGGAACCCCTCTGCGGCCGGGGGGGGCTCTGCGGGGAGGAAGAGGAGGAGGAGGCTCCGGGAGGATGAGGATGAGCTTTGGGTGGGGTGTCCAGTCTAGGAATGGTTTGGGATTTTCCTCCCTACCGCCGGTGTCGGGGCTCGCCAGCCCCTACCCGAGCCCCCCCAAAAATCCCCCCCGTGTCCTATCGCTCCCCCTGCCCGCGGGGCGGTATTTTGGGGAGGTGGGAGAAGCCAACAGCAAGCGGGCACCAGCCCCCCGCAGCGTCCCGCTCCGAGCTCACAGCGATGCCGGAGAGGAGCCGGGGTCCCTCCAGGAGCGAGGGGGGTCCTGCCCGGGCCCCCCCGCCTCTCAAAGCGGAGGCTGTAACCTGACGTCTCCTCGGTGGGAGGGAGGAGGAAGCGAGGCGGAAAAAAGGCCCTTTTGGGTTTGGGAAGGGGCTTCTGGGCTCAGAGCAGCTCCAGCACCGCGGAGCCTGGGCGGGCGAGACAAGAGCACCGGGGCGGTGTTTTCAGCGATGCTTTTACTCCAACCAGCTTTGCTCGCCGCCACCCGGCATCGCCGTGCGCTCACCGCGCTCCCCCCGAGGGCATCCGACGGCTCCGGGCTGCTCAGCGCCCCCGCAGCCCCCCGGCAGCGCCTCTCCCCCCGCTGCGGACCCCCCAGAACCGGGGGGGACCTACCTGGATGCCGACACCGTGGCGGATTTCCCGGGTGGAACGCGCTCCGACCCCGCGAGGAAGAGGAGGAGGAAGAGGAGGAGGAAGAGGAGGAGGAGGAGGAGGAGGAAGGGGTCACGTCTTCACCGGGGAAAAACGGGCAAGGCACCGAGGGCACGGGGACCCTCCGCGGCCAAAAAGGGGCCGCACGGGAGAGGTTTTGCCCAGGGAGCGACCCCAGAGGAGGGACCCCGCTGTGGCCAAATCCTCCGGGGTGATCCTGCTGCCGGGAAAGCCCGAGACCTGAGCAGGGGAAGGCGGAGGAGAGAGTTTGGTGGTGTATTATAACCGCAAATCCCGGCGGGATGAGGAAAAAGAGGGAAAAGGGCCCCAAGTGCTTTAGGGAGGGAGGGGGAGACTCACCCGGCTGCCCCCGTGGTCCCGCTCGGCCGCCGGGCTTCCCCGAGGAATCGCTTTGCGCAGGGCGCCGGCTCCCGACGGCTGGGCCGCCCTACTCGCCTTGGTTTTAATTAAACAAATAAAGCAAAGACACTCGAGCCCCGGCTGGCGGGGCTGTGCCGCTCCGGGAAATCCCCGCGGGGGGATGCGACCCCTCAAAAACGGCCTCAAAACGGGGTCCGGGAGGCGCTGCGGGTCTCTCACAGCCGGGTTGGTGTCCGGGGCTCTGTGCCACGCTCTGGGGGCCGCGGCAGCCCCAGCCCAGGGCTCAGCCCCGGCTGCATCTCTGCGTGTCCCCATCCCGACCCACAGGACCCATCCGAGGGTGGGGCAGACAGCTGATGGTTTTTTTTTTTGGGAGGAGGGATGGCTCCGAGGAGCTCGGGCGTGGCCGGGCGCTGAGCCGGGATGCGGAGGGAGCCGGTGGCGTGCAGCAGAGCGGGGAGCAGCAGCAGCAGCAGCAGCAGCAGCAGCAGCGGGGCGGGGTGTCACCGTCCCCCCACCCTGGCAATGCCACCCCAGGGGTGCAGCACCCGGGCCCGAGCACGTCCCTGACCATCCCCTGGCCATTCGGGGAGCACCCCCACCTCAGAAGTAGGAGCCAATTGTGCCCCAAAAAAAGGGAGAAAACCTCCCAAAATGTGCTGCCTGTGGCTGGAGGAGTTTGGGACCGGGGGCTGCACCCCCAGTGTGGACAAGGGGAGCGTTAGCAGCGGTTTGGGGGTGCGGAGGGGGGGCTGGCTGGATGAGGAGGGGCAGGGGACGCCCGTGCTGAGCTCTACCTGAGAAGAAATGGGCTTTGAAGCCCTTTTTGGAGACGGTGTTGTCGGACTTGAACTCGATCCTCATGTTGTTGTACTGCGAGGTGATGACCTCGGGTTTCTCGGCGCCGCAGAACTTCCCGTGCAGCTTGGAGTCGGCCGTGAGCCCGCTGCGCACCTCCACAAAATCGTATTTGCACACCTGGGGGGGGGGACACGGGGCTGGGGACACGGCTGGTGCCACCCCGGGGCCACCAGCAGCGTCGGGGGGGACACAGCACAGAGAGGGGCTGCTCCCCGATGTGGGGAAGGATGAATCAGGAAAACCTCGTAAATATGATTGCCTAGCAAAAGGTTTTGAGAATATGGAAACAATAACTAAGATTGAAATGAAAGCCACCTTTGAGATACCAAACCTTAGTTACTAAATAATTAGAAGACAATAGGATGGCTGGCTGAAATTAAACCCCCTTCTGATAGAACAAAGGTCAGAGAAGACCCTGCTAGCCCGGCAGAAGAGTGGTTTTTAGGGTTTAAAGTATAACACATGATGGTAATGTAACGATTCTTTTAGGCTGTATGTAAATGCTATAGGATTTAGATTGTCAGTGGAAATTAGAATGTTCAACATAGAAGATTTATTGTGTTGTAAATGGGAAAATCGCTCTCTTGCTTCTCTCTTTTACTTCCTTCCCTCTCTTACCTCTTAGAACTCTCACTACCCCCTCTCTCTTTCTGCCCTGCTCCCGGCAGGGCCCTTTTTACCCACGCCCTATGCAACAAACCACAAGTTTCAAGACCAGAATACAGAGATCACTCCGTCTGTCGCGACCATCCTGACCACCACACGGCACCTCCCCTACACCCCCACACTCACATCGTTGCCCTCGGTCTCGAAGAAGTCGAACTGCAGCGAGATGCGGTACTGGGTGGGCGCCACCAGCTGCCAGATGCAGTTTTTGTTGGGGGGATACTCCTTGGGCCACCCCGGGCTGGTGATGGAGCCGTTCAGCTTGGTGAGGAACCCTCCGCAGGCGGCTGCAGGGCGGCACCACCCAGCGCCCGTCACCCCCGCGGGCTCGGGGACACCCCAAGGGACACGGGGAGGGTTTTTTGGGAAAAAACTCACCCTCGCAGCGGCGCTTGTCAGACGCCAGCTCGTAGCCAGGGTCGCAGGCACACTTGTAGCTGCCCAGGGTGTTGACGCAGCGCTGCTCGCAGCCGCCGTTGTTGGGCCGGGAGCACTCGTCCATCTCTGGGCGGGGCAGGGGGGGTGAGCGGCCGCGGGAGGGGCTGCGACCACCCCCCGCACCCCCTGCAGCACCCCCGCAACCCCAAACCTTTGAAGAAGTTGACGGCGAACCCGGCCTTGTTGATGGAGCCGTCGGAGACGAATTTCATCCAGAGCTTGTTGGAGGTGCTCTTGATGTCGTCGGGCTTGTCGTAGCCGCAGTAGCGGCCGATGAGGCTGCTCGAGTCGCTGCTGCCGTCCCGGATCTCCAGGTAGTCGTAGGCGCAGCTGTCGTGACGCTCGATCTGGCAGGACAGGGGGTGTTGTTACCCCAGCACCCCTTAACCCTTCCTGCCCCTGCTGCCTGGGGAAACTGAGGCACGGGGGCTGTTGGAGTCAGTGAGTCAGGGGTGTCTGAATCCTCCAGGGAGAAATCAGAGTGCAGGGATTGAATAAGTTACAGAGTGAGTTTTATGTTTTAGTCCCAAATGCTCCAGTGAGTTCTAGTGAAGGTTGAAACACACTGACATCCTCATAATTCCCTGAAAAAACATGGAATGGTGCACCCACTGAGCCCTCCAGAGAGAGATCAGAGTGCTGGGATTGAATCCTCCTGACAGAAATCAGAGTGCTGGGATTGAATAAGTTACAGAGTGAGTTTTGTGTTTTAGTCCCAAATGCTCCAGTGAGTTCTAGTGAAGGTTGGAACACACTGACATCCTCAGTACAGGATATCCACAGCTGTAGACAGGACTCAGGCATTGCAGTTATAGCAGAATTTTGCTGACATTTCTCAGATATAACAAGATAGAGTGTATGTGTAGCTCTAGACATAACCTGGTGTGCTGAAAAACTGGAATTCTAACAGGTAAAGGAGAGGAGTTTGTGTCTGAGCTTGTTAGAAAAATCCCATATAAGAGTTTGTATTGGGAGAGTTGGTGCTTTCAGCCATTGTGGCTTTCAGCCATTCACTTATTGCTTATTGCTTATTGATTATTGCTTTTTACTTATTGCTTATTGCTTATTGCTTATTGCTTATTGCTTATTGATTATTGATTATTGCTTTTTACTTATTGTTTATTGTTTATTGATTATTGCTTATTGCATTTTACTTATTGCTCATTGCTGCTGCTTTGCCATTGCTTGTCTGTGTGCTGCTGACACTGATGTGCTTTGTAATAAGATGTAAATTTATTTGTAATAATTTATTTGTAATAAACAACCTTTTAAACTATGAGCTGCTTTGCTTATCTAAGACAACCCCACAAGCAGGAGCCCACAGAGCTCTGGAGTTGGTGCCTATAGAGAACCTGGGGGTCGGAAAGAGCCCCCACCCAGCAGCCCCAACCCCACCCTGAGGGGTCTCTGGGATGAGGAGACCACCCTGGGGTGCCCACCTCGAAGGACTGGAAGGTCAGTCCCACGTGGTAGCCCTCGGACACGGTGATCTTCCACACGCACACCTTGCTGGGCCTGTAGTCGTCGGGGTAGTTGGGGGACTGGATGTGCCCGTTGTCCTTTTTCACATCCCCTCCACAGATGGCTGCAAGGGAGAGCAGCAGCCTGAGCCCCCCAGGGCCCACACTGACCCCCAGGACCTCACACTGATCCCCAGGGCCCACACTGACCCCCAGGCCCCACACTGACCCCCAGGACCCAAACCAACCCCCAGGACCCCAAACCAACCCCCAGGACCCACACTGACCCCCAGGACCCACACTGACCCCCAGGACCCCACACTGACCCCCAGGGCCCCACACTGACCCCCGGGACCCACACTGACCCCCAGGACCCACACTGACCCCCAGGACCCACACCGACCCCCAGGGCCCACACTGACCCCCAGGGACCCACACTGACCCCCAGGACCCAAACCAACCCCCAGGACCCACACTGACCCCCAGGGCCCACACTGACCCCCAGGGCCTCACACTGACCCCCAGGGCCCACACTGACCCCCAGGGCCTCACACTGACCCCCAGGGCCCACACTGACCCCCAGGGCCTCACACTGACCCCCAGGGCCCACACTGACCCCCAGGGCCCACACTGACCCCCAGGGCCCCACACTGACCCCCAGGACCCCACTGCTCCCCCCAGGACCCACACTGACCCCCAGGGCCCCACACCGACCCCCAGGACACCACACTGACCCCCAGGGACCTCACACTGACCCCCAGGATCCCAAACCGACCCCCAGGGCCTCACACTGACCCCCAGGGCCCCACTGCTCCCCCCAGGACCCACACCGACCCCTAGGACCCCACACTGACCACCAGGACCCACACTGACCCCCAGGGCCCCACTGCTCCCCCCAGGACCCCACACTGACCCCCAGGACCCACACTGACCCCCATGGCCCCACTGCTCCCCCCAGGACCCCACATTGACCCCCAGGGCCCACACTGACCCCCAGGACCCCACTGACCCCCAGGACCCACACTGACCCCCAGGACCCAAACCAACCCCCAGGGCCCACACTGACCCCCAGGGCCCACACTGACCCCCAGGGCCCCACTGCTCCCCCCAGGATCCACACTGACCCCCAGGGCCCACACTGACCCCCAGGACCCCACACTGACCCCCAGGGCCCCACACTGACCCCCAGGACCCACACTGACCCCCAGGACCCCACACTGACCCCCAGGACCTCACACTGACCCCCAGGGCCCCACTGTTCCCCCCAGGACCCACACTGACCCCCAGGCCCCACACTGACCCCCAGGGCCCACACTGACCCCCAGGACCCCACACTGACCCCCAGGACCCACACTGACCCCCAGGGCCCCACTGCTCCCCCCAGGACCCACACTGACCCCCAGGGCCCCACACTGACCCCCAGGACCTCACACTGACCCCCAGGGCCCCACTGCTCCCCCCAGGGACCCACACTGACCCCCAGGACCCACACTGACCCCCAGGACCTCACACTGACCCCCAGGGCCCACACTGACCCCCAGGCCCCACACTGACCCCCAGGGCCCACACTGACCCCCAGGCCCCACACTGACCCCCAGGACCCACACTGACCCCCAGGGCCCCACTGCTCCCCCCAGGACCCACACTGACCCCCAGGGCCTCACACTGACCCCCAGGACCCACACTGACCCCAGGACCCCACACTGACCCCCAGGATCCCAAACCAACCCCCAGGGACCCACACTGACCCCCAGGGCACACACACTGACCCCCAGGACCCACTGCTCCCCTCAGGACCCACACTGACCCCCAGGACCCACACTGACCCCTAGGACCCCACACTGACCCCCAGGGCCTCACACTGACCCCCAGGACCCACACTGACCCTCCAGGGCCCACACTGACCCCCAGGGCCCCACACTGACCCCCAGGGCCTCACACTGACCCCCAGGACCCACACTGACCCTCCAGGGCCCACACTGACCCCCAGGGCCCCAAACTGACCCCCAGGGCCCACACTGACCCCCAGGACCCCAAACCAACCCCCAGGACCCCACACTGACCCCCAGGACCCACACTGACCCACCAGGGACCCACACTGACCCCCAGGGCCCACACTGACCCCCAGGGCCCCACTGCTCCCCCCAGCCCCACTGCTCCCCCTCTGCCCCACTGCTCCCCCAGCCCCACTGCTCCCCCCTACCTTCGTAGACAGCGAAGAAACCTTTCCCCACCCAGTTGCTGCTGCTGCGGAACTCCACCCAGAGGCGGCTGTCGGTGGAGATGATGGGCTCGGGCAGCTTGTTCCCGCAGAACCTGCCTGGGGAGGAAGGCGTGCTGGGCTGCCGTGCTGGGACCCTCCTCTTCCTCACTGCCACCCCCTGGTCTTCACCACTACCTCCTCTTCCTCACTGCCACCTCCTCTTCTTCACCACCAGCTCCTCTTCCTCACTGCCACCTCCTGGTCCTCACCACCAGCTCCTCTTCCTCACTGCCACCTCCTCTTCCTCACTACCAGCTCCTCTTCCTCATCACCAGTTCCTCTTCCTCCTCTTCCTCACCACCTTTTCTTCCTCACCACCTCTCCTTTTCCTCACTGTCACTTCCTCTTCCTCCTCACCACGTCCTCCTCACCACCAGCTCCTCTTCCTCCTCCCCATCTCCTCCTCCTCACCACCACCTCCTCTTCCTCACCACCACCTCCTCCTGCTCCCCCCAGTGCCCCTTTCCAGCCTAAATCCAAAAGCTGCTTCTCCCTCCAGCTTCTCTGGCTCTTTGACTCAAACTGGTGATTCTGGGGCCAGCTGGGATTTGGGGAACATCCAGCTCATGGGGATGGGACTGGGATCCTGGAATCTCCCTGGGGACATCACAGGAATGGGACACTGGAATCTCCCTGGGGACATCACAGGAATGGGATGGGATGGGATGGGATGGGATGGGATGGGATGGGATGGGATGGGATGGGATGGGATGGGATGGGATGGGATGGGATGGGATGGGATGGGGACACTGAAATCTCCCTGGGGACATCACAGGAATGGGACACTGGAATCTCCCTGGGGACATCACAGGGATGGGATGGGATGGGATGGGGTGGGATGGGATGGGATGGGGACACTGAAATCTCCCTGGGGACATCACAGGGATGGGACTGGGATCCTGGAATCTCCCTGGGGACATCCAGCTCCTCGGGGTGGCACCGGGACACTGTCGCTCCCTGGGGAGGGATGTCCCACCCAGCTGGATCATCCAGACTGCTCTCACCGCTGAGGGACAAACTGGAAGCTCCGTTCACCCCAAAAACCCCTCTGGAGGGTCACTCCCCCCTCCCCAGGACTGTGGGACGCCGGGCAGGCAGGGAGAGGGGCAGAGGGATCCCCCGGCCCCGCTGCGGCCCCGGGGCGGTGCCGGCGGGCAGGAGGAGCGGGCGGGGGGCCCGGGGTTGTTACCTCGCAGCGTGGCCTTTCTCCAGAACCCGTCTCTCACCTCCACGTAGTCGTACCAGCACAGCCGGCTTCGGTACAGGTCCAGGGTGGTGAAATTCAGGATGATCTGAGGTTGGGAAGGAGCGCGGAGAGCGCGGGGTGAGCACCCCCCGCACCCCATTGCTGGAACCCAGGAGCATCCCGGCCCACAGCGGGATGCGGGACACCCCAAAACAGGGCTGGGGGGAGGAAGAGGAGGGCTGCCTTCGCCCCAGCGGGCAGTACCTTCTCTCCGGGGGTCACCGAGATCCTCCAGACGCAGTGCATGTGGGCCGAGTATCCATTGGGGAATTCCGGGGAGGAGAAGTTACCCTGGCTGTCCTGGAGCGTCTCCCCGCAGGCTGAGAAGGGAGAAAACCGAGATTCAAACCCCGACAGCGGGAACAGCATCACCCCCACATCCCACCCAAATCCCCAACCCTGAGGACCCAAAAAACCCGCAAACCCTCCCTGGGGCAGGGTGGCACCTCTCCAACGCGCGGCCGGGGGCAGGAGCGCCGGCGGCCCCCCCGTGCCGCGCCACGCAGCCCCGGGCAGCGTTCCCTGGAGCTCGCCCAGCGCTGCCATCTGGTAGCCACATGCCACCGCGGCACACCGAGCTGCGGCTGCCGGGGGGCCGGGGCGGCCGCCCCCCTCCTCACCCTCCCTCTGGCAGGAAAGGTGAAACGGCGCAGAAACGGCTCTTTGAAACCTGGGCTCGCTGCCTTTTTTCCCCCTGCTCGCTTCGCCGTGGAAACAAAAGAAAGGGAAAGTTGTGATCCAGAGAGGGGTTTCTCTTTTTTTTTTTTTTTTTTAATTTTTTTTTTCCCTTTTTCTCGCTCCAAGCTAATGGCTTTTCCTGCTCCCCTGAAGGCGGCACGGCCGTGGGGCCCCTCACAAAGGCGTCCCTCTTTCCAGGCTGCTAATTAGCGGCTGGAATTAAGAGAGGAGCGTGCGGGGAGCCAAAATCTTTGCAGATGTTGCCAGCACAGCCCCGGAGCACGTGTCTGCTGTCAGCCACCCCCTCCCCGCGCCCTGCGACAGTGGTGACAGTGCCACAGCCCTTCGAGGTGACAGCTCCGATGGGATCCCAACCTCATCCAAACCCCTCTGCGTGCCGGGGTGGGATGCGGGAGGAGGATTCACTCCCCGAGGGTGTTTGCGGGGTCAGAGGATGCTCTGCTCCACTGCGGGAATTGTCTTTGGAGGATTTTTCAGGGGGATGATCTTGGAAAATCCTCCTTGGGGATGCTCTTCTCTTGAAGGATTCTTTTGTAGGAAATGCTCTTTGTGGGATTTTTATAAGGGATGCTCTTGCAGGAGGCTCTGGGGGGAGATGCTCTTTGAAGGATTTTTTTTTTTGGGGAGATGCTCTTTAGAGGATGCTCTTGGGGGATTTTTTTGGGGAATGCTCTTGGATGATGCTCTTTGGGGAATTTTTTTGGGAGATTTGTTTTAGAGGATGCTCTTAGGGGGATGCTCTGGTAGGGGCTGAGCTTTGGTGGATGCTCTTTGGGGGATTTCTTTGGGGGATGTTTTTTGGGAGATGCTTTTTAGAGGATGCTCTTGGGGGATTTTTTTGGGAAATGCTCCTGGGGCATGTTCTTGGATGATGCTCTTTGGGGGATTCTTTAAGGGACATTTTTTGGGAGATGCTCTCGGTGGATGCTCTTTGGGGGATTATTTTTAGGGGATTATTTTTGGGGCATACTTTTGGAGGATGCTTATTTGAGAGCTGCTCCTAGAAGATGCTCTGGAGAGGATTTTTTTGGGACAGTGCTCTGGGGAATGTTCTTTGGGGGATTTCTTTGGGGGATTTCTTTGGGGGATTTCTTTGAGGGATTTCTTTGGGGGATTATTTTTGGGGATACTTTTGGAGGATGCTCATTTGAGGGCTGCTCCTGGAAGACGCTCTGGAGAGGATTTTTTGGCACAATTCTCTGGGGGATGCTCTTTGGGGATTTCTTTGGGGGATCATTTTTGGGGATACTTTTGGAGAATACTCTTTGAGGGATTTCTTTGGGGGATTATTTTTGGGGATACTTTTGGAGAATACTTTTTGAGGGATTTCTTTGGGGGATTATTTTTGGGGATACTTCTGGAGGATGCTCATTTGAGAGCTGCTCCTGGAAGACGCTCTGGAGAGGATTTTTTGGCACAACTCTCTGGGGGATGCTCTTCCCCCAGAGGAGCAGGAAGAGAGAGCAGCTGAGGACACTCACACGGGGCAGATTCTGCTGACAGCAAAGCACCTTTAGGGAATCCCACAGCAACGAGGACCCCAAACCCACCGAAAACAGCAAATCCATCGGGGATGACGCCACTTTTTGCCACGATTTGGGTCAAAACCGGCTGTTTCCTGGGAAATACACCCCCGGGCCGTGGCACTGACCTGGGCAGCGGTAGAGCTTGCGAGCCTGGGCGATGTCCCCCTTGCTGAGCCGTGTCCTCTGCCCGATGGCGGGGCGGACGCCGTTCACGTCGTATTTGGGCAGGATGGTGTCGAGGAAGATGCCCCTGGGGCAGGAAAGGGACGAGCTGAGTGCGAATCACCAGCCCTGCAGCCTCTCCCAGGGGAAGGATGCTAAAAACAGCCTGGCTAATTAAAAGCAGCCTGGCTAATTAAAGCCTGCGGGGTGGTGAGTCAGCGGGGACGTGTCCCCGGTGGAGGTGACCGCGGGGACAGCGATTTCCTGCTCTGGGAAGGGGTTTCATCCCGCCCAGAACGGCAGCGGAAACTTTTTTTGGAGGGAATTAACTCTGTGCACAGCTGGTAAATCCTCCTCGGGGGTTGGGGACGCTGTGCCACCGTCCCCAGGGTGTGAGGGGACACGAGGGGACACACCTGGAGAAGGTGTTCCTGGCGTAGTGCATGATGCTGTCGAAGTCGTAGGTCTCCCCCAGCGACTCCACCTCCTCCGGCTCCATCTTGAGGAAATTGTATTCCTGCCCTGCGGAGGAGAGCACGGGGGCACTGCCAGGGTGTGTGGGGTTGGTGTGACAGAAATGTGAATTCTGTCCCCATCTGTTAACCCAGCTGGGGCAGTGCCCCTGATCTCCTGGCACACATTATCTGCTCATGGGCCATCTTTAAAACAGCTGGGCAATCATCTTTATCTTCCCACAGCCCATCCTCCCTCCAGGAGATATCTCCTGTTCATGGCCAGTGAGTCCCAGGGCATGACTGATAAAATTCCATCATCCCACTGGGAGATGCTCCAGCCAGGGGAGGAGCCAAACATTTCCTACCCAGATAAAAACTGAGATTTGGAACACCAGAGCAGCCTTTGCCACTGGATCCCAGAGGAAAACCAGAGCCTTCCACATCATCCCTGGAGCTTCAGAGGAAACTGCACCTTCTCCAGGAGCACTGCTCCAGCTGAACCACATCTGCCACTGCAGGAGGATGCAGCCACCATTGAATGGGACTGTGCCAACACCCTGACTGACTGACGGGTGTCAGCTTGGATTCTGACTCTGGCAGGGGTTGGGATTGTTCTTTGTAATGCTGCATTTCTATTTTAATTTTCCTAGTAAAGAACTGTTATTCCTATTCCCATATCTTTGCCTGAGAGCCCCTTAATTTCAAAATGATAATAATTTGGAGGGAGGGGGTTTACATTCTCCATTTCAGAGAAGCTTCTCCCTTTATTGGCAGACACCTGTCCTCCAAACCAGGACAGGGAGGGACCCCAACTGCAAGGATGGAGAGGAGGAGGAGGAGGAGGAGGAAGGGAAGGCCACGCCCACCTGGCTGGATGTTCTCCCTGATGATGGAGACGTGGTCGTCGCGGTCGGGGCGCGTGTGCTCGTGCCAGAAGCCGATGACGTGGCCCAGCTCGTGCACCACGATGCCGAACTTGTCGCAGTTTTTGCCGATGGAGATGGCCTGGGGTCCCCCTCCCCGCCGGCCCACGTAGGAGCAGCACCTGGAGGGGGGAACCAGGCGATTCCTGGCTCTCTGTGGACATCCCTGTGCTCCCCAGCCGGGAATATCAGGGTCCCACAACACTTTTGGGCACGTGGGAATCACCCCTGACACTTCAGAGGATGAGGAACTTGAGCTGGAGGCTGGCATGGGATCACTGAGTCAGGGATCTCTGAATTTTCAGAGAGAAATCAGAGTGCAGGGATTGAATTAAAGCCTTTGGATGGATTGAAGTACATGAACCCACTCACACACAAAGCAGACATTTAACTAGAAGTAAGTTAGTAAATTTTAGGGTGAGTTCTGATGCTTTTAGTAAGTGAAAGGTTTTAGATTCCAGAGTAGCAGTGAGAGTTCTAGTGAAGGTTGAAACACTCTGATATCTTCAGCAAGAGTCTCCAGGCCCACAGTTGCAGACAGGACTTAGACATAACAAAGCTAGAATAGTGTATAGTAAGTAGTATATAGTATACTGTAAATATATAGTAGTATATAGTAAATAGAGTAAGAATATTGCAAACATTTTCAGATAGAAAAAGATAGATTGTATGCATAGTTCTATATGCAAGCTGATGTGCTAAGATACTGGAATTCTCACAGGTTAAGGAGTGGTGTCTTAGCTTGTTGAAAAAATCCTAAATAAGAGTTTGTATTGGGGAGAGTTGCTGCTTTTAGCCATTCTATTGCTTATTGCTCATTGCTTATTGCTTATTGCTTATTGCTTATTGCTTATTGATTATTGCTTATTGCTTATTGCTTATTGATTATCGCTTTTTACTTATTGCTTATTGCTTTTTATTTATTGCTTATTGCTTATTGCTTATTGTTTATTGATTATTGCTTTTTACTTATTGCTTATTGCTTATTGCTTATTGCTTATTGCTTATTGCTTATTGCTTATTGCTTATCGCTTATCGCTTATTGATTATTGATTATTGCTTATTGATTATTGCTTTTTACTTATTTCTTATTTCTTATTGCTTATTGCTTATTGCTTTTTGCTTATTGCTTATTGCTTATTGATTATCGCTTTTTACTTATTGCTTATTGCTTTTTATTTATTGCTTATTGCTTATTGCTTATTGTTTATTGATTATTGCTTTTTACTTATTGCTTATTGCTTTTTATTTATTGCTTATTGCTTATTTCTTATTGCTTATTGCTTATTTCTTATTTCTTATTTCTTATTTCTTATTTCTTATTTCTTATTGCTTATTACTTATTTCTTATTTCTTATTGCTTATTGATTATTGCTTATTGATTATTGATTATTGCATTTTACTTATTGCTTATTGCTTATTGCTTATTGCTTATTGCTTATTGCTTATTGCTTATTGATTATTGATTATTGATTATTGCTTATTGCTTATTGATTATTGCTCATTGCTGCTGCTTTGCCATTGCTTGTCTGCACTGCTGACACTGATGTGCTTTGCAACAAGACGTGCATTGCAATAAATAACATTTTTAGCTATTATCTGCTTTGCTTATCTAAGCTAACCCGACCAGCAGGAGCCACAGAGCTCCGGAATCAGCGTCTGGAGCCCCAGGGGTGGGAGAAGCCCCCGCCCAAGCCCCGGGGCGGGCCCCGGACGCACCCGCAGGGGCGGTAGGTGAACACGATGTAGCTGTCCTCGTCGTTGCGCTCCAGGAAGGTGACGCAGGTGTGCTTCTCCCAGTGGCGCATCGCCTGCCGGAAAATCGCCCTCTGGCTGCCTGGAGGGGTGGGGAGAAGGGATCAGCTGCAGGGGAAACTGAGGCACCCCAGGGCGCTCCCCTGGATGCCTCTAGACCCGCCCCCCGGCAGGGTCTCAGATCCCTGGGAAAAATTACCCTCATTGCAGGAAGAATGACAAGTCACAAAAAATAAGTAGAGTATCAATTAGGTTGTTAAAAGATAGAAAAGTGAATTTTTAGGAATGTTTGTGTTTGAAGCTGAAATGAGGATTTTGGGCATGGTGTGTCTTTTCTTTGTCCTTCTTCACGTCATCCAAGTTAAGTGCCATTACTGGATGGGTTTGGGACAGAATTGGACAGTGTAATAAAATTGTCGTGTATTGGAAAGTAATTGTAAATATTAGGTAGTTAATTTATAGTATAAAAGATAAGGGCAGGGCAGTGTGCCCCGGATCTCAAGCCGAACAGACCACAGTTAGCAAGAGAAAGAATTTCTTAGATAAGAAACAAAAAACAACCTTGAAAACCTCACAAAACATCCTCCTGAATCTTCTTCGGTGACCAGCTGGGAAAACCCGAACTTTAAACCACTTTTATGATCTCAGGCTCAGGAGACCCCGCGGGCAGTGCCACCCTGGGCTGGCTGTGTCACTCACCGCTGAAGTTGCCGCTGATCACGTAGGGAATGACCCCGTCCGGCCACACGCGCTCCGGACGGGAGGTGGCGGCTCGGCGGCTCCGGCCCCGCTGCCGGCCCCGGCTGCGCCCTCGGGGACCCGCCCGGGGGTTGGTGGCGTTGCTGCCTGCGGGGATTTTGGGGGGTCAGCGGGGGAGGATGGAGGCAGGCAGCGGGGTTCGGGGCGCGGCGGTACCTGAGGAGCCGGAGGGCGGGCGGGTGATGGTGCGGCGGGTCAGGTCCACCACCCGCTCCACCTGGAAGAGCTGCAGGTCCTCCTCGTCCAGGGCGATGTCACCCAGGAAGGCGGCTGCGAGGGGAAGAGGAGGTGTGAACGCTGCTCTGCGGATCCCGAATCCCAGCGGGTGCCTCTCCGCACCTGGCAAGCCCCGAAAACGAAGGCAAACCCTTCCTCCTCCTCCTCCTCCTCTCTCCTTCAGCTGCGCGTGGTGCTGGCGCAGCTCCCCCCTCCCCAACAGCTGGAGCCAGCCCCGCTCTCACATCTGGATCGCATAAACCCCATCCATCACTTTTTTAGGATTTCTATTATTATTTGTGTTGCAAAACTGCCCTTTTTCTTTTCCCCCCTCCACACACTTTTGCTGGCTTTAGGACCCTCTTCCTGCCCGGCTCCTGCCCCCCAGCCCTCTGCGAGCTCCGACAGCCCCAGGATGCTCCAAGCAGCGACCTCTGAGTCATCTGAGCGGAGCCGGATGGGCCGGGAAGCTCCCGCTGCGCCGGGGGAAGGGAGCCGGGACCTCCCTCCAGCACCGGGGGGAGGCAGAGACCACTCAGCATCACTGGAGGACATGACCCTGCACAGAACCTTCCTCCTCCTCCTCCTCTCTGTCCCCTCCGGGTCGCGGGACACGCGTGGCTCCCTGCACTGACCCCAGGCAGCTGCTCTGGAGATGGGGTTGGGGCTCCTCGTAGGTTTTGGGTTTTTTTTTTTTTGGGGTGTCTGGAACATCCCCTGGGAAGGGCAGGATCGGGAATGGGGTGGCCGGAGCAGCTCAGGGGATGAAGGGGAGCGGAGCCAAGGTCGCGCTCGGATCCCAAAAGAGCCGCTAATTATGAAATCAAGGCGGGAGGAACGGCCACGGGAGCAGAGGAGAAAATTGGATCCCATCCCGTCCCGCGGCACCGAGCCCAAACCTCGCTCCAGAGGTGCTGTGGAGCGCTTCGGGGCGAAAGAGCCGCATTTTGGGGTGAAAGAGCCACATTTTTGGGGTGAAAGAGGCACATTTGGGGGCGAAAGAATCACATTTTGGGGTGAAAGAGACACATTTTGGGGTGAAAGAACCACATTTTGGGGTGAAAGAGACACATTTTGGGGTGAAAGAACCACATTTTGGGGTGAAAGAACCACATTTTGGAGGTGAAAGAACCACATTTTGGTGCGAAATAATCACATTTTGGGTTGAAAGAGGCATATTTTGGGGCCAAAGAGCCACATCTTGGGGTGAAATAGCCACATTTTAGGGCGAAAGAACCATATTTTGGGGCCAAAGAGCCACATTTTGGGGTGAAATAGCCACATTTTAGGGCGAAAGAACCATATTTTGGGTTGAAAGAGGCACATTTTGGGTTGAAAGAGGCACATTTTGGGGCGAAATAATCACATTTTGGGTTGAAAGAGGCACATTTTAGGGTGAAAGAACCATATTTTGGGGCCAAACCCCACATTTTGGGTTGAAAGAGGCACATTTTGGGGCTGTCCCCAGCCCGGCCCGGTGCGTGAATCCCATCGGGGCGATCTCCGGGGCGGAGCGCGGACCCGCGGCAGCGCCCAGGGCAGAACAAACACTGCGGGGCCGGCACCTCCCCGGGCAGCGCCGCGGCTGGCACGGCCAGGCTGCAATTTGAGGGCACAGCAGAGGCAGGAGCCGGCCCTGGCCAAGCCCCACACCCTCCCCGGGCCGGCAGAGACGTGTCCGAGCGGGCAGCGGGGGAGGACCGGGAGGAGCGTCCCGTGCCAAGAGCCGCACCGAGAGACAAGGGAAAGTAAGCTCGCTACAGCCGAGCGGAGCCAAGTGATATAGAAACCATATGTGAGGGATTTGGGAGACGTGAGAGAGCCGGGCGGGCCAGCCCGGGGCTGGCGGGTGATTTTCCTGCGGGTTTGGGCTCCCCCAGAACCCCCCCGAGGGGACACGGGGTGCCCCGGCAGCGATCCCTGTACGGACACGTCGGGGCCAAGCCCAGAATTTGGATTGAGAAACTTCCAGGTTGGTTTGGGGCTCCGGTCACGTCCTCCTCCCACTCACTCCCGTGGAATGAGGTGACACGTGGGAGAATTTTGGGGGAGCTCTCTGCTCACCAAAAACACCCAGACGCTGTTAAACTCCCTGAGGGGCTTCACTGGTGACGCTGCCACGCTGCTGCCACTTGTTCACGTTCATCACGAAAATGTGTTATTCCCCAATCTTACCCTTTTTTTTTTTTTTCCTGTGCTTTTTCTCATTTTTCCCTGCAAACTGGCTGAGGTCCCAGCCCTCTGCTGGGCACAGCCCAGGTTGGAGCAGGTCAGACCTGTCACACCCCCAGCACCATTTCCTGCAGCACATCCCCTCACCCCGCCAGGGCACGGTGACCAAGGGAGCCCAAACCACGGGACACAGGTCCCCAGCCGTCCCTGGAGGTGTCCCGGTGTCCCTGAGCTGTTCCCAGCCCTGCTCGGTCACAGAGGTCCCGGGGGCAAGGTCCGAGCCAGCGGGGAGGATGCGGTGCCAGCAGGACCCGGCTCCAAGGCCACGCGTGGGGTAGGATCAGCCAGGAGTGAATAAATGTTGAGAAAAATCATCCCAGCTCCATCCCTGAGCACAACCAGCCCTCCAGGAGCTGCTCTTCCCCCTCCGCAGCCGGGAGATAACTCAGCCCTCCTCTGTTGTTTGAGTTTTGTTTTTTTTTTGTTTTTTTTTTTGTGTGCTGTGTTTTCTTTCGGGTTCTCGGAACGGTGACGTAACCTCGGGGCTGAAGATTTAGACAAACAAGGTTTCTCACTCGGACCCCAGCCAAACCCCTGAGCACCCCATCCCGATCCTGCCCGCTCAGATCCCCCTGCTGGGTCCCTCTTTTCCCTGCCCGGGATGCAGGAGCTCAGCATCCCTCACCCCCCGGGCAAGGTGAGCGCTGCAGGGGCACCCACGGGATTTTGGGGTCAACCCGACCTCGAGCCCCACCGAGGCCGGGAACCGTGTTACAGGAAAAATGCGATAAAACGAGCGGTGGGAAGGGGTCGATGTCCCGGTGAGCCGGGAAAAGCAAACAGAGCGGTGGGGAAGCCTTGGCAGGGCGGGCAGCAGATAAACAGGCCGGGATCAGATTCCAGGTCAGTCTGGGGCACAGCAGCTCCCCGTGCGCGGGCAGGGCAGGGATTCTCATCCCTGGAAAGAGCCCAAAAAAGGGCGGGGAAGATCCTCATCCTCATAGGGATGTCACCAGCCCTTGAAGGACGCTGGGCAGGGGGGACCCTCATCCCTGTGAAGATCCCAGAAAGACCCTCAGCCTTGTGCAGGTCCCAGAAGTGCAGGAAGGGCCCTGAGCAGGAGGATTATCATCCCTGTGCGGCTCCCAGAAACCCCAACAGGCTCTGCACAGTGTGGGAACCATCTGCCCAGCCCAGCGTTCCCTCCGTGATTCAGCAGCTCCATCCCAAATCCTCAGGAGAGCTGCGAGCATCCCTCCCGTCTCCCAGGAGGGAAGGATCGAACCGCTCCGCCCCAGCGCGAACGCGATGGAAGCGAGATTTTAAATGAGTGTGTCCCTGCCTCAGCCGGGCTGTAAATCCACGGAGCGGCCGGAGCAGCATCCCACGGCTCCCGGAGCCCTTAAATATGTGAGGAATGCTCCTCGCACCGCCCCCCGCCCCCGCACGCCGGCCCAGCTGCGCGGCGAAACACGCCGGGGCCGCGGCCCGACGGGAGGGGGGACCCCTCTGCTCTGGGGGTCCCCCTGGCCCCGGGGGTCTGCCCTGCCCCCAGAGCTCCGGGCGGGGGAGAAGGTGGAAGGACGCGGAGCATCCCGTGGTTTTGGGGTGCGGTGGCCGTGGGAGACCCCCAGGACAGCAGGGACAGGATGGAGGAGAAGCAGCCCCTCTTCTGTCCCCCAAAATCGGTACAACCCCTCTCCTGCCCCCAAAACTGGTACAACTTCTCTTCTGTCCCCCAAAACAGGTACAGCCCTTCTCCTGTCCCCCCAAACCGGCGCAGTCCCTCTCCTGTCCCCCCAAAAAGCACAAACCCTCTCATGTGCCCCAAAACCGGCATAGCCCCTCTCCCGTCCCCTAAAACAGGCGCAGCCCCTCTCAAGTCCCCCAAAATCAGCACAGTTCCTCTCATGTCCCCCAAAACTTGCACTGCCCCTCTCCTGTTCCCCAAAACCGGTACAAACCCTCTCCTGTCCCCCAAAACCGGTACAACCCCTCTCATGTCCCCCAAAATCAGCACAGTCCCTCTCCTGTCCCCCAAAGCCGGTACAACTTTTCTTCTGTCCCCCAAAACCAGCACAGTCCCTCTCCTGTCCCCCAAAACCATCACTATCCCTCTCCTGTCCCCCCAAACTCGCAGCTCCTCTCCTGTCCCCCAAAACCATCACTATCCCTCTCCTGTCCCCCAAAACCATCACTACCCCTCTCCTGTCCCCCAAAACCGGTACAGCCCCTCTCCTGTCCCCCAAAACCATCACAACCCCTCTCCTGTCCCCCCAAACCGCGCGGCCCCTCTCCTGTCCCCCAAAACCGGTACAACTTTTCTCCTGTCCCCCAAAACCATCACTACCCCTCTCCTGTCCCCCCAAACTCGCAGCCCCTCTCCCGGTGCCCCTCGGGCCGCGGCAGCCGCCAGCCTGTAAAGCAGCCTGAGGAATATTTGCTTTCCCGGAGCACCTTCGGAGCAGCAGGGCCGGCACAAAGCAGGAATTCAGAGCTCGGAGGCCAGGCCGGGAGCCAGGCCAGATCTCGGCCCCCGTGCAGCCAGAGGGGAAACTGAGGCACGGGGGGGATGGAGGCGGTCAGCAGCACGGGGCACCCCCAAAAATCCAGCTCTGTGCACCTCCTGCTTCCTGGCTGGAGCATCCTTCTCCCAGCTGGTGTTTTTGGGGAAACAGAGAGAGGCTCAACCACCATATCCAAGGTGGAGGGATGATCCCTATCCCGAATTCCCTCCATCCTCTCTCCCTGAGCACCCAAATTCCCTCCCCAGCCCTGAGCACCGGCATTCAGCCTCCAAAGCCCTTTGCCTGCTCCAGGCCATGAAATAAGCACGGAGGAGCCTCGAATAAACAAATTCCAGGAAACGTCGGTCCGGAGGCAGGTTGGGAGCGGGAGGGATGCTCGGATCACTCCAGGGGAGCGTTTTTCCTTCTGCTCCTCTTCCGTGACAGCAAAGGGAGGAAGAAACCTCCTCCAGGGCTCGGCGTGGTGGAGGATGCCAAACCGGGTGGAAGGAGCGAGGTCTCCCTGCATCCCCTCTCCAAAGCCGGGTCACCGAGGAAAAAACACACCCCGGGCCAACGGCACCGCTCCCTGTGAAAGGGAGAGCTGCTGGAAAGGAAAATATTTGGGAATTGCGCTGCCAAGGGGATGTCGGGAGGGGGTTGTTGTCACTTTGGAGAGGAGCCTGGTGGCAGCAGGAGCAGGGGATGGAGATGGGGACACCCAGCTCGGCACACCCCGGGCTGTCCTGTCCCACAGCCCCCGAGGGCTCCCAGAACTCTGGGCATCCTGGCCGGGGCTCTGGCTGCCACCATCCCCCCGTTGTGCGTCCTGTCCCCGCTCCCAGCACACCTGAGCCCTTCCCGAGGCTGCTCCCGGCTCCCTGATGCTCCTCCTGCCGCTCGGGACGTTCCCCCTCCATTCCCCACGTGTGTGGAGAGCGGTTTGATTTTGCTAGATTTTTTTTTTTTTTTTTTTGCCAGATTTTTTTTTTTTTTTTTTTTTTTTTGCCAGATTTTTTGCCAGATTTTTTTTTGCCAGATTTTTTTTTTGGCCAGATTTTTTTGCCAGCAGTGACCTCCCACACCCCTTGGCCAGCTGGTGAGCGGCACCTCCGCTGCCCACAGCTCGGCAGGGATGCACTGTGAAACCTTTTTTTTTTTCTCTCCAGACACCTCCAAGAATCCTCAGCAAAGCCGCAGACAGCGAGGACAGACACGTTGCTGCCCGGAAAACACCCTTCCCAGGGTGAAAAAAAAAAAATTAAAAAATTGGGGAAACCCCACAGCGAGCCATTCTCCCTCCTCTCCCCTCATCCTGCTTTGTTCTCGCCGGGTCCCCCCGCGGCCGCCCCGTCCCTCCCTGCCACGCGTGGTGCTTAAAACCTCAGGAAGTTTTGCCGTCTCCCCCCTGGGCACGACGTGAATCAGCAGCCCAGGCGTTTCCCAGGAGCCAGGGAAGGGCTGGGAGCCCCCCCGGCCTCGCCACGGCACCCCCGACCCCCGCCGGAGGATGCGGCCGCGCCGAACGGGTGATTACACAAAGATAAAGCGGATCCCGCGATCGGCCCGAGATTTCCAAGGTTTGCCCAGCTCTGAACCTCAGGCCTCCCGCCGGCCCCGGCTCCGCGGGTGGATTTTTACCCGGCATGAATAAGTGACATATAACGGCTGGAAAATATTTTTGGGCAGCTTGACAAGTGTGACTGCAACCAGTAGCCTGGGTTGGCTACGCCTGGAAAGTGTAATCTAGGTGAAATCCCGGCGGCTGGAGAACTCCAGGCACGGCTGGGAAGTTCCTGTGGCCGGGAAAGGGGGCTCAGAACCCCCAGCCCCATCCGGGTGTCCCGTGGTTCTGCCGTGCAGGTGATGCTGAGCTGCCCGTGGGAGTTTGGGAGAGAAGATCCCCCCCTAAACACGCATTTTGGGGGGCTGTGTGAGCCCCCAAGGGCTCTGCACGCCCGTGGATCAGGGTGATGGAAAGTTGGACAGAGGGGTGTCAGTTCAAACACCCCAAAATGTGGGTGTGGAGCTGACCCAGACGGGCTCCATCCCAACTGGGGGCACCCAGGGGGTCCCATCTCCCATCACCGAACTGCTCAGCACCCCTGGATGAGCCAGAACGAGCGCTGGGGCCGCTGTCCCTGCACAGCTGGGGGTGCTGGCAGCGATTCCAGCGCCTTTCCCAACCGGAGATCCGACCCGGATCTGACCCGGGCACCGAGAGCCGAGCGGGTGAAGGGAAAGCGGGGCCGGGAGCGATTCCTTCCTGCCTGGCTCCCCCCGGGCCGCATCTCCCGTTTTGGCATCCTCGGAGGCTCTTCCCCTTCCGCCGGCACCGCTGCAGGCGGGTGGCATCACCGCGGTGGCCGCTGGTGGCCTCGGGATACCTCTGGCATGAGGAACACAAATCCCTCTCCCGGTGTTTTCCCGAGCAGCTGCGGTGACAAAATTTCGGCGCTTGGGTGTTTCTGTGTCCCCAAAACGGAACCAAACCCTGGCGTCAGGGGAAAGCCATGGAGGGGCCAGGAGGATTCCAGGGGGTTCGGGATTTCCCCGGAAAACTGAGTTTCATCATCTCGGCGCTGGGGTGAATTTCTGGTGAATCCCCGGCTCGCTCGATGCGTGGCAGGGCCTGATCCCCACCCCCGGCTCCCGAGGAAACGCTCCCGTAATTCAATTAATCCCATCAGGATCTCATAAAGGCAGGACGGGGATGGGGAGGGGTGGTTTTGGGGTGCCCAGGAGCTGGGTGAGGAGGCGACAGAGCCAAAACTAATCCGGGTGCAGCCTCGTCTGCGGCGCTCAGCCGGAGGAAGCGGAGCGGAGGGAAGGCTGCAGCCGGCTCTGCCCGGACGGTTTTGCAAGCCTTGCTGTTTCAGCCCGGGAGGGCAGGAAGGGAAGGATTTTTGGCCAGAAAAAAGCCCTCGTGTAGACAGAGTTATATCAACAGCCGCCTCGCAGCGCAGACAATGCCAGCGCAGAGAAACGTGATCCCCCGCCAGACCCCGCCAGACCCCGGCCCTGCAGCCCCCTCAGCCCCGCGCGGCCCTCCCGTGCCTCAGTTTCCCCCCTCCCCAAATCCTTCCGTCCGCTTTAGCTCATGTTGGGACACAGGGATTTGTTTCCAGTTTGTTTCCAGCCCTTCCAAAACGCGGGGAGCAGCTGCGAGCCCCCTGTCCCGGCAGAGCGGGACCCCGGCCCGCGGCTGCAGCTCCCGGGGGTCCCAGCGGGGACGGGAATTGGGGAGGGGTGTGGGGTGGGAAAGGGGTGCAGAGTGTGGGGTCAGGGATGGGGTGCAGAGTGTGGGGTCAGGGATGGGGTGCAGAGTGTGGGGTCAGGAATGGGGTGCAGAGTGTGGGATCAGGAATGGGGTGCAGAGTGTGGGATCGGGGATGGGGTGCAGAGTGTGGGTTTGAGGATGGGGTGCAGAGTGTGGGATCGGGAATGGGGTGCAGAGTGTGGGCTCAGGGATGGGGTGCAGAGTGTGGGCTCAGGGATGGGGTGCAGAGTGTGGGGTCAGGGATGGGGTGCAGAGTGTGGGTTTGAGGATGGGGTGCAGAGTGTGGGGTCAGGGATGGGGTGCAGAGTGTGGGTTCAGGGATGGGGTGCAGAGTGTGGGGTCAGGGATGGGGTGCAGAGTGTGGGGTCAGGAATGGGGTGCAGAGTGTGGGCTCAGGGATGGGGGTGCAGAGTGTGGGATTGGGAATGGGGTGCAGAGTGTGGGGTCAGGGATGGGGTGCAGAGTGTGGGGTCAGGAATGGGGTGCAGAGTGTGGGGTCAGGAATGGGGTGCAGAGTGTGGGGTCAGGAATGGGGTGCAGAGTGTGGGGTCAGGGATGGGGTGCAGAGTGTGGGCTCAGGGATGGGGTGCAGAGTGTGGGTTGGGAATGGGGTGCAGAGTGTGGGGTCAGGGATGGGGGTGCAGAGTGTGGGCTTGGGAATGGGGTGCAGAGTGTGGGGTGGGAAAGGGGTGCAGAGTGTGGGGTCAGGGATGCGGTGCAGAGTGTGGGGTCAGGGATGGGGTGCAGAGTGTGGGGTCAGGGATGGGGTGCAGAGTGTCGGGTCAGAGATGGGGTGCAGAGTGTGGGATGGGAATGGGGTGCAGAGTGTGGGCTCAGGGATGGGGTGCAGAGTGTGGGCTCAGGGATGGGGGTGCAGAGTGTGGGGTCAGGGATGGGGTGCAGAGTGTGGGTTTGAGGATGGGGTGCAGAGTGTGGGGTCAGGGATGGGGTGCAGAGTGTGGGTTCAGGGATGGGGTGCAGAGTGTGGGGTCAGGGATGGGGTGCAGAGTGTGGGGTCAGGAATGGGGTGCAGAGTGTGGGATCAGGGATGGGGTGCAGAGTGTGGGCTCAGGGATGGGGTGCAGAGTGTGGGGTCAGGAATGGGGTGCAGAGTGGGGGTTCAGGAATGGGGTGCAGAGTGTGGGGTCAGGGATGGGGTGCAGAGTGTGGGCTCAGGGATGGGGTGCAGAGTGTGGGATTGGGAATGGGGTGCAGAGTGTGGGGTCAGGGATGGGGTGCAGAGTGTGGGTTGGGAATGGGGTGCAGAGTGTGGGCTCAGGGATGGGGTGCAGAGTGTGGGGTGGGAAAGGGGTGCAGAGTGTGGGGTCAGGGATGCGGTGCAGAGTGTGGGGTCAGGGATGGGGTGCAGAGTGTGGGGTCAGGGATGGGGTGCAGAGTGTGGGAGCGGGGTTGGGGTGCAGAGTGTGGGGTCAGGGATGGGGTGCAGAGTGTGGGGTCAGGAATGGGGTGCAGAGTGTCGGGTCAGGGATGGGGTGCAGAGTGTGAGTTGGGAATGGGGTGCAGAGTGTGGGGTCAGGGATGGGGTTCAGGGTGTGGGGTCGGGGATGGGGTGCAGAGTGTGGGCTCAGGGATGGGGTGCAGAGTGTGGGTTTGAGGATGGGGTGCAGAGTGTGGGGTCAGGGATGGGGTGCAGAGTGTGGGGTCAGGAATGGGGGTGCAGGATGGGTCCGGCTCTGAAGAGGGGGGCTGGAATTGGGGGGCTTGAATGGGGGGGCTTGGGGCTCCCCACCACCTTTGACAGCTGCCAGTGCAGCCAAGACCGAGGAGAAAAATCGGGGCGCAGGGCCAGCCCCCCCTGCTCCTCACCCTAAGTACAACCAGATGCATCCCGGAGCGGGACCGGCCGCTGCTCCTCCCGTCCCCCCCATCCCGGGACTCCCCGAGTTCGGCCGTGCGGAGCCCCGAAACGCGTGCGGGGCACACTCACAGCCGCGCTCACACTCACACCCGCGCTCACACTCACACTCACTCACACTCACTCACACTCACTCCCGCACTCCGGTCCCGCCGCCCCCCCGCGCTCCCCTTTGTCCGCGCATCCCCCCGCTCCTACCGGCTTTGCAGGGGTCCTTGTAGTCCAGGGGCTCCTCGTCCTCCTCCTCTTCCTCCAGCACGTAGGAATAGTCCGGGAAGCGCAGGGCCCGGGCCAGGAGCAGGCAGAGGAGCAGCCCGCAGCTCCGCAGCCCGGCCATGGCTCCGGCCGGGCTTTTTTCCTTCCTCTCTTCCCTCTTTCCTTCCCTTCTTCGCCTTTTTTTTTTTTTTTTTCCTCCCTCTCTCTCTCTGCCTCTTTTTTTTTTTTTTTTTTTTCTTTCTTTCTCTCTCTTTTTTTTTTTTTTTCCCTCTTTCTCTTTTTCTTTTTTTTTTCTTTTTTTTTTTTTTTTTTTTTTTTTAGGGAAATGAGATCTGGCGGGGGCGGGTTCAAGCGCGGAGCTCGGCCCCTGCAGCCCCGGGCGCAGGGCTGGGAGCGGGGCCAGCGCCGGGGGGGCGCCGGGGACGGGCTTTTGAGGGGACCTGGCCCGCAGCCCCCGCTCCTGCTCCTCCGCAGCCCCCGGGGCCGGGACTGTCCCGTCCTGTCCCGTCCTGTCCCGTCCTGCACCCCCCGGGTCCCGTCTGGGATCCCCCGGTACCGATCCTGCTCCCTCCGGTACCGCCCCATATCCCCGGTACCGATCCTGCCGAGCCTCCCCGGTCCCATTTCCTGCTCCCCGGTACCGATCCTGATCCCCCCGGTCCTGTTTCATTTTCCCCGGTCCCATTTCGTGTTCCCCGGTACCGATCCTGCTCCTCCCCGGTCCTGTTTCATTTTCCCCGGTCCCATTTCGTGCTCCCCGATACCGATTCTGATCACCCCCGGTACCGATCCTGATCCCCCGGTACCGATCCTGCTCCCCCCCGGTCCTGTTCCGTTTATTCCCCGGTCCCATCTCCCCGGTACCGATCCTGCTCCTTTCCGGTCCTGTTCCGTTTATTCCCCGGTCCCATCTCCCCGGTACCGATCCTGCTCCTTTCCGGTCCTGTTTCATTTTTGCCCGGTCCCATTTCGTGCTCCCCGATACCGATCCTGATCCCCCCCGGTCCTGTTCCATTTTCCCCGGTCCATCTCGTGTTCCCCTGTACCGATCCTGATCTCCCCCGGTACCGATCCTGATCCCCCCGCGGTACCGATCCTGGTCTCCCCCCATACTGGTCCTGTTCTCCCCGCCCGGTACCGATCCTGTTCTCCCCCCGGTACCGATCCTGTTCTCCCCCCGGTACCGATCCTGATCCCCCCAGTCCTGTTCCATTTCCCCGGTCCATCTCTTGTTCCCCGGTACCGATCCTGATCTCCCCCGGTACCGATCCTGTTCTCCCCCCGGTACCGATCCTGTTCTCCCCCCGGTACCGATCCTGGTCTCCCCGGTCCTGTTCCATTTCTCCCCGGTCCCAATCCCGCCCCCCGCCCCCAGAACCGATCCCTCGCCCGCCGCTCCCCCGATGTTTCCCCCTCCCCACTCCGGTCCCGCATTCCCAGCCCGATCCTCGTTCCCCCCCCCGCTCCCACCCGGTGTCCCCCAGCCCCGCTGGTGCCACCCTCGGTCCCGTTCCCCGGTACCTGGATCGATCCTGGCCCCCCGATATTCCCAGGACACAAAATCCCACATTTCCCAGCACCCATCTGTCCCTTTTGCTGCCATCCCGTGTCCCCCAACACCCCCAAATTTCCCACCCCGTGTCCTGGTCTGTCCCCACATTCCCACATCCCAGCTCCTGCATCCCCGCATCTCCCAGTGCCATTTCTCCCGGTTCTGGACTCCAAATCCTTTATCCTACACCCCAAATCCTGGCCAGCACCCCAAGGACTGAATGAGCACCCCAGGAACTGGGAATGCTGGGCAAGGAGCTCAGGAGCGGGACGAGCAGCTCAGGAAAGTTGGGTGAGCACCCCAAAAGCTGGATGAGCACCCCAAAACTCGATGAGCACCCCAAAAGCTGGATGAGCACCCCAGAACGGTGACCAAGCACCCCAAAAGCGGGATGACCGCCTTGTGGAGGGTGGCTGAGCCCCCTGAGGGGGTGTGTGAGCGCTCTGGGGTCGGGATGAGCCCCCCAGGAGCGGGGTCAGCCCCCCAGAGAGGGCTCAGGGGGCAGGGTGAGCCCCCCAGGGGGATCTGGGGGTGTCTGGGTGCCAGGACACGGGGACACAACCCTGTCCCCCGGCAGTGTGTCCCCTCCCAGCCCGGGAATTCTGCAGGAGGAATTGGGGCTGAGCAGATCTGGCTCATCCTGTGCTGCTCCTACAAACCCATCCCAATCTCACAGCGCTCCCAGAACTTGCATTAATTTCATTTTTTAAGATTTTAAGTGTTCTCTGTGTCTGATGACACACAGGGTGACCCCTGTTCTGCTCCCAAAATCCTCTTTCCCTTCATTTTTGGGGTTCCCTTTCCCCAGGGCCTGGCTCGCTCCCACCAGGAATGCTGGCATCTCCTTCACCCCTTATCTCTGCTGCTGCTTTCCTCCCCCCACCAGGATCATCCCAGGATGTTTTCCTCGTTCTCCCTTATTGCAAAACCCACATCCAGCAAAACTTCCCTCCTCAAAGCAGATAAATAAACTCCAGAAAACCAGGATGACTCCGTGTCCCCGCTCTGCCCTCTCATCACGCATCCCAGGGACGGGAATTCGGGGAGCAACCGCCGGACTCAACTCCAACCTCCAAGAAAGAAGGAAAACAAGCAAGCCAAGCTTTGGAATACTTTTTGTTTTCATCCTGTGCTCGGGCTGGGGAGGATGTTTGCAGAGTCCCTGGGTGATGTAAATCCATGATGTCAGGATGCAGCCGTTGATTCCAGCCGGGGATCGCCCCTTTCTCACGCAGCGCCCCGGGGAGCTCAGCCCCTCCCGGGAGCTTTTCCCTCCTGCCTTTCCCACACCGCCTCAGCTCCGGGCTCTGGCTCCCCTCGCAGCCCTGGGCTGGCCCTGGAGGCCACTTGGCCACCAGCATTCCAACCTGGAGCCTCACCTGGAAGAGGAGCTGAGAGTCAGGATGGGAATGTCCTTATTCCTCTGGGTGGATGTCAGCTGGCACGGGCACACGGATTCCAGCGCTCCCAGCTCAGCCTGCCCGCCCTGCAGGGCTTCCTTGGCACCCTGCAGAGGCAGGTGGGCAGTGCCAAGGCCTGGCACCGGCACAGCTGTGAGGGTGGGGACGTGCCAGGAGCATTCCATCCCCAAAACCTCCACAGCAAACCCCAGGAGCTGTTCCCCCATGGAAGCAGGACCACTGACCCCTTTGGAATGGGAGGTGGGCAGTGCCAAGGCCTGGCACTGGCACAGCTGTGAGGGTGGGGACACTGCCAGGAGCATTCCATCCTCAGTTCTCTGTGGCTTCCATCCCTAAAATCTCCACAGCAAACCCCAGGAACTGCTCCCCCATGGAAGCAGGACCAGTGATCCCTTTGGGATGGCAGGTGGGCAGTGCCAAGGCCTGGCACTGGCACAGCTGTGAGGGTGGGGACATGCCAGGAGCATGGAATGCTCTCCATGGCTTCCATCCCCAAAACCTCCACAGCAAACCCCAGGAGCTGTTCCCCCATGGAAGCAGGACCACTGACCCCTTTGGGATGGCAGGTGGGCAGTGCCAAGGCCTGGCACAGTTGTGAGGGTGGGGGCATTGCCAGGAGCATTCCATCCCCAAAACCTCCACAGCAAACCCCAAGGTGTTCTCAGGAGCTGTTCCCCCATGGAAGCAGGACCACTGACCCCTTTGGGATGGCAGGTGGGCAGTGCCAAGGCCTGGCACAGCTGTGAGGGTGGGGACACTGCCAGGAGCATTCCATCCCCAAAACCTCCACAGCAAACCCCAAGGTGTTCTCAGGAGCTTTTCCCCCGTGGAACCAGGAGCAGTGACCCCTTTGGGATGGCAGGTGGGCAGTGCCAAGACCTGGCACAGCCATGAGGGTGGGAACCCTGCCAGGAGCATTCCATCCCCAAAACCTCCACAGCAAAACTCGGGGTGTTCTCAGGAGCTTTTCCCCCGTGGAACCAGGAGCAGTGACCCCTTTGGGATGGCAGGTGGGCAGTGCCAAGGCCTGGCACAGCTGTGAGGGTGGGGGCATTGCCAGGAGCATTCCATCCCCAAAACCTCCACAGCAAAACTCGGGGTGCTCCAGGAGCTTTTTTTTTTTTTTTTTTTTCCCCTTGGGGACCCTGTGCAGGGATTGTCCCCTGTGGCCACAGTGACACAGCCCAGCGGGGCTGGAGGGTGGCTCCTCCTCCTCCCAGGGATGGGATCCCCCACTCCCAGCCCTGCTGGGGGGTTTTACTCTGCTTTCCCCTGCCAGGACCTCTGAGGTCCCCACTGTGCTGCAAACCTCTGGAAATCGGGATACTGGAATGATTGCACAAGGACCTGGCGCTCCTGCCAACTTTCTGTCGCCTCCTCCATCTGCTCCAGCCCTGGCTGAGGGGGTCTGGGGGGGTCGGGGAGGGTTTGGGAGGGGACACCCCAGCGCTGCAGGAGGCCCTGGATGGGTGCCCCAAATCCCAGCCAGCTGCAGCTGTGCTTTCCCGGCAGGAGCAGCTTCCCTGGGGGCTGTTCCAGGTGTGGGGTGTGGGGGGCTGCTGGTCCCCCCTTTGGGGCAGCTTTGGGCTCCCATTCCCAGGGGGATTGGATGGGCTGCTCCCTGTTCCTCCTCTCAGCCCCAGGCTCCTGGTCCCAATAACTCCTGGTCCTAATAATGCCAGAATCCCATCCTAATAAAGCCTGATCCTTATAAAATCCTGGTCTTTATTACTCCTGATCCTTATAGTGCCAGCATCTCATTCCTATTAATGTCTGATCCCAATAACACCAATATCCCAGTCCTAAAAAATCCTAATAACACCAGCAACTTTATCCTGATAATTCCTGATCCTAACAGCACCAACATTCCTAATGACACCTGAGCTTAATAATGCCTGATCCCAAAAAATCCGAATAGCTCCCAATTCTTATCAGGCTGATCCCAGCAGCACCTAAATAACCCCAGTGCTGACGATCCTGTCCTCGGGCAGGGTCTGGTGGCTCAGGCTGTGCCCAGGAATAGCTCCTGCCCTGCTCCTTTATTCCTTTATTCCTCCTGCCAGAGCACAGACCCATTTTTCAGGATGGGGCAGCTCAGGTCAGGCAGCCACGCTCGGGGGGGGGCCCCCACCCGCGACCCCCCCAGCGACAGAAATCCCCCCAAAATCCAAAATCTCCGAGCCCCTCAAGTCGTTTTTAAGGCAGGGGGAAGGCGGGAGCTGGCGGGAGCAAAGAACTGGAACGGAGAATTGTGTTTTCTTTAAATGTCATGGGTTTTTTTTAAGCTCATTTTTGCACTTTGGGTTTTGGCGAAGCTGAGAAGACTTAAGTGACAAACCAGCTGTCCCCCGGCGCGGCGCTGACACCCCCGCCCCGCCCCCGGCCCCGCGCCTGCAGCCCCTCCAGCACCGACCCCACGACCCCTCCTCACCCCAAAATTCCCAAAAAAATTGGGGTGGGCGGCGCGGGGGCGGCCGGCGGGGCTGTCGGGGATGCTGCGAGGCAAAGCTGGCGCTGTGAGGGTGCTGCCGGGTGGGTGGGGGTCCCCCAATATGCCGCGGGGGTCCCCCAATGCCCACCCTGGGGGGTTTTAAGCCCAATAAACAGGGAGGAGGCTGCAGAGGATGCTCGCCGTGGTGCCCAGGAGGGAGCGGTCAGCCAGGGGCACGGAGATCCTGTCCTCAGCCTGGACAGAGGTGACATTCTTCATCATCATCTTCATCGTTCCTCATCCGGGGGGGGCTGCTCATGCCCCCCACGCCCCCCCTGCCCAGCCAGGTGCTCACCTGCCGGCGCTGGAAGGTGCCGAGCACGGTGTCCAGCCCCGGGATGTTGTCCTTGTCCACGCGGGTCACGTAGCAGGCGCGCTGCAGCCGCGCTCTGTAGCTCACCAGCAGCTGTGGGGAGCCAAGCCCGGCTCAGCTCCATCCCATCTCCCGCTCCCCGAGCCCCCCGAACCCCAACACTCACATTCCTGTAATCGTAGACCAGCGTGGCCGCGTTCCCGTCCCCGCTGTCCAGGTAGAAAGTGGCCGCGTCCTCTTCCCAGGCCAGCCCAGTCCCCAACCCGCCCCGCAGCTCCTGGAGAGGGACGAGGGGTGATCTCAGAGCCTTCAACACCCCCTCCCCCGGCATCGGGGGGTCCCACTGACGGCGTTTGGGGGGGGATCCCCACTCACGGTGTCAGCGCGGCTCTGGTCGGCGCTCAGCTTCATCAGCAGGGCGCCGGCGATGACGAGCACCAGCAGCACCACCACGACCACCACGATCAGCAGGCAGCGGAGGTGGCAGCAGCTCAGCAGCTTGCGGGGCAGGTAGCAGAGCAGCCGAGGGACGCAGCACAGCGACTTCAGGAGGCAGCCGGAGCAGCTGCCGCAGCCGGGACACTTGGGGCACCCGGGACACTTGGGACACTTGGGGCACTCGGGGCACCGGCAGCACTTGGGCAGGCAGCAGCATTTGGCGCAGCACACGCCGCACCTGGTGCAGCATTTGGCGCAGCACACGCTGCATTTGGTGCAGCACTTGGCGCAGGGCAGGCAGCAGCCCGGGCAGCAGCAGCCGTTCCCCGAGTCCTGGGGTGCGGGGGGAGGCGGTCAGGGGGGTGCAGGGGGTTGGGGTGGGGGTGCAGATCTCATCCCGCTGCTCCTGGGCGCTGGGAATGCGGCATCCCATGGTCCAAACTCCATCCCATGGTCCAAACTCCATCCCATGGTCCAAACCCCCATCCCATGGTCCAAACTCCATCCCATGGTCCAAACCCCCATCCCATGGTCCAAACCCCCATCCCATGGTCCAAACCCCCATCCCATGGTCCAAACTCCATCCTGGGCACTGGGAATGCAGCATCCCATGGTCCAAACCCCCATCCCATGGTCCAAACTCCATCCCATGGTCCAAACCCCCATCCCATGGTCCAAACTCCATCCCATGGTCCCTAGGTCCAAACCCCCATCCCATGGTCCAAACCCCCATCCCATGGTCCAAACCCCCTCCCATGGTCCAAACCCCCATTCCATGGTCCAAACCCACATCCCATGGTCCAAACCCCATCCCATGGTCCAAACCCCATCCCATGGTCCAAACCCCATCCCAAGGTCCAAACCCCATTCCCATGGTCCAAACCCTCATCCCATGGTCCAAACCCCCATCCCATGGTCCAAACCCCATCCCAAGGTCCAAACCCCCATCCCATGGTCCAAACCCCATCCCAAGGTCCAAATTCCATCCCATGGTCCAAACCCTCATCCCATGGTCCAAACCCCCATCCCATGGTCCAAACCCCATTCCCATGGTCCAAACCCCCATTCCATGGTCCAACCCCCCATCCCATGGTCCAAACCCCCATCCCATGGTCCAACCCCCCATCCCATGGTCCAAACCCCCATCCCATGGTCCAAACCCCATTCCCATGGTCCAACCCCCATCCCATGGTCCAAACCCCCATCCCATGGTCCAAACCCCATTCCCATGGTCCAAACCCCATTCCCATGGTCCAAACCCCCATCCCATGGTCCAAACTCCATCCCATGGTCCAAACCCCATCCCTGCAGGGACACCACGGTGCTGCAGGGACTCACCTCCTCTTCAAACACCACCTGCTTCATGCTGCTCTCCATGGCTGCCTCCTCCTCCTCCTCTTCCTCCCCTTCCTCCTCCTCCTCCCATTCCCAGCCCAGCCTGGCTGCTGGGACTGGGAATTTTATACTGGGGCACTGGGGTGGGGACTGGAGTGGCCCCTGTGAAGGGTTTGGTGGCCCTGGCATGTGACCCACTCCACTGGTGTTTGCTGAGCTCCCACTCCCAGCTCGGCCCTGCTGGGAACCTGCTGCTCGAGGGGCTCTGAGGGCTCTGGGTCAAGGGTCCTTGTCCTTCTCTGCTGCCCAGGAACGAGGTGCCAGGGCCAAAACAAACCCTCCAGGGTGGAGCATCCGGCCCTGGGCACAGGTGGGACCTGGCCCGTGTCCCTTGGCCAGCTGGGGCACCTGGAGCTGCTCCATGTGGCAAGGAGCAAACAGGACATCAAAGGTTTCCTGCAATCCTCAGGGATGGGGTGGGAACAGGGTCACCATGGCACGAGGAAATGTCCCTGTCCTGCATTTTTGGTCCTGAGGCTGCTCAGACACCACTGCTGGTGGATTTTGGGGCTGGCAGAGGTGTGGATTATTTGGGGTGAGGGTGTCTCAGCTCTGAAAAGTCCCTCTTAGGTGTCTGGGCCTTGGTTTTGCCCCTCCTGCAATTGGGACCCCTCCAGCCACCCAAAACCCTCAGCCAGGATTGGGGGGTGAACTCTGCCTGTTTTCCCAGGGTGTCAAGGGCCACAAGAGTCCCTGGAGTGGCTCCTGGCTGTTTGCTCTGTCACTGAGGGGGCCCTTATCACCTTTCCTGGCCCATGGCACCCTCCTGACCCAGCTCCTTATCCCAGGCAGGGTTTTTGGGAAGCTGAGCTGCTGGCTCCGAGCCAGCACATGGCAACCTGCAATGTCCCTGTTGTCCCCAGCAAAGTGTCACCCCCCCGGAGCTGTGACCCCCCTGTGACCCCCCTCTTTGCCCACGGCAGTGATTTTGGGGACAACACTGAGTTTGCAGCGCTGGAAAGACCAAAGAAACTTCCAGGGGTCTCTTTTCCCCCCCCCACTGGAGGGCACTCAGAGGACACAGATGGGGACACTCAGGGGACACAGATGGGGACACTGGGGGGACACAGATGGGGACACTGGGGGGACACAGATGGGGACACTCAGGGGACACAGATGGGGACACTGGGGGGACACAGGTGGGGACACTGGGGGGCACAGGTGGGGACACTGGGGGGCACAGATGGGGACACTGGAGGGCACAGATGGGGACACTGGGTGGCACAGATGGGGACACTCAGGGGACACAGATGGGGACACTGGAGGGCACAGATGGGGACACTCAGGGGGCACAGATGGGGACACTGGAGGGCACAGATGAGGACACTGCAGGGCACAGGTGGGGGTACTGGGGGGGCACAGATGGGGACACTGGAGGGCACAGATGGGGACACTCAGGGGACACAGATGGGGACACTGGGGGGAGACACAGATGGGGACACTGGGGGGACACAGGTGGGGACACTGGGGGGCACAGATGGGGACACTGGAGGGCACAGATGGGGACGCTGGGGGGACACAGATGGGGACACTGGGGGGACACAGGTGGGGACACTGGAGGGCACAGATGGGGACACTGCAGGGGACACAGATGGGGACACTCAGGGGACACAGGTGGGGACACTGGGGGGCACAGATGGGGACACTGGGGGGCACAGGTGGGGACACTGGGGGGCACAGATGGGGACACTCAGGGGACACAGATGGGGACACTGGAGGGCACAGATGGGGACACTGGGGGGCACAGGTGGGGACACTCAGGGGACACAGATGGGGACACTGGAGGGCACAGATGGGGACACTGGGGGGGACACAGATGGGGGCACTCAGGGGACACAGATGGGGACACTGGGTGGCACAGATGGGGACACTGGGGGGGACACAGATGGGGGCACTCAGGGGACACAGACGGGGACACTGGGTGGCACAGATGGGGACACTGGAGGGCACAGATGGGGACACTGGGTGGCACAGATGGTGACACTGGGGGGCACAGATGGGGACACTCAGGGGACACAGATGGGGACACTGGGGGGCACAGATGGGGACACTCAGGGGACACAGATGGGGACACTGGGGGGCACAGGTGGGGACACTGGGGGGAGACAGATGGGGACACTGGGGGACACAGATGGGGACACTGGGGGGACACAGATGGGGACACTCAGGGGACACAGATGGGGACACTGGGGGGCACAGATGGGGACACTCAGGGGACACAGATGGGGACACTGGAGGGCACAGATGGGGACACTGGGTGGCACAGATGGGGACACTCAGGGGACACAGATGGGGACACTGGGGGGCACAGATGGGGACACTCAGGGGACACAGATGGGGACACTGGGGGGGACACAGATGGGGACACTGGGGGGACACAGATGGAGACACTGGGGGGCACAGATGGGGACACTGGGGGGACACAGATGGGGACACTCAGGGGACACAGGTGGGGACACTCAGGGGACACAGATGGGGACACTGGGGGGCACAGATGGGGACACTCAGGGGACACAGATGGGGACACGGTGTACAATTGTGCTGCTGCCCCGTGTTTGACCTTCCCGAGCTCGGCTCACCCCAACACGAGGATTCCCCACCCCGCACCCCTGGGGCACCGCGTCCCTGTCCCCAGCACCCAGGAAGGACAAGAACACACTCGGAGGCGGGGACACAGGCTTTACTTTGTCGACAGAAGCAAATCCCAAAGCAAATACCAATTTTTTTGTTTTGTTTTTACGGCGAGAGCAGTGGGAAAGCCGCGGTGCCAAGCGACGGAGGATGGATCCCCGGGACGGGGACCAGGAGGAGGAGGAGGAGATTCCCCGGTGTCCCGCTCGAAAGGCAGCGCGGGGACAGCGCCACCCGCACGTCGCTGTCCCTAGGCCCAGAACACGGGCACGGCGCTGCAGAGGATGTTGATGGTGGTGCCCAGGACGGAGCGGTCAGCCAGAGCCTTGTCCCCAAGCTCCTCACCCTGCAGGACAGAGAGCGGAGCTGCCGCCCTCCGCCACAAACCGGAGGTGACAAACCCCCAGCGCCACATTCCCCAGGACTGCAGGGCTGGGTTGTGCCGACCCCAGCGCTGCTCCAGCCCCGTCCCAGCGCTCGCCGCTCACCTGGCGCCGCTGGAAGGTCTCGGCGACAGCGTCCAGCCCCGGGAAGTTGTCCTTGTCCACGCGGGTGATGTAGCACGCGCGGCGGCGCCAGGACCTGTAGCCGACCAGCAGCTGTTTGCGGACACAGCCGGCTCAGCTCAGCGCCGCCCTGTCGCGACAGCTGTCGCGGCCGTCCCCAGGTCCCCACGCACCTTGCTGTAGTCGTACACCACCGTGGCCGAGGCGTTGAGCCCGTCCCGCACCGCGAACGTCCCGGTCCTTTCCTTCTGGCTCATGGCGAGCTGCTGGGGGGTCCCCTCGCCGTCCAGCCCGTGGATGGTCATTCGCAGCACCTGCCGGGGGCAGAGCGGTCACGGGGGGCTGAGCTCCGTCCCCACAAACATCCGAACCCCCCTCCCGGAGCCGCCGCCGTCCCGCCCTGCCCTCACCGTCTCGGCGTGTGACTCGCTGAGCCGCAGCCCCAGCAGGAGGAAGGCGACGTTGACCACCACGAGGGCCACCACCACCAGCGCCGCCATCAGCAGGAGGCTCTTGAGCTCGTGGGGGATGCAGGGCGGGCGCGGGGACTCGGTGTACCTCTGTTGGGGACACAGGGGGTGGCAGCGGGGGCGGCTCAGCCCCTCGCCCGGGGTGGGTGGTGGGTGGTGGGTGGTGGGTGGTGGGTGCTCCTTACCGGAGGTGCCTCCTCCATCAGCGCCTCTTTGGAGCTCTCATCCATCTCTCCGTGCGCTCCTGTCCCTTTGCCAGCCCGGGTTTCGGGGGCATTTATCGGATCCCCACAAGGCTGGGGCCGCTCCAGCTGCCGAGTGCCACTCGTGCTGTTTGCTGAGCCCGGAGAAGAGCCAGGGAGGGGCCGCAAAACCTCCGGGGACCCTTCCCTGGCGTTTATCCGGCCGCGGAGGGGGTGCCAAGGCAAACAGCGGGCAGCGCCCACCCTCCACACCCAGCCCCGGGGCCCCGGCCCGTTCCGGGGGGGCTGCACCCCCGGTTCTGCACGGGCAGCTGTGTGTGCCCCCCCCCGGGGCGGGGAAGGAGCTGGCTGGACTCATTGTTCCCGAGGGCGCCGTGCCAGGGACGGCGCAGATGGGCGCCTGGCAGGGGAGATTTGGGTGCCTGGGACGGACGGGGTGGCGTGGGTGGGTGCCCAGCGTGCTGCTGCCGAGGCGGGGGAGCCACCGCGGGGGTGTCACCCCTGTGCTGTCCCCCCTCACCCCAGCCCAAGAGCAGCGGGTGGCCGGCGTGGAGCGCCGGGTTGGGTCGGAGCCGGGGACACGCGCGCGCGGACACGCGTGCACGGGGATGCTGGCGCTGTCACTCAGCCGCATCCCTCCCTCCCTCCCTCCCTCCCTCCCTCCCTCCCTCCCTCCCGCAGCAGCGGGCATGGTGTGCTGCAGAGCCGCGGGTCAGCCGCCCGCAGCCTCCACTTCTCCACGCTGAGATCCCCGAGGAGAAGAAAATAAAATTTAAAAAAAATAAAAAAATAAAAAAAAAGGGGAGGAAAAAAAGGCTTTTCAGGCTTTCCCACAGCACGGCGGCGTTGGAGCAGCTCCCGGGATCAAACAGGGATAAGGCCAGGGCGTGATGGAGCTGCGGCGCGGGAGGAGGATGCTGAAGGACCAGCTCCGCTCTCGCCTCCTCCTCCTCCTCCTCCTCGCCGTGGCCTGGCTCTGGCTGCCGGCCGAGGGGCGGCGGCCCCCCCGGCCTCCCCCGTGCCCCCCGAGCTGCTCCTGCACCCGGGACACGGCTTTCTGCGTGGACTCCAAGGCTGTGCCCAAGAACCTGCCCCCCGAGGTCATCTCGCTGTGAGTAGCCGGGGTGGGGACAGCGGTGGGGACACGGCTCAGGAGTGCGGGGCTGGCACTGGGACAGTTTGGGGGGCTCTGGGGGGAGGAGGGGGGGCTGGGGACAGCCCGGGCCCCGTGCCTGTGCGCTGCGGTGCTGGCACACGCAGCCATCCGTCAGCGCCAGGCCGAGCTGGGCTGCAGCCTGTCCCCGCCGCCACCTCGGGCACAGAACCCCCAGGGGACGCGGCTGTGACCTTGGGGACACTTCCCGAGGGGACACGGCTGGGGGGGGGGGGCTGGTGGGGACACGGCTGTTCCCCGGAGCCTGGCACGGGGTGGGTGGCAGATGTGGGTATTTACACCTGTGTGTGTTACACACCCGTTCGTGTGTGTTACACCTGCGTGTGCGTGTTACACCTGTGCGTGTTACACACACACACACCTGTGTGTGTGTTACACCTGCGTGTGTGTGTGTGTGTGTGTGTTACACACCCGTTTGTGTGTGTTACAACTCTGTGTGTGTGTGTGTGTGTGTGTGTGTGTGTGTGTGTGTGTGTGTGTTACACACCCGTTAGTGTGTGTGTTTGTGCATGTCTGTGTGTGTGTGTGTGTTACACACCCGTTTGTGTGTTACACCTGTGTGTGCGTGTTACACCTGTGTGTGTGTTACACCTGCGTGTGTGTGTGTGTGTGTGTTACACACCCGTTTGTGTGTGTTACACCTGTTTGTGCGTGTTACACCTGTGTGTGTGTTACACCTGTGTGTGTGTGTTACACACCCGTTTGTGTGTTACACCTGCGTGTGTGTGTGTGTTACACATCCGTTTGTGTGTGTTACACCTGTGTGTGTGTGTGTGTGTTACACACCCGTTTGTGTGTTACAACTCTGTGTGTGTGTGTGTGTGTTACACCCGTTCACGCGTGATACACCAGTGTGTGTGTTTTACACCTCTGTGTGTGTTACACCTCTGTGTGTGTGTTTACACACCCGCTCATATGTGTTACACCTGTTTGCGTGTGTTACACCCATGTGTGGGTTACACCTGTGTGTGTGTTACACACCCGTTTGTGTGTCACACCTCCGTGTGTGTGTGTTACACGCTCGTTCATGTGTCTTACACCAGTGTGTGTGTTTACACACATGTTCGTGTGTGTTACACCTCTGTGTATGTGTTATACCTGTGTGTGTGTGCTACAGCTGTGCGTTACACCTGTGTGTGTGTTTACACACCCATTCATGTGTATTACACCTCTATGTGTGTGTTACATCTGTGTGTTTGTTACACACCGGTTCATGTGTGTCACACCTCAGTGTGTGTGTTACACCTGTGTGTGTGTTACACCTGTGTCTGTGTTACACCTGTGTCTGTGTTTACACACCCGTTCCTAGGTGTTACACCTCTGTGTGTTTTACACCCCTGTGTGTGTGTTTACACACCCGTTCATGTGTGTTACACCCCTGTGTGTGTGTTTACACACCCGTTCCCGTGTTTTCACACCTGTTCGTGCCCGTGGCCCCCGCCAGCTGTTGCCGCAGGCTGCGGGCAGCCCGGGGTGGGTCCAGCCCCCCGCGCCTCGTCCCCCCGTGTCCCCACCGCGGGCAGGGCGGCTGTTGGGGTCCCTCTGTCCCCTCCTGCTGCCCGGCAGGTGACACCGAGCTGCCGCTGGGGCACGGGGGTGGCAGCGCCCCGCTGCTGAGGCTCCGTCTGTCCGCAGGACGATGGTGAACGCGGCCTTCACGGAGATCCGGGAGGCGGCTTTCGCCCACATCCCCTCCCTGCAGTTCCTGTAGGTGTCCCCTGTCCCTGTCCCTGTCCCCTGTGCTCGCCCTGCCCAGCCCGGCGCTGACGCCTCCCCCCTCTCTCTTTGCAGCCTCCTCAACTCCAACAAGTTCACGCTGATCGGGGACAACGCCTTCGCCGGGCTGTCGCACCTGCAGTACCTGTGTGTGACCTGGGGACGGGGACACGGGGGCCACGGGGGGGCGGGGGGACCCTCGGGGGGGCCCCGTGATCCTCGGGGTGGCCCCATCACCGTCTGCTCCCGTTCCAGGTTCATTGAGAACAACGACATCCAGGCGCTCTCAAAAGCCACTTTCCGCGGGCTCAAGTCGCTGACACACCTGTGAGCACCTGGGGGACACTGCGGGGGTGGCCCTGTCCCTTTGTCACTGTCGGGGAGGTGTCACCTCCACAACTCTTCTCGTCCCCCAGGTCCTTGGCCAACAACAACCTGCAGACGCTGCCACGGGACCTCTTCAAGCCGCTGGACATCCTGAGTGACCTGTGAGGGGTCACTGGGGACACCGGGCTGGGGACAGGGTGACATCACAGGGGCTGGGCTTGGGCAGGGTGCTGGGGGTGACTCGGCGACATCCCTGGCTGGGCAGAGGGTGACATCCCGGTGGGTGCTGGGGGTGACTCGGTGCCATCCCTGGCTGGGTTGGGGAGACGGTGACATCCCGGTGGGTGCTGGCGGTGACTCGGTGCCATCCCTGGCTGGGTTGGGGAGAGAGTGACATCCCGGTGGGTGCTGGGGGTGACTCGGTGCCATCCCTGGCTGGGTTGGGGAGACGGTGACATCCCGGTGGGTGCTGGCGGTGACTCGGTGCCATCCCTGGCTGGGCAGAGGGTGACATCCCGGTGGGTGCTGGCGGTGACTCGGTGCCATCCCTGGCTGGGCAGAGGGTGACATCCCGGTGGGTGCTGGCGGTGACTCGGTGCCATCCCTGCAGGGACCTCCGTGGCAACACGCTGGCCTGTGACTGCAAGATCAAGTGGCTGGTGGAGTGGCTGGAGAGCACCAACACCACGGTCCCCGCCGTCTTCTGCAGCAGCCCCGCGCAGTTCGAGGGACAGCGGATCCGGGACCTGGCGCTCGGTGACTTCCAGTGCATCACCACGGGTAAGGCACCGCCGTCACCTGTCACCTGTCACCTGTCACCTGTCCCCTGGGTGTTCAGGCCCTCACTGCCGTCTCTCCCTGCTCCAGATTTCGTGATGCACCAGGTCCTGCCCTTCCAGGCGGTGTCAGCCGAGCCCTTCACCTACGCCAGCGATCTGTACGTGGCGCTGGCGCAGCCCAGCGCCAGCAGCTGCTCCATCCTCAAGTGGGACTACGTGGAGCGCAAACTCCGGGACTTCGACCGCATCCCTGGTGAGGATTTGGGCCGGGGGTCCGGGCTGGGTGTGACCCGGGTCGGGCACAGCCCCGGTGTGACGCGGTTTGTCCCAGCTCACTCGGCCGTGCACTGCAAGCCCATCGTGGCTCAGGAGCAGCTCTACGTGGTGGTGGCGCAGCTTTTCGGCGGCTCCTACATCTACCGCTGGGACACGGCCGTGGACAAGTTCATCAAGATCCAGGACATCGACAGCCAGAAGATCCGCAAGCCCAACGACATCGAGGCCTTCCAGATCGAGGGCGACTGGTACTTCGTCATCGCCGACAGCTCCAAGGCGGGCTCCACCAGCCTCTACCGCCTCAACCAGAATGGGTTTTACTCCCACCAAGCCCTCCACGCCTGGCACCGCGACACGGACGTGGAGTACGTGGAGAACGACGGCAAACCGCGGCTGATCATCTCCAGCAGCTCGCAGGCGCCCGTCATCTACCAGTGGAGCCGGGCTCAGAAGCAGTTCGTGCCGCAGGGCGAGGTGGGCGAGGTGCTGGACGTGCAGATGGTCAAACACTTCAGGGCCAAGCGGGAGCAGTTCCTGTGCCTCAGCCGCTACATCGGCGACTCCAAGGTGGTGCGCTGGGAGGGGCAGCGCTTCGTGGAGGTGCAGACGCTGCCGTCGCGGGGCTCCATGGTGCTGCAGCCCTTCGCCGTGGGCCGCCGCCTGTACCTGGCGCTGGGCAGCGACTTCTCCTTCACCCACGTCTACCTGTGGGAGGAGGAGAAGCAGAAGTTCGCCAAGTTCCAGGAGCTGTCGGTGCAGGCGCCGCGGGCGTTCCGGGCGGTGCCGGCGGCCGACGTGCAGCTGCTGCTGGCTCCCAGCTTCAAGGCCAACACGCTGGTGTATCGGCACGTGGTGGTGGACCTCAGCCTGTAGCCGGCACCCAAAAAAAGCCGCGTGCATGTGCCCACCACCCCTTGCCCCCCACCCCCCCGTCCCAGCCCTCCACCTCCACCCAGCCCCACGGTGCCTCGGTTTCCCCCCGGTGTCGCCCTGTGGGGTGCAGAGAAGGAGGGTGGGACACGCCTTGCCCCGCTGAGCTGCACCCCTGGGGGGGTGGAGAGGGTTTTGGGGGGGGGTCTTTGTTCAGTTTGGGCCGTGGGATGGGAGCTGGTGGGGAAGGAAAGGAGGGGGGACAGCAGTGGGGGTGTGGCAGGAGGGGTGGGGGGTTCCCGGGATGCTGGGGGGATTTGGGATGCTCCAAAGGGGATGGGATGGGGTGGGGGTGCCCTGAGGAGGATGGGGTGCTCCAAAGTGGATGGGATGCTGAGGATGATGATGGGATGCTCTGAGGTGGATGGGGATGGGATGCTGAGGATGATGATGGGATGCTCCGAGGTAGATGGGATGCTCAGGATGGTGATGGGATGCTCTGAGGTGGATGGGGATGGGATGCTGAGGATGATGAGGATGGGATGCTCCAAGGCCAGTGGAATGCTCCAAGGCGGATGGAAATGAGATGCCCTGAGGATGATGGGGTTCTCCAGGATGCTCCCAGATGGATGCAGATGGGATTTAGGGTGCCCCGAGGACAACGGGATGCACAGGATGCTGCGAGATGGACGAAAATGAGATGCCCTGAGGGTGATGGGATGCTCCAGAATGCTCTGAGGTGGATGGAAACGGGATGTGGGATGCCCTGAGGACGATGGGATGCTCAGGATGCTCCCAGGTGGATGCAGACACGATGCCCTGAGGACGATGGGATGCTCAGGATGCTCCCAGGTGGATCCAGACACGATGCCCTGAGGATGATGGGGTGCTCAGGATGCTCCCAGGTGGATGAAAATGAGATGCCCTGAGGGCTCCACGCTCGAGGCCAGCAGCTCCCGTCCCTCTCCGTGCATGCCCAGCAGCTCCCCGTGCCCATGGCCGCGCTGCCAGCGGGGTGTCCGTGCCCACCAACCCCCCAATAAACACACTGTGACCCCCAGCCCTGCCCGTGTGTCCTTCCAGCCCGCTCTGCCTGAAATTCCACCGCACCAGGGAGCGGGAATTCCTCCTTTCAGGGTGTTTATTCCAGCAGAATCCTTGCCCACGGCGCGGGTGGTGTTTCCCCAGGCAGGGGAGTCCCTGCCGGACTGGTTTTCCAGGGGAGCTTTTCTCTGGCTCCCAGGTGTATAAATAAGAAAACCACCAATTAAGAGCACAAATGAAGATCCTCTCGCAGGTAACGAGCCCCTCCGGGGCACGGATGGGTTTGGGGAGTTTCTCCCAGGCACTGCCACGTGCGCCTGCCTCAGTTTCCCCGGCAGAAAAAAGGGGGTTGGAAAGCACAGGGAGCACTGCAGGGATGGGGAATTTGGGAAACCCTGGATCAGTCCTGGGGCTGCAAGGCCAAGGGGGAGGCGGCTCAGAGAGGTGATTCAAGCAGATTTTAGTTTCTCAGGAGGGCTCCACATTGTCCATCAGAGCCCAAAAAAAACATTAAATCCCCTCCAGACCCAAAAATAATTCCTTAACATCAATCAGAGTGGCTCTTCCCTCTTTTCCCTACCAGTTTATTACTTTAAAAATTGTATATTTTAATACATAAAAATATGATATTAAGGAATTAAATTTCATGTATTAGGGAATATTTAATATATATTCTATATTAATATATTGTGCATTAATATAGTACTATTCAATAAATTAATACATTAATACATTAATACAATAATACATTAATCAATAATACATTAATATATTAATGTATTATTGTATTAATGTATTAATATATTAACATTCAGTATATCAGGGCAATTTTAAACACGACATTTTTAGGCGTGTTTAGGATATTCTATATTGGTATTTAATATATTTAAAGGATTTATAAAACGTTTTTATTTTATAAAGCTGGGACTCACCTCCACGTGTGGCTCACAGGTTAGGAGGATCTGTTGCCCTTTTAAGGGCATTGCCCTTTTAAGAGCCCAGTTGCCCTTTTAAGGGAATTGCCCTTTTAAGAAATCCGTTGCCCTTTTAAGATCGTTGCCGTTTTAAGAACGGCCGGTGGGGCCCGGACTGCGCATGCGCCGTTCCGTTGCTGCAACTTTTAAGTTGTTGGATTCGCTCCCTCGGGGTTCGGGGGGATTTGGGGGCTCCAGGGGGGCACAGCACCCGCCCGCCCGCCCGGCACTGCCCGGGCCCCCACCCCCGGCCCGCCATGGTGTCCTGGATCCTCAGCCGGGTGATCGAGTGAGTGGGGTCCGCGCGGTGCGGCGGGGGAGGGGCTGCAGGGTGGGGGCGCTTCTGGGGGGACCCCCGATCCTCTGTCCCCCCCCCCTCCGGATATTCCATGAATTGGGGTCACCCCACAGCGGGGACTCCTCCGAGAGGCCGCAGGTAGAGTTTGGGGGAGCGACCCCAAATTTTTTGTACGAGGGTAACCAGCCCCAACCCCCAAAAATGCCGCCCCCCAAAAACGCGTCCCTGAGCTGCTGCTGGTCCTCCCTGGGGAGGGTGAGCAGGGCTTGGGGTGCCCCTGCATCACCCGTGGGTGGGGGTCTGCATCAGCGGAGGGGTCCCTATCCCCATCCTCGGGGGTCCCTACCCCATCCTCGGGGGTCCCTGCCCCATCCTCGGGGGTCCCTGCCCCATCCCAGGGGTCCCTGCCCCATCCCAGCGGGTCTCTCCCCATCTCAGGGGGGTCTTTACCCCATTCTAGAGGGTCCTTGCCTCATCTCGGGGGGTCTCTTCCCCATCCCAGGGGTCATTACCACATCCCAGGGGGTCTCTACCCCATCCTAGAGGGTCCTTGCCCCATCTCAGGGTGTCATTACCCCATCCCTGGGGGTCCCCGCCCCATCCCTGGGGGTCCCCGCCCGATCTCGGGGGGTCCCTGCCCTATCCCAGGGTGTCCCTCCCCTATCTCAGGGGGTCCCTGCCCCATCCCAGCGGGTCCCCACCCCATCCCTGGGGGTCCCTGCCCCATCTCGGGGGTCCCTGCCCCATCCCAGGGTGTCATTACCCCATCCCGGGGGGTCTCTGCTCCATCCCGGGGGGTCCCCGCCCCATCCCAGGGAAGTCCCTGCCCCATCCCAGGGTGTCATTACCCCATCCCTGGGGGTCCCTGCCCCATCCCAGGGTGTCATTACCCCATCCCGGGGGGTCCCTGCCCCATTTCAGGGTGTCCTTGCTCCCAGAAGATCACCAGGACACCCGGTGGCTGTTGCGGGGGGGCGGTGACACCCCCGGGTGACCCGCGGGGACGGAGCCCGTGCGCTGCCCCGCCCGTGTCCCCGCCGCGCCCGGACAGGTCGGGCCGGTCCCGGTCCCGGTTCGGCTCCGCACGGCCGAGCCCGCGGGGGCTCCGGGAGGGTCGGGGCTGGTCGGGGCTGGCCGGGGCTGGCCGGGGCTGGTCGGGGCTGGCTCGGGGCTGACCGGGGCTGGCTCGGGGCTGGCTCGGGGCTGACCGGGGCTGGCTCGGGGCTGGCCGGGGCTGGTCGGGGCTGGCCGGGGCTGCCGGGGCCGGCGGGTCGCTGCTCCTGCCGCTGTACACGGGCTGGCATCGCTGCCTCACCCCCCCTGCCCTGCAGGCTGCTCTTCGGGATGCTCTACCCGGCCTACGCCTCCTACAAGGCTGTGAAGACGAAAAACATCCGGGAATACGTGAGTCAACACCTGGGGAGCCCTTACCTGGCCTCCAGTCCCCTCTTTTTCTGGGGCTCCAGTCCCCTCTTTTTCTGGGGCTCCAGTCCCCTCTTTTCCCAGACTCCAGCCCCCCCTTTTTCTGGGGCTCCAACCCCACCTTTTTCTGGGGCTCCAGTCCCCCCTGGTTCTGGGGCTCCAGTTCCCTCTTTTCCCAGACTCCACTCCCCCATTCTGGGGTTCAACCCCCTCCTTTTTCTGGGGCTCCAGTCCCCCCTGGTTCTGGGGCTCCAGTCCCCTCTTTTTTTGGGGCTCCAGCCCCCACTCTTTTCCCAGACTCCAGTCCCCCTCCTTTCCTGGGACTCCAGTCCCCCCTCTTTTTCTGGGGCTCCAATCCCTCTCCTGGTTCTGGGGCTCCAGTCTCCCTTTCTGGGGTTCAGCCCCCCTTTTTCTGGGGCTCCAATTCCCCCACTTTTCTCTGGGGCTCAAATCCCCCCTGTTTCTGGGGCTCATCCCCCCTTTCCCCAGGCTCCAATCCCCCCTGTTTCTGGGGTTCAGCCCCCGCTGTTTCTGGGGTCCATCCCCCCCTGTTTCTGGGGTTCAGCCCCCCCTCTCCCAGGCTCCAGCCCCCCCTGTTTCTGAGGTTCAGCCCCCCCTGTTTCTGGGGTTCAGCCCCCCTCTCCCAGGCTCCAGCCCCCCCTGTTTCTGAGGTTCAGCCCCCTCTGTTTCTGGGGTTCAGCCCCCTCTCCCAGGCTCCAGCCCCCACTGTTTCTGGGGTCCATCCCCCCTGTTTCTGGGGTCCAGCCCCTCCTGTTTCTGGGGTCCATCCCCTCCTGTTTCTGGGGTCCAGTCCCCTCTGTTTCTGGAGTCCAGCCCCCTCTCCCAGGCTCCAGCCCCCTCTGACTGCTCCCCGTGGCCCCCCAGGTCCGCTGGATGATGTACTGGATCGTCTTCTCCCTCTTCATGGCCACCGAGACCTTCACCGACCTGCTCATCTCCTGGTGAGGCGCTCTGGCTGTCCCCACGTCCCCAGAGCTGGAGCGTGGGGGGCGCAGGAGGTGCCTTTGGAGACCCCCCTGATGCGTCCCTCTGTCCCAGGTTCCCCTTCTACTACGAGGTGAAGATGGCCTTTGTCATCTGGCTGCTGTCCCCGTACACGCGGGGGGCCAGCCTGCTGTACCGCCGCTTCGTGCACCCCACGCTGGCCCGCAAGGAGAAGGTGCAAACCCACATTCCTGATCTTTGGGGGCTCCTCCCTGCCCGGCCCGGGGGGTTCAGCCACCCCCGAATAGGGTTGGTGGTGACCCAGGGGTGTGGAGTGTCCCCAGGTGGTGGTGTTGGCTTGGGAGGTGACAATGCCCTGGGGGGTGACAATGCTCTGGGAGGTGACAGTGTCCTGAGAGGTGAAAATGCCCTGGGGGGTGACAGTGCTGTGGGAGGTGGCAATGCCCAGGAACATGGTGAATCCCTGAGGAGTGACAGTGCCCAGGGACATAGTGATGCCCTGGGAGGTGACAATGTCCTGGGGGATGACAATGCTCTGGGGGGTGGCAATGCCCAGGGACATGGTGAATCCCTGAGGGGTGACAGTGCTCTGGGACATGGTGATGCACTGGGAGGTGACAATGCCCTGGGAGGTGACAGTGCTCTGGATGGTGACAGTGCCCAGGGAGGTGACAGTGCTCTGGACATGGTGATACACTGGGAGGTCACAGTTCCCTGGGAGTGGCATTGCCATTGAAGGTGACAATGTCCAGGGGCATAGTGATGCACTGGGGGTGACAATGCCCTGCGAGGTGACAATGCCCTGGGAGGTGACAGTGCTCTGGGGGGTGGCAATGCCCAGGGTAATGGTGATGCACTGGGAGGTGACAGTTCCCTGGGAGTGGCAATGCCATGGAAGGTGACAATGTCCAAGGACATGGTGATGCCCTGGGAGGTGACAATGTACTGGGAGGTGACAGTGGTCTGGGGGGTGGCAGTGCCCAGGGACATGGTGAATCCCTGAGGAGTGACAGTGCTCTGGACATGGTGATACACTGGGAGGTCACAGTTCCCTGGGAGTGGCAATGCCATTGAAGGTGACAATGTCCAGGGGCATAGTGATGCACTGGGAGTGACAATGCCCTGTGAGGTGACAATGCCCTGGGAGGTGACAGTGCTCTGGGAGGTGACAATGCCCTGGAACATGGTGATGCCCTGGGAGGTGACAGTGCTCTGGGAGGTGGCAATGCCCAGGGACATGGTGATGCACTGGGGGGTGACAGTTCCCTGGGAGTGGCAATGCCATGGAAGGTGACAATGTCCAAGGACATGGTGATGCCCTGGGAGGTGACAATGTCCTGAGAGGTGAAAATGCCCTGGGGGGTGACAGTGCTCTGGGGGGTGGCAGTGCCCAGGGACATGGTGAATCCCTGAGGAGTGACAGTGCTCTGGACATGGTGATACACTGGGGGGTGACAGTTCCCTGGGAGTGGCATTGCCATGGAAGGTGACAGTGTCCAAGGACATAGTGATTTACTGGGGGTGACAATGTACTGGGAGGTGACAGTGCTCTGGGGGGTGACAATGCCCAGGGACATGGTGAATCCCTGAGGACTGACAATGCCCAGGGACATGGTGATACCCTGGGAGGTGACAATGCTCAGGACAGGTGATACCCTGGGAGGTGACAGTGCTCAGGACATGGTGATGCCCTGGGAGGTGACAGTTCTCTGGGAGGTGACAATGCCCTGGGAGATGACAATGCCCTGGCAGATGACAGTGCTCAGGACACGGTGATACCCTGGGAGGTGACAATTCTCAGGACACGGTGATACCCTGGGAGGTGACAATGCCCAGGACACGGTGATGCCCTGGCAGATGACAGTGCTCAGGACACAGTGATGCCCTGGGAGGTGACAATGCCCAGGACACGGTGATGCCCTGGGAGGTGACAGTGCTCAGGACACGGTGATGCCCTGGGAGGTGACAATGCCCAGGACACGGTGATGCCCTGGGAGGTGACAGTGGCCAGGCCCCCGCCCTGCCCTCCCAGCCCGGTCTGTCCCCCAGGACATCGACGCGTTCCTGGTGCGGGCCCGCGAGCGCGGCTACGAGACCGTGCTGCGCCTCGGCAAGAGGAGCCTCAACCTGGCGGCCAGCGCCGCCGTCCAGGCGGCCACCAAGGTACAGGGGAGGTGACAGCACGGGCTGGTGTCCCCTGGGCTGGGCTCTGAGCCTCCTGTGTCCCCGCTGCAGGGCCAGGGCGCGCTGGCCGGGCGCCTCCGCAGCTTCAGCATGCAGGACCTGCGCTCGCTGGCCGAGCAGGCGCCCGTGCACTTCCAGGACCCGCTGTACCTGGAGGAGCAGCAGAGCCTGCAGCAGCCCCTGGGTGAGGAGCTGGGGGGTCACAGCCAGGGGGGCTGCCAGCACAGCCCAGGGACACGCTGGGAGCTGGCGTGTCCCCTCTGTCCCCAGGCCAGCGCTACGAGAGCGACTCGGACGATGAGGAGATGTGGTCGGACTCGCAGGCGTCGCCCCCGCGCTCCCCGCGCTGGGACCCCAAATCCCTTTCCCGCAGCCAGAGCCTGAGATCCCAGAGGAAGAACCCTCCAAAAGAGGTGCTGTGGGGGTTTTGGGGCTGCCTGAGGGGGTCCTGAGCTGTCCCTGTGACCTGTCCCTTGTCCCTTGTCCCTTCCCCAGGGCTTCTCCCGCCTCCTGCGCAGCCGGGCCAGGAGGAAAGCGGCTCTGTCGGAGCAGGAGAGCTGAAACTCCCAGGAAATCCCTGCCAGGAGAGGAAGGAGGGAGCTGCGTCCCCAGGGTGGCTCCTGCACCCCTGGGGTTCCTCACACTAAATCCCTGCTGTCGGTGCCTCGAGGGGGGAGCAGCTCATCCCCCCTCCCAGACCCTCCAGCTCGGCGCTGGCGCCTCTGCTGAGGGGTCTGCCCCCCGTTCCCCATCCTGTGAACACTACACGCTCCCCCCTCCTCTCCTGTGCCTTATCCCAACATTCCCGCTCCCCCGGGAGCCAGCAGCGGGGCCACAGCCTTGTCCCTCTGGAGCCAAAGCCATGGCCCTGCCCAGGGCCCCCCAAACACAGACTGACACCCCCGGACTCGAGCCCGGGCAGCACACAAAGCTTTTAACATTCCCCTCTCCCGAAAAAGAGGGTTTTGTGCATGGAGAAATAAAGGTTGTTACAGACTTTGGGAAGCAGGAGTTGTCCCCAGTGCTGTCCTTTTCACAGGATGGTTTTTTTCTCTTGGAGCAAGGTCTGGAATCCATCTGAGACTACTCCAGGGTGTGTCCTTAATATATATATATATATATATATATATATATATTTATTTATTTATTTATTTATTTATTTATTTAATATATATTTATATATATTTATATATTTATATATATATATAATATGTATTATTTATTTATTTGTTTGTTTATATGGTTATTCATATTACATTGGAATAAAAAAAAAAAAATTGAGATTGGAATCCCAAAAATTGGGATACAAAACATTGTAATCATAATTCCCAAAGAAATCAGAATTGGAATTGCAAAAATCACAAGAATTTACATATATATATATAGTATATAAATATATATATAATATATTACAATAATTATTATATATATAATATTTATTATATTATATATAATAAATATATATTACATATTTATGTTTATAATATAGAATATATAATATATTTTTATGTTATATTTTATATATATTTATATTTTATACATATATATTATTTATATTTATAGATATTTTGTATATTAAAATATATAAAATATAAATATACCTATAAATATATAAAAATATTTAGAAATATATAAATGCATATTAAATATAAATATAAATAAATAGATAAATATAAATATATAAATATAATATATAAATATATATAAATATACATATAATATATTCATAATATATATAAATATATATAAATTAATATATATAAATATATATATATATATGTATAATATATATATATAAATGTAAATATATATTTTTTATTTATATATATATATATATATATATATATATATATATATATATATATTTTTTTTTTTTTTTTTTTTTTTTTTTTTTTTTTTTTTTTTTTTTTTCTTCTCTTTTTCTCTCTATATCCCTGAGGCTGCCGGCGACATTCCCAAACTTCCCGGGAAGCCGGCGGGATGTCCCTGCAGTAGCCGCGTCCCCCACGGCGCGGCAGCAGCAGCGACACCGGGGGGACATCCCGGGATTGTCGCATCCCATCGCATCCCTCCGGGAACCCATCCCACCCCTGGGGGGCGCGGGGGGTGGCACAAGGTGACACTGTCGCCTGCCGTGCCCCGCTGTCCCGCCGCGGCCCCGCCGCTCGCTGCCATCAATCCGCGCTCCCAATCCGTGCCTGTATTTATAGCCCTCGGGCCGCGGCCGCTCTCGGGGTGTCCCGGGGCAGCCCCGGCTCCCGGCCGGGCCGCGCTCGGGCAGCGCTGCGGGCGCAGATTAGGTGGAGGTGGCTGGATTAGCCCCGGGAACCCGCCTGCGAGACGATTACCGAGCGGCCGAGGAGGGCTGGGTGGGGCCAGCGAGGGCCAGGGGCTGCTGTAATCCCCGAAAGCCGCTTAGGCAGCGCGGTTCCTCCAAGGATACGGCTGCCGGGGCGAGCTGGGGGTCAAAGGGGGGGTTCTGAGTTTTTGGGGTGCTCCCAGGTGTGATAAAACAGATTTGGAGCCCCAAGGTGAGCAGGGCTCTCAAAGCTGTCTGCTCACTGGGCCACCTAAATGAATATTGTCCCAGTCCCTCTCCAGCTCTCCTGGAGCCCGTTTAGGCTCTGGAAGGTCTCTGAGCTCTCCCTGGAGCTTCTCTTCTCCAGGTGAGCACCCCCAGCTCTCCCAGCTCCAGTTTTTTGGAGCATCTCCGTGGCCTCTCCGATCTTGTCTGTCCAGAAGATTTTTGTCTTGAGCCTTCCCTTGTTTTTCTGGGCTCACTGTCACACTTTGGGGATTCGGGGGTTGCCAGCTTGGGGAAACTGAGGCACCCCACCAGCGCCTTCCCAGGGGAGCAAAGTGGGAAGGAACGAGGAGTTTCCATGTCCTGCTTCGGACAATCCGCGCGTCCCGACGAAGCGCAGGGAGGGGCCGGGAGGAGGGCGGGGTGGCACAGCCCGTGTCCCGCGGGGCCCGGGGCAGCTCCGGCGGTGGCAGCGCTGATCCCAGCTGTGTCAGCGCACGGGCCAGTGCCAGGCTGCATCAGCACAGCCCTAATCCCCCCCGGCTCGCCTGGCACCGCCCCAGCGCTGCAGTTTAAGCGCCTGACCTGAGCTCGCCCCCTGCCACCGTCCCCTCCGGGGAGGGGGTGCCAGGCTGAGCCCCCCCCGTGCCACCCCAGGGCGGGGTTTGGATCGCTGGGGTGGGGGCACGGTGGGGCTGGGGGGGGGGGGGGGTGTAGGGTTTGGAATAATGAAGTTGCTGCATCGTAATCCCCGCTCAGGTGAGACCCCACCTGCAGCTCGGGGGGGTCCCCAAGATCGGAGAGGCCACGGAGATGCTCAAAAAACTGGAGCTGGGAGAGCTGGGGGTGCTCACCTGGAGAAGGGGAACTCCAGGGAGAGCTCAGAGACCTTCCAGGACCTAAAGGTGGAGAGGGACTGGGACAAGGGAACACGGGAATTCTCCCGGCCTGCATCCTTGGGAGCTGGGTCACCGGGCTGCTCCCTGTCCCAGATGCTGCGGTGCCCCCAGGGGGGTCCCTGCCCGTTCCTGGGGGGCAGCCCGGGGGTGCCACGGACACGGACCGAGGGGTGTCACCCACCTCTGTCTCTCCCCGGGGTCAGGGAAATCGAGTCCCGACCCTGAACACCTCCCCCGGGGCGATGCTGGGTGCTCGGGGTGCCGCCCCCAGAGCCCCCCTGAACCCCCTGAATCCTTCCAGCCCTCTCCCACCGTGCTGCTGTCGGGGCTAGGGGCAGCCTGAGCCCCCCCAAACCCACCCAGGTGACACCAGGTGACATCCTGCACCCCCTGCCCCATTCCCAGCTCGTTTCAGCCCCACTGCAGTGCGATGCTCTTGCCATCCGCGGGCTGCGCTTAGCACCCTCAAAGCGGCTCTTTGGGGGTCCCAGGTGAGGGTGTGACCCCCCTGCTCCCCACGGGGCTCCCCCCACGGCTGTCCCCCGCCTGAGTCAGCTGTTCGGGGCTGGAGCCATGTGAGGCCGCGCACACATGGCTCCCCGCGCGGCACCGCGCTGTATTTTTAGCAGACGGTATCAAAAGCATAATTATGTCTGTTGTTTAAACGCAGCCTCTTTTCTGGCAGCCCCGGGAGCTCTCAGCTGCTTCCCTCCGCAGAGGGCAGGGAGGGCGGGGTGAGGAGCGGCGGGCGGGGGGCTCGGGTGGGCGGGGGATGGGATGGGACCCCCCCTCTCCCTCCTCGGGACCCCCCGTTTCCCTCCCCGGGATCCCCCTTTCCCTCCCAGGTCAGACCTCCCCTCCTCATTCTTGGGGGGCTCCTGCTGCGCCCCCACAAGCGCGGACACGCCGCTGAGCGGCTGGCGAGGATGATGATGATGATGATGAGGAGGAGGAGGATGGCGAGGAAGAGGATGACGGGTGGGAAGCGCGGCGGTGGCGGGAGGGGTCGGGAAAAGGGCGTTCGAGGTGACGGGAGTGTGGGAGGACACAGCTGAAGGAGCGCTGCTGCGTCGCCCCCTCCTCCCCGCAGCCGCCTGTCCCCCCGGGGACCCGTCTGTCCCCAGCCAGCCGCGCTGGCACCGAGAAGGTTCCGGCTCCGCGTCCCCGCCGTGAACCACGGGCTCTGGGCTGAAGATTTTGGGGATCACAATCCCAGCTCCGTGTCCCTGCTGTGACACCACGGGCTGAAGATTTTGGGGGGCACAATCCCAGCTCCGTGTCCCTGCTGTGACACCACGAGCTCTGGGCTGAAGATTTTGGGGATCACAATCCCGGCTCTGTGACCCTACCATGATAGCACGGGCTGAAGATTTTGGGGGGCACAATTCCGGCTCCATGTCCCTGCTGTGACACCAAGGGCTGAAGATTTTGGGGACCACACTCCCAGCTCTGTGTCCCTGCTGTGACACCACGGGCTCTGGGCTGAAGATTTTGGGGATCACAATCCCATCTCCATGTCCCTGCTATAACACCACGGGCTGAAGATTTTGGGGATCACAATCCCAGATCAGTGTCTCTGCTATAACACCACAAGCTGAAGATTTTGGGGAGCACAATCCCAGCTCCGTGTCCCTGCCGTGACACCACAGGCTGAAGATTTTGGGGACCACACTCCCAGCTCTGTGTCCCTGCTGTGACACTACAGGCTCTGGGCTGAAGATTTTGGGGACCACAATCCCATTTCCATGTCCCTGCTGTGACACCACGAGCTGAAGATTTTGGGGATCACAATCCCAGCTCCGTGTCCCTGCTCTGACACCACGAGATCTGGGCTGAAGATTTTGGGGACCACAATCCCATCTCCATGTCCCTGCTATAACAGCACGAGCTGAAGATTTTGGGGATCACAATCCCATCTCCATGTCCCTGCTATAACACCACGGGCTGAAGATTTTGGGGACCACAATCCCAAAACCTCAGGGGAGCCGAGCACCACCTTCAAGGCGTCCTGGGGACCCCTCTCTGAGAGAAATTGAGGCAGAACATTTCCATCCGCCAAGGGAAACTGAGGCAGCGAGCAGGAGCTGCCCATCGCTCCTGTCCCGTGTCCCCCGCACCAGGACCCGTGTCACGGCATCACCCGCCCCGGGACACCCCGGGAGCGCGGTGGGGACCCCGGAGGGGCCCGGGCTGAGCGCAGGAGCCCCCGGCTGCTGCCAGGTAGGTGCTGCCAGCCCTGCCTGTGCCGCACGCAGGTGGCAGCGCGCTGCCCGTGTCCCTGGCTGCCGTCCTAAGCCCTTGGCCCCGGGGTGAGCTTTTAATTACATCAAGGTATTTGAAGCCGGTTCCTGGCTCTGGGTAAACAGGAGTCCCGGGCACGTGGAGAGGGGGGGGTCAGGGGGGTGGCACAGGACGGGCACCGTGCCCCCGCAGCGCGGCTCGGGCAAGGAGGGATGCGGGCACGGCGGCATCCGGCAGCATCCATCACCTCCGGGTCCTCCCGCGTCCCCTCCCCGCGCGGGGCTGGCACAGGGACATGGGGGACAGCAAAGGTGGGTTGGCTGCGACATCCCGCGGTGGCCTGTGGCGGGGACGAGCCGCTTCTTCCTTCTTCTCCTCCTCGCTTCTCCTCCTTCTCCTTCTTCTCCTTCTCCTTCTCCTTCTCCTTCTCCTTCTCCTTCTCCTTCTCCTTCTCCTTCTCCTTCTCCTTCTCCTTCTCCTTCTCCTTCTCCTTCTCCTTCTCCTTCTCCTTCTCCTTCTCCTTCTCCTTCTCCTTCTCCTTCTCCTTCTCCTTCTCCTCCTCCTCCTCCTCCTTCTCCTCGCTCCTTCTCTCTCCGTCCGCCCCGACCTTCACCTTGAGGGCTTGCGGCACCCGGGGAAGGGGCGCTCTGTGCTGCCCGGGGCGCTTTGGGGGTGTCGGGGAGCAGCCCCAGCCCTGGGGGGGCGGCTGGTCTGTGCCCGGCAGCCAGCGATGGGATTAGCGATGCTTACTCACCTCCCCGGGGAAAAGCGGGAGATTAGGGCCGGGAGAAGTGGCCGAGCCCGCGGCGGCGGGGCCGGACGGGGCCGGCCGGGGCTGTCCGGGCTCGGGACCGGCCGCGGGGAGGGTGCCCGGGCCCCGCTGTACCGGCAGCCAGGGCTGGAGGGGAGCGCAGGCTGCCAGAGCAGTTGGGCTGTGGCCCTAATTCCCAGAAAGCTGCTCGTGTGGGAGTGAGTGTCCTCCCGTGCCCTCCGCTCCGCCGCAGCCTCCAGACTCCTGAAGGTTTGACGTGGGTTTTTATTCTTTTTTTTTTTTTTTTTTTTTTTTCTTTTCTTTTTCATTTCTTTTTTTTTTTTTTTTTTTTTTTTTTTAATTTAAGCGTCGGGTGCAGAGTAACAAACAAATCGCTCCCGGCGCTGGGCACGGGGTGGGGGGTGGGATCGGGGTTTCTTCCTCTGCCTGCGCCCTCAGCTTCCTCACCTGCGCAGGTAGGTGCGTGCCGGGCTCGGTGCCGGGCTGGGAGGAGGAGGAAGGAGGAGGAGGAGGAGGAAGAGGAAGGGCTGAGGTTCTGTGTAGCACTCCGGGCTAGCCGGAGCTGGGATCCATTTTGCATGAGGAAAAAGCTGGAATTTGGGTTCTTCCTCCTTGTGGGTCTGGGGGCGCAGAGCTCGCTGCTGGCAGGGCTGGGGGTGCCCAGGTCCGGGCAGGTGCTGTGGGCGCTGGGCAGGATCTGGGACATCGGCAGAGACATTCTGGGATGCCAGGACCCTCATCCATCCCCTCCCCCAGTGCTGGATCGCTCTGGGAATCCCCTGCCCCGCACGAGTCCCCCGTGATCCCCGGGGACACCGCGGGGACAGTGTCCTCTGTTCCCCGCATGCTCGGAGCGGGGCAGGGATGCCAAATGTTCAAATTCGGGGCTTTCCGGCCTCCCGTGGTGACGTTCTGGCCGGCACTTGGCTCCTGGGTGTAGCCGTCCCTCTGATTTGGGTTGAAAACAAGGATTTCGGAGCTCTGTGCCAAGACACGGAGGCAGAACCGCCCTCGGGGGAGATGGCAGAACTCAAACCCAGCCTGGATCCCCCCAGTTCACCCCGGGGATCCTCTGCGAGTCGTGCTGGGACAGGCAGGGAGTGGAGGGACCCCAGACAGATTTTGGAGTTGTGGATCCTGTTCCTGGGGTGGCGGGACAGTGGCTGAGCCGACAGAGCGTTCCCACAGCGTGGCTACCCCGTGGGGATTTCACTAGCCCTGGGAAGGCTTCACTGGCACTGCGAGGGCAGCGCGGCGTGGGGAGGGGACAGCGCCCAGCGATGCTGCCCCAGTGCATGGTGGGAAATTCCCTGTTGTCCCTCCATCACCCCCCTGCTCCTCTTGCCCCAACCGCGGCTGCCACGGACCCTCCTTGGCGCTTCCAGCCTGGCGCGTCCATCCCTGCGCCCACCTGTCCCCTCCCTCGCGACATCCCCGACATCCCCGGGCACCCCCAAAACCGCCCGTGCACCTCCCTGGGGTCCCTCCCTGCTGCCGGCCCCGTCCCAGCCCTTCCGGATCCATCATTCCTGATGGAATTCCTTTGGAACGGAGGGAGGGAGAGGGAAGAGTTTTGTCTTTCAGCACCTTCTCATCGCAGGCAGGCGCGGGCTCTCCCTCGCCCCGAGCCCTGTCTGGGTCCCCTCCCTGTTCCCTGGCACCCACTGGGTGCAGCCAGCAGCACCCGGCCCCCCAAATCCTCCCCTCCTGGGCGAGCAGGGCTCGGGGAAGGGGGGTCCCGCTGTGCCTTGACCATGCTGGGACCACCGAGTGACCCCGAGGCGTGGCCAGAAAGGGTTAAACCCGCGAGGAGGCTGCGGAGCTGGAGCAGCCCGTGCTCGGCTCCTCGCGGCTGCTGCTGCTGCTGCTGCGCTCCCGAGAGCCCCGGCCCGGCCTCACCCCTCCTCCCGTGCCCCCAGCCGTGCCGAGCCGTGCCATGCCGTGCGTGGGGGTTTGTGTAAGGCGGGCACGTCCCGGGACACACTCGGGTTACATAAACCCGCATCGGCACCGGCTCCCCCCGAGCCCAGGAATGGGGGCGCACCTGGGGCACCCCCCCCCGATCTGCTCCTCGCCCCCCAGGGAGGGTCCGCAGGGTGCTGGTGGGTTTGGGGTTGGGGTGTTGTTGGTGCTGGGGGTCCTGAGGTTTGGGGACAGTGTGGGGGGCGCACAGAAGGTGCTGGGTTTTGCCTGGTGGGCTGCAGGGCGTGGCTGGGGTGGGTGTGGTCCTGGTGGGCACAGCTGGGATCTGTGTGACTCTGGGATCTGTGTGATCCTGGTGGGCAGAGCTGGGATCTGTGTGATCCTGGGGTCTGTGTGATCCTGGGATCTGTGTGATCCTGGTGGCCATGGATGGGATCTGTGTGACTCTGGGATCTGTGTGATCCTGGTGGGCACAGCTGGGGTCTGTGTGATCCTGGTGGCCATGGATGGGATCTGTGTGACTCTGGGATCTGTGTGACCCTGGGGTCTGTGTGATCCTGGTGGCCATGGACGGGATCTGTGTGATCCTGGGGTCTGTGTGACCCTGGTGGCCATGGACGGGATCTGTGTGATCCTGGGGTCTGTGTGACCCTGGTGGGCTGCAGGGCAGGGACAAATGGCCCCAAGCATTCCCCCCTCATCCCTGATCAGGGTGGCACCACCAGGACTCTGTCACAGCATCCCCGTGCCCCACAAATCCCCTCTGCACGCCTTGGAGCTCATCCTGCTCTTCCCACCTGGCTGCAGGGAGGGAGAGGAGCTCTGCCTTCACCCCAGGCAGCTGCAGGAGGGCTGGTCTCAGCTCTGGACCAGATCCATCATTTTTGGCCAAAGCCGAAGGAGTTTGGGGTCCTGGGGACTCCCATCCCTTAGCATGGCCACACGCTGGACCTGCTCCCCAGCACCAGGACAGGGACTTTTGGCCCATCCCGGTGTTTCTCCCGTTCCAGTTTCACCCGGAGCGGGCGGCTGGAGCCTTTCACCGGTGACGGGGCCGCCTTGGCGAACAAAGGGCGCTTTCTTCACCCGCACGGGGCAGAGCACACCTGCCCGCCTTGGCACCGCCGCCGGTGCCCCCGGGGCTGGGCGGCAGCGCCGGCACCGCGCCGATTCCCGGTTCCCGGGCGTCAGCAGCGCCAGCATCCCTCCCGCCCGCCCCAGTCGCTGCCGGAGCCGGCGGAGGCTGCACGCTGGTGGGGAGCAGAGCCGCTGCCGCCGCTTTGTCAGCGCCCCAGGATGCTCAGGGCTGCCTAAACCCGGGGGAAGGTCCCGCTCGCGCTGCCGCGTCTCCCTGGGTACCCCCGCTCCCGAATCCCAGCCCGCCGGGACCCCCAGCTCGTAGGACGATAGGCAGGAGGAGCACGGAGCCTCCCAAGCCAATGGATCAAAAACTGCAGCTCCGGCACGCGGAGAAGAACATCCCCAGGGCCGCGCGGGCGGCTTTCTGCCTCCTCCAGATCCCGGAGCCGGACCCCTTCAGCCTGTGGGTTTAGGTGCTCCCGCCCGCCCGGCTGCGCCCCTCCCGGAGCCGGTGTCACCGGCGGAGACCCCCGCTCGTCCTCGGCACTGGGGTCCCTGATGGACCCTCCAGGTAGCTGTGGGGCGGTGGGGGATGCAGCAGGACCGGCTGGGATGAAGGACAGGGGACAATGTCGCCCTGGGGGCACCGCGGGGATGGCAGATTGGGAAGCAGGGGAGCTGAGCTGGGAGAATTTCCTGAGATGGGGCTGGATGGGAGAGCCTGGCTGTGTCCTGCTGGCTGTCCCCAGGGTGTCCCTGGGTACCCCGGGATGCTTCCCGAGCAGCGTGGGAATGGCTGGGATGGATGCGATCCTGGGAATGGGGACTTTGCTCTCTCTGGGAAGAGGATGTGACGGGAACAGCGGCTCTGGGGACACACGCTCCTGTCCCCACCCTGCTCCTGTCCCCATCCCGGCCCTCGGGGCGGCTCTGTCCCACCCCTCAGCAGGGCCGGGAGCTGTGTGACCTCGGCTCGGTCCCCCTCGGCTGCTCCGGGTTGGGGACACGGGGAAGGGGCGCGACCGCCGGCGCTGCGAGGTCTGCGTGTGGCCCGGGTCCCGGAGGAGGGTTAATCCTACAAATCCCTCCAGGCATTTCTCTCAGGAGGGGCCCCTGGGAGCGAGGAGCTCCCCCCTTCGCTGGAAGCCTTCCTGGGAAGAGCAGCCCAGCCCTGGCCGGAGGCAAATACCTGCGCGGGGCACGGCCTCCCCACGCTGGGTGCCAGCGGCCGGGCGCGGGGCCAGCCTGGGTGCGGAGGGACTGGTGGGCGCGAGGTGCCGCCAGCCCCGCCGGGATGGGCGCAGGAGGGACGGGATGGGACGGGGACTCACGCCCCGGACACGTGCTCGCCCGGATCGCGCATCCCGGCGGATGCCGCGGGGCACGGGAGTCGGGGATCCCCCCTCCCGCCCATAAACACGGCAGGATGGAGCTGGGGGGGTTAAGGGCAGCCCCCCCAAGCGTGCCTCAGTTTCCCCGCAGCAGGGGTGGGTGCTGTTCCCCGCTGATGTCCCTCTCCCTGCCCGCAGGGTCCCGCCTGCCCGGGACGGCGCTGAGCACCACATGAGCGTGGCAGCAGCATGGCCAGCGACGCGAGGATGGGGGAGACGCCGGCGCGGTGGAGAAGAGCGGCGGAGGCAGCGCAGGACTCCCGGGGGATGGAGAGCCCCGGGGTGGTTTTATCCCGGAGCGCCGCTGCCGAGCTGGGACTCGCGGGCTACCCAGAGCCCGGCAAACTGAGCTACGGGATGGAGAAAGGATGTCCCTGGAGGGGCTCCGAGGGATGTCTGGGACCTGTCCGGGAGCTCGCCGCTGGCCGCTTGGGCTGCCCCTACCCCGCGGCCCTGTGCCGCCCCAAGGACGGAGCCGAGCTCCCCCCGCTGCTGCACCCCCGCAACGGGCAGCCCAAAGCGGGCTGGGGGGAGCCCTGCAAGGATCGCCCGGGGCCACCGCGCTGGGCCGAGGCCGTGCTGGCCCCGCTGGCCCTTTACAGCCACGCGTACCAGCGGTACCCGCTGCCCGTGCCGGGGCTGGACCCGCCGCACCCCGGCGCGGCCGGCAAGCCCCGCAGCGCGGCGGGGGACGCGGCCGGAGACCCCCCGGCCTTCCGCCACTGCCCCTTCCTGGTGGAGGCCAAGCACAGCCCCTTCCTCCTGTCCTCGCTGCTGCCCGCGGGACCCCCGGCCGAGCCCCCGTTCGGCGCGGAGGGGCCGGGCCCGGTGGGTGACGGGCGATTCGCCGGCCTGGACTGGCGGCTGGGCTCCTACTCGCCCGCCTGGGCACAGCCCCTCTACCTGGGGGTCCCGCCGAGGTGCAAAGCGGCTCTGACCCCCTTCGACGACTGCTGCAGCTCAGGGAACAAGGTAGGACAGCTCGGAGCGAGGATGCTCGGGGGTCCCGGCGCTCCCGGAGGTGACAGCGGCTCCTGCCTCGCCTGAGCCCGGCTGGGAGCGGCGGGTTGCGGCAGGCTGTGCTGGCACCCCCGGGGGGGAACAGCCCTCTGCTCCCCCCTACAGCTCGGCACGGGGGGTCCCAGCGCCCCAAGGCCCCGCCGGGGTGATGCTGCCGTGTCCCCGCGGGTGACGCCACCCCCGGGCTGAGTCACGGCGGGACGGGGGCGGGGGGAGGCAGCGCTGCCAGCCCTGGGCGCGCCCCGCGCTGCTGCGGCTCCCCATTCCTTTCCCACGCTGGCAAGAGGGGGACACGGGCACCCCAGAAGGCAGCAGCGAGCGGCTGCCCAGCCTGGCGGGGGTGTGGGGAAACTGAGGCAGGGGAACGGAATGTTCCCCGTCACCCCCTGGGCAGGGATGCGGGTGACAGAACCGCCACAGGGGCGCACACCTGGGGTGACACCGGCCCCTCTGCTCCCTTCCAGGAGTTTTACGCCAAGAAAGAACCCGGGTTCCACCCCTCCGGCAAGAACCACGCGGCGCCGCAGCTGCTGGGCAAGAGCCAAGCAGGGCAGGACAGAGACGGGGAGGGGGAGCCGGCGGTGCCGGAGCTGCCGGGAGCCCCGTGGAGGGATGGCCGGGCGGGGGGCAGCTCGGCGCCGCCCGCTCCCCATCCCCGCACGCCTCCCCCCGGCGCCAGCCGCCCCCTCTTCCTCCTGCAGCCCGCCTCGGGGGGCTGCGGGGGGCCCTGGGTGGGCGCACGACCCCACGGTGCGGATTTTTCCATGGACACGGGGCCGGGCCGGCCCTCGGAGCCCAAAGATGAGCGCCTGGGCTACCAGAGCGCCCAGCCCGGCTCGCCCCCGGGGTGCGGGGAGCCCAATCCCTCTCCCCTGCTGGGTGACGGGCACTACCCAGCGGCTCTGGCCAAACCCGAGCCCCCCCCGGGCTGTCTGTGCCCCACCCCGGGCTGCGATGGGTGCTCGGGGGTGCCCAACCCCTTCGAGCCCACCCTGGGCATGGCCGGGGGGCGTTTTCCGTGCCCCCCCAGCAACCACACCAAGCTGAAGAAGACGTGGCTGACGCGGCACTCGGAGCAGTCGCTGCCTCGCTCCAAAGCTCCGCGGCGGGATGGGGGTCCCGAGCCCCCCGGGGAGGGCAAGCGCTCGGCCAAACGCCCCCACGGCGCCGCCGATGGTCCCCGAGCCGCGGGCGAGGGAGCCGGGGCGGCCAAGAGGGGCACCAAGGGCAGCGTGTGCCCGGGCGGAGGCGCGGAAAACACGCGGGACCCCGAGGAGAGGAGGATGGAGCTGGGAGCCGGAGGTGAGGATGCACAGGATGCGCAGCGGGGCCGGGGAGGGGGCGGGGGCAGCGCCCGATCCCGAGGGAATTTTGGATCCCGGTTGCCGGCGCCCACAACACGAGCTGGGAACACGCGTGGGCAGCGGAACCTGCTGCGCTGGGGTTTTTCCCGGCGTGACTGGGTCTGGCGGTGATGGAAATGTCCGTTTGGGGCAGCGCGGCACCCTCGGGTGGGATTCCCGGGGCTTGGAAGCGCAGTGGCTGGGCCAGTGACTCCTCGGGGAGGTGTTGGCATCCCAGCGCTACTTTGTGGCCCAGTTTCCAGTGCCAGTCCCAGGATCCCACAATCCCGGAATGGTTTGGGTTGGGAGGGATTTAAAACCCACCCAGTCCCAACCTGCTGCCATGGGAAGGGACAAATTCCAGCCCCCCAGGTCGCTCCAAGCCCAGTCCAACCTGGCCTCGGGCACTTCCAGTCCCTCCCAGCTGGGCTCCACAGTGTCCCCAAGCATTTCCCGTGTCCCCAGAGCCGCCGAGCCGTGCGGGGCAGCCGTGGTGCCTGCAGAGCCTGCCCTGCACGGCGCTGCCCCCCGGCATCCCCCGCTGCTGTGCCTGCGCCCCCCGCGCCGGGGGGGACCCCGAGGGCGAGGAGGATGAGGAGGAGCCCCCCGAGAGCACCTGCAGGCTGCTGCACTTCCGCAGGTGAGCCCGGGGGGAGCTCGCCGTGAAAAATATCGCTTTTTGTCACCTCACTTTGGAATGTCGCCTTCTGTCACCCATTGCAGTGTCCCCTTCCTGTCACCCCACTCCTGAGCGTCTCCTCTTTAGAGCATCCCCTTCCTCCACCCCACTTCGGAGCATCCCCTCCTGTCACCCCTCTTTGGGACATTCTCTGTCACCCCACTTCAGGACACCCTCTTCCATCACCCTGTTTTGGAGCATCCTCTTCTCTCACCCCTCTTTGGGACATCCTTTCACCCCACTCCAGAGCACGCTCTCCCATCACTCTATTCTATTATTCTATTCTATTATTCTATTATGGAGAATCATCTCCTCTCGCCTCGTTTTAGAGCACCTCCTCCCCTCACCCCACTTTTTTGATCCTTTCCTTGTCCTGCCTCTCCCCCCGCCCCAATTTTCCACCTGTCTCGTCGCCCCATTCTGAGCCCCCTCTCCCGTCCCCTCAGCTCTGTCCCCTCTCCCCACAGGTTCGCCCGGGGGGACAACGGGGAGCTGAGCGTGGATGGTCTCTGCACGCTGGGGGAGGCTGAGGGGGAGCTGCTGGGAGCGGCCGGCCCCGAATCGGGGGGCAGGAACGTGGGGAGCAGGAACGTGGGGAGCAGGAACGTGGGGAGCAGCCTCTGCCTGGCCAAGTACCTGCTGGGGGTCCTGGGGGACCCTTTCTGCGCCGCCGTCCGCAGGGACAGGGACTCGTGGCCGGCAGCACCCGAGGGTAAGCGGGGAGCAGGGTGGGGTGGCACTGGGGACACTGGGGACACTGGGGACACTGGGGACACGGGGAGGCTGAGGCTGTGTTTCCCGCAGGGGTGACAGGCTGGAGGCGGGGGGAAGGAGCCCCCCAGCTCTGTGACTCCTGCCAGCGTGGCTTCTTCAACTCCCACTGGAGCTGCGCCAGATGTGGCTTCCAGCTGTGCCCCGACTGCCACCGCAGCAGGCGGGAGGAGAGCGGCCCCGGTATGGGGACAGGGAGGGGTGGGAAAAGGGGGTGTCAGCTTTGGGGGGGCTCAGTGGGGACAAACGGAGCCCCTCTCTGTCGCAGAGGGTCCGGCGCTGCCACCCGAGTGCACCCCCGGGCGGGACCACCCCGTGACATCCCTGGTGCCCACGCAGTTCGTCCCCAGCTGTGGTGAGTGTGTCCCCCCAGCCCCAAAACCCCTTTAGGGGACCGCTGGGGGGTTGTGACCCTCGTCCCCGTCTGTCCCCGTCTGTCCCCGTCTGTCCCCAGTCCTCACCCGGCTCTGGAAGCTCCTGCACGAGGTCAGGGTCAAGTTTGGCATCGAGTCGCGCTGTCCCTGCGGGGAGGGGACGGCGGAGCAGAGCCTGGCGGAGTCCCCGGGCAGGCAGGTACGGAGGGGGAAGGCTGTGGATGCTGGGGGAAAAAAAGGGGGTGCAGGTGCACCCCAACCCTGCACAGGGCGTGGGATGTGGGTCCCGCCTGGATCCCCACCTGCTCCGGGGCGTTGCAGGAGCCGCCGGGGGCCGCGGTGCCCACCCTGCCACCCCGCAGCCATCGCCCAGCCGAGCCCACCCGGCCCATCAAGGAAGGTAGGGCCGGCTGCGACCCCCCCGCCGCGGGGGGTCAGGGACGCTGCACCCCATTCCCATTTTGGGGTGCTGGGTAGAGGAGGGGGGTGACACGCGGGGGACGGCGCGGGCAGCCCTGACCGCGTTCTCCCCTGGAGCAGAGAGAGCCGAGGAGGGGCCGCCGTCCCCGGGGCAGCCCCCGGCGCGGGGGGCGCCGGTGCAGACCACCACCCTGTGCGAGCTGCTGGCCTCCACCGCCGTGAAGCTGTGCCTGGGCCAGGACGGGGTGCGCATGGCCTTCGCCCCCGTGGCGCCGGCGCTGCCCAGCGTGAGTCCCGCGGCCGTGGGGACACCCCACGCTGCATCTGGGGTTGTTCGGGGTGACAGCAGTAAACGAGCAAGAAAGGGGTTTAGAGAGATGTTTTATTTTAGCCACGCGTGTGCATCGCCCAAGGGGGTTTAGAGAGGTGTTTTATTTCAGACACGCGTGTGCATCGCCCAAGGGGGTTTAGAGAGGTGTTTTATTTCAGACACGCGTGGGTATCATCCAGAGCTCAGAGAACAAAGGTGAAGGGGCTCGCGAGGGTCCAGGTTTAAGTACATGGGATGAGCAGGCGGGGAGAGCATCAGGGGGGACATGGGGGTGGCACAAGGGTGGGCTGGGGCAAAGGGCCAGCAGGGAGTCAGGGTGGGAGTGACCAGAGGCTGAGGGACAGCGAGAGGGGCTGACCAGGGAGCAGAACGGGAGAGTCAGGACACGGCAGTGAGAGAGGCCCCTCATTTCCCTAACTGGGAACACATTTCTGGGTGTCCGCCCCCTCCCCTGCTGCCCACCCCGCTTTTGGGGGTGTCCCAGTTGCATCCCCCCCATCCCCTCCAGGATAATCGCCTGACCAGCATCCTGGACAGCATCATCGCCCACGTGGTGGAGAGGAAGATCCAGGAGAGGCAGGCGGGGGGCGAGCTGAGCCCCCCCGGCTGCCAGGACCCCCCCGCATCCCACTGCGTGCTGGCCCCCAGCGGGCTGCTCTGGCTGCACGACCCCGGCCACGCCAGCAACTACAAACTGTTCCAGGAGCACTGGCGGCAGGGCCAGGTGAGCCCCCATCCCCGGAGCCCCCCAGGAGCCCCCCAGCCGCCCCCGGCCCCGCTGAGCCCGGCTGCCCCGGCAGCCTGTGCTGGTTTCAGGGCTGCACAAGAGGCTGGAGGCGCGGCTGTGGGCGCCCGAATCCTTCCAGCCCTCGGGGGAGGAGGAGGAAGAGGAGGAGGTGGAGGCGGTGAACCTGCGGGCGCCGCGCAGCCGGGTCCGGATGAGCAGCCGCGAGTTTTGGGATGGCTTTGCCGCCAGCACAGGTGAGGGGACGAGGAGTCTGTGGGGTGCCCGGTGTGATTTTGGGGTGAGGCGTGAGGGGAGCCGGGCTGTGCACCCCTGATGTGACACCGGGCTGGCTCCCGCAGCACCCCCGGAGCAGGAACGGGGCAGCGGGGACCTGCTGAAGCTGGAGAGTGGCTTTGGGGACACGGAGCTGAGCCGGTGGGTGACAGCACAGGGGGTGGCATCACCCCCGTGTCCCCTCCCCACGCCAGGGCTGGGCCAGCGGGGCTCAGCGGGGTTGGGGGGATTCTGAGTGTCACCGCTGTGCCACAGGGCCACCAACCTGCGGGCCAGCCTGCCCCTGCCCGAGTACTGCGGGGCCAGCGGCCGCCTCAACCTGGCCACCTACCTGCGGGGCCAGCGGGGCCGGCGCTGGCTGCGCCCGCGCGTCTGCGCGGCCTACGGTGAGTGCGGAACCGGGGATCGGGGGGGCACCCGGGCTTCGGGGGGCATCTGGGTTTTGGGGGCATCTGGGTTCTGGGGGCTATCTGGGCTTTGGGGATACCCGGAATTTGGGGGGCACACATGTTTTGTAGGGCACCCGGGCTTTTTGGGGCACCCGGGCTTTGGGGATACCCGGAATTTGGGGGGCACACAGGTTTTGTAGGGCACCCGGGCTTTTTGGGGCACCCGGGCTTTGGGGGGCACCCGGGCTTTGGGGGGCACCCGGGCTTTAGGGGGTATCCGGGCTTTGGGGGGACACCCGGGCTTTGGGGGGTATCCGGGCTTTGGGGGGCACCTGGGGGGTACTGGGGCTTTTCGGGACACCCGGGCTTTTTGGGGATACCCGGAATTTGGGGGGCACCCGGGTTTTGTAGGCTTTGGGGGGTATCCTGGCTTTGGGGGGCACCCGGGCTTTAGGGGGACACCCGGGCTTTTGGGTGTACCCGGGTTTTTTGGGGCACCCGGGCTTTGGGGGGCACGCGGGCTCTGGGGGGCACCCGGGCTTTGAGGGTACTGGGGCTTTTTGGGGCACCCAGGCTCTTTGGGGTACCCGGGCTCTGGGGGGGCACCCGGGATTTTTGGGGCACCCCCCACCCACTCTGACGCCTATCACTCACCCCGCCCACCCCCCCCAATCCCGTTCCCAGCTGTGCCTCCGCAGGAGCGGAACTTTGGGACCAAAAACCTGACGGTGGAAGCGGCCGATTCCATCAACATCCTGACCCACGCAGCGCCAGCCCCGCGGGGTACGGGGGGCACAGGGGGGGTCCCCCCATCCTCGCCCCCTGCCCAGGATCCCCCTGACCCCTCTGTGCCCGCAGAGCTGCTCCTGCCGGGGGACATGGACGAGCTGGACGCGGCGCTGCGGGAGCGGCTCGGGGACGGCGAGCAGCCCGGGGCTCTGTGGCACATTTTCCGAGCCGAGGACGCCGGGAGGATCCGGGATTTCCTGCGGAAGGTGGGTGGGTGTCACCACCCCCGGCCCCGCTCCAGCCCCCGGCTGCGCTCACCTGCCACCATCCGCTGAACCCAGCGGGAGTCGCGATGGTCAGTTTGACCCCAGGGTGCAAAGGACAAAAGCGAGAGAGTCAGGTTTTGTTAAGCAGAAAGCAGGAATGCAGTTTATTGAGTGAAAACAATTCAGTTTTGCAATAGAAGAAAGAGAGAGAGAGAGAGAGAGAGAGAGAAAGGGGTAAAGGAAAAAAAAGGGAGAGAGAGGAAGGATGGGATATCGCTACCAACAGCATCGTCGTGATCGTCCCACAATGGACGCGTCTTCAATCCTTTGGGGAGACAGAGATCCCAGAGTCTCTTTGGGAAAGTCACTTTTTATTGTCCTTTTCCAAAGCCAGTGGCCTCTGGCCTAAAGCTGGGGAGATTTATGGACTGGTGTGTGTGGAGATCATTGCTGCAGGTAACAGGTGCTGGAACAGGCGCAGCCACAGACAGTGCTGGGCAAACACCCACCTCTGCCAGGCCAGAACTCAGGTCCAGGGTCTCAGTCTCTGATGATGGCCGTGAGGCAGAGCAGATAAATTCAGACCGATTCTTACACCCCGCAGGAATCCCCGGAGCCGGGGCAGGACGGGGCGGGCCCGGCGGAGCCCCCCGGGCGATACCTGGACCCCGCGCTGCGGCGGCGGCTGCGGGACGAGTGCGGGGTGAGCGGCTGGAGCCTCCTGCAGCTCCCGGGGGACGCCGTGCTGCTCCCCGCCGGGGCTCCCCACCAGGTAGGCGGCCCTGAACCCCCCGTCCTGTCGCCATCCGCTTAACCCCAGCGGGAGTCGCGACCCCAGGGTGCAAAAGATAAAAGCGAGAGAGGCGGGTGTTATTCAGCAGAAAGCAGCAATGCAGTTTATTGAGTGGAAACAATTCAGTTTTGCGAGAGAGAGAGAGAGAGAGAGAGAGAGGAAGGATGGGATATCGCTACCAACAGCATCGTCGTGATCGTCCCACAATGGACGCGTCTTCAATCCTTTGGGGAGACAGAGATCTCAGAGTCTCTTTAGGAAAGTCACTTTTTATTGTCCTTTTCCAAAGTGAGTGGCCTCTGGCCTAAAGCTGGGGAGATTTATGGACTGGTGTGTGTGGAGATCATTGCTGCAGGTAACAGGTGATGGAACAGGCGCTGAGAGCAGCACCCTGAGAGCAGCACCAGGCACAGCCACAGACAGAGCTGGGCAGGAATCCACCTGGGCCAGGCCAGAACTCAGGTGCAGGGTCTCAGTCTCTGGTGATGGTTGTGAGGCAGAGCAGAGACACTTCAGACCGACCCTTCCACCCCCCCGAGAGGCTGTGCTGGTCCTCAGGGGAACTGAGGCTCGGCACACCCCGGGCAGGTGCGGAGCCTCAGCGGCACCATCAGCGTGGAGCAGCGATTCCTGTCCCCGGAGAGCGCCGCCCGCCTCGGCGCCGCCCCCGCCGGGCCCCCGCGGCAGCTCCGCGCCCAGGTGGGTGTTCTGGGGGAGATTTGGGGGTGCCAGGCTGCGGTGAGAGGTGCTGAGATCTCTCTTTGTGCCCTCGTAGCTGGATGGGATGGTCCTCGCCGCCGTGCGGGAGGCTCTGGGGGTCCTGCGGGGCTGCAAGTGAGGTCACGGCGCCGCGGGAGGACACCGGGAGCCTCGGTCATGGTCACGGGCACGGTCACAGCCTCGCGGGGAGCCGAGACCGGGCGCCTTTTGCCCGGTGCTTGGCTCCGGGAACTCCCGGGGGTGCTCGGGGCAGGAGGAATAAAGTGTCCAGCACCACCAGCACCCACCTCGGTGTCTCCTTTTATCGCCCCTCCATCCCATCGGGGTCAGGGATGGTCTCCCCTCATCCCTCTCCATCCCATCATGATCAGGAATGGTCTCCTTTCATCCCTCTCCATCCCATCATGGTCAGGGGTGCTTTCCCTTCACCCCCTTTTCATCCCATCATGGTCAGGGGTGTTCCAGTGGCACCACCAGCACCCACCTCAGTGTCTCCCTTCAACACAGTGAGGCCCAGGATGGTCTCCCTTCATTCTTCTTCATCCCATCATGATCAGGGATGGTCTCCCCTCATCCCCTCTCCATCCCATTGGGTTCAGGGATGGTCTCCCCTCATCCCTCTCCATCCCATCGGGGTCAGGAATTGTCTCCCTTCATCCCTCTCAATCCCATCATGATCAGGGGTGCTCTCCCTCCATCCCATCGGGGTGAGGCATGGTCTCCCCTCATCCCTCTCCATCCCATTGGGGTCAGGGATGGTCTCCCCTCATCCCCCTCCATCCCATTGGGGTCAGGGATGGTCTCCCCTCATCCCTCTCCATCCCATCGGGGTCAGGGGTTGTCTCCCCTCATCCTCCTCCATCCCATCATGATCAGGGATGGTCTCACCTCATCCCCCTCCATCCCATCGGGGTCAGGAATGGTCTCCTTTCATCCCTCTCCATCCCATCATGATCAGGAATGGTCTCCCCTCATCCTCCTCCATCCCATCGGGGTCAGGAGTGGTCTCCCCTCATCCCCCTCCATCGCATTGGGGTCAGGGATGGTCTCCCTCCATCCCCCTCCATCCCATCGGGATCAGGGATGGTCTCCCTCCATCTCCCTCCATCGCATTGGGGTCAAGGATGGTCTCCCTTCATCCCCCCTCCATCCCATCATGATCAGGGATGGTCTCCCTTCTCCCCTCTCAATCCCATCATGATCAGGAGTGCTCTCCCCTCATCCCTCTCCATCCCATCGGGGTCAGGAATGGTCTCCCCTCATCCTCCTCCATCCCATTGGGGTCAGGAGTGGTCTCCCCTCATCCCTCTCCATCCCATCGGGATCAGGGATGGTCTCCCTCCATCCCCCTCCATCCCATGATGATCAGGGATGGTCTCCCCTCATCCCTCTCCATCCCATCATGATCAGGAATGGTCTCCCCTCATCCCCCTCCATCCCATCAGGGTCAGGGATGGTCTCCCCTCATCCCTCTCCATCCCATCATGATCAGGAATGGTCTCCCTCCATCCCCCTCCATCCCATCGGGGTCAGGAATTGTCTCCCCTCATCCTCCTCCATCCCATCGGGATCAGGGATGGTCTCCCCTCATCCCTCTCCATCCCATCGGGATCAGGGATGGTCTCCCCTCATCCCTCTCCATCCCATCATGATCAGGAATGGTCTCCCTCCATCCCCCTCCATCCCATCGGGGTCAGGGATGGTCTCCCCTCATCCTCCTCCATCCCATCGGGGTCAGGGATGGTCTCCCTCCATCCCTCTCCATCCCATCGGGATCAGGGATGGTCTCCCCTCATCCCTCTCCATCCCATCATGGTCAGGGATGGTCTCCCCTCATCCTCCTCCATCCCATCGGGATCAGGGATGGTCTCTCCTCATCCTCCTCCATCCCATCGGGATCAGGGGTGGTCTCCCTCCATCCCCCTCCATCCCACTGGGTCAGGGGTTGTCTCCAGCACGGGGCAATTAATTAACACAGAATAACGGGCACTGAGCAATTAATTAACACGAAGCAACGAGCGCTGTGCAGTGAGCACCGTGCCGTGAACAAGAGGCGATGACCCCCCCCCCCGCGCCACGACCCCCGCGGGAACCAGCACCGCCTAATTAACCCCGCGTAATTAACGCTGCGCCACGCACTCTGCGCCACGCGGCCCCTTTAAGGCCAAGTCCCGCCCGATATGATTGACAGCAGGTTTAACCAATCAGCAGCGAGCCGCTGCGGCGGGGTGACCAATAGGCGGCGAGCAGGGGGGCGGGGCCGGCGCGGCGGAGCCCCCGGCGCGGTGAGTGCGCGGCGCATGCGCGGGGCGGGGGGGGCGCTGCGGGGTCCCGGAGCTCGGAGGGACCCCCGGAACCCCCCGACCCCCATCGCATCCCCCCGGCGCTTCCTGCAGCCCCGCCGTCCTTCCCGCACCCTCCCGATGCTTCTCGCAGCCCCCCCCACCGCTCCCTGCAGCCCCCTGACCCTTTCAGCGCTCACTCATCTTCAGTGCAGCCCCCCCGATCCTTATTGCACCCCCCGAGCCTTGCTGCAGCCCCCCCAAACCGTGCCGCCATTGCAGTCCCCCAAATCTTTATTGCACCCTGTAGCCCCCCCCCCCAAAGCTTTATTGCAGCCCCCCAAACCCTGCTGTAGCCCCCCCACACCCTCCCCTGTAGCCCCCCCAAACCCTTCCATTACTGCAGCCCCCCAAAAACCTCCCTGTAGCCCCCCCAAACCCTTCCATCACTGCAGCTCCCAAACCCCCATTGCAGCCCCCCCCAAACCCTCCCCTGTAGCCCCCCCAAACCCTTCCATCACTGCAGCCCCCAAACCCCCATTGCAGCCCCCCCAAACCCTCCCCTGTAGCCCCCCCAAACCCTTCCATCACTGCAGCTCCCAAACCCCCATTGCAGCCCCCCCCAAACCCTCCCCTGTAGCCCCCCCAAACCCTTCCATCACTGCAGCCCCCAAACCCCCATTGCAGCCCCCCCAAACCCTCCCCTGTAGCCCCCCCAAACCATTCCATCACTGCAGCCCCCAACCCCCATTGCAGCCCCCCCAAACCCTCCCTGTAGCTCCCCAGCCTTCCCCTTACTGCAGCTCCCAAACCCTCATTGCAGGCTCCCAAACCATCCCTGTAGCCCCCCAAAACCTCCCTGTAGCCCCCCCAAACCCTTCCATCACTGCAGCTCCCAAACCCCCATTGCAGCCCCCCCAAACCCTCCCCTGTAGCCCCCCAAAACCTCCCTGTAGCCCCCCCAAACCCTTCCATTACTGCAGCTCCCAAACCCTCATTGCAGCCCCCCCAAAACCCCCACTGCAGCCCCCCCAGACCCCCCCTTAATTGCGCCCTGTAGCCCCCCAAAACCCTCCCTGTAGCCCCCCCAAACCCTTCCATCACTGCAGCCCCCAAACCTTTATTGGAGTCCCCCCAAACCCTCCCTTGTAGCCCCCCCCCCCAATTTCTCCCTTTACTGCAGCCCCCAAACCTTTATTGGAGCCCCCCAACCCATTTTTTTCCTCCACCCTGTAGCCCCCCAAAACCCTCCCCTTTACTGCACCCCCAAACCCTCCTTACAGCCCCCAAACCCTCATTGCAGCCCCCAAACCCTCACTGCAGCCCCCAATAGCCCCCCCAAACCCTCCCCTGTAGCCCCCCCAAACCGTCCCCTTACTGCAGCCCCCAAACCCTCCTTGCAGCCCCCAATAGCCCCCCCAAACCCCTCCCCCGTACCCCCTCAGCCCCCCACCGCACCCTGCAGCCCACCCCGCCGCCCTGCCCCCCGCTGCCCCCCGCCCCGTGCCCCCCAGACTGGGAGCAGCCCCTCCCCCAGAGCGCCCTGCAGCCGTACTGGGACCCCCAGTCCCCCCCCGGCTCCAGCCCCCCCGGCACCCCCCAGCCCAGCGAGCTCTTCTACCCCAGCCCGGGCATCCCCCAGTCCAGCCGGCCCTACCCTCCCAGCGCGCCCCAGTCCGGCCAGCCCTTCCCCACCAGTATCTTCCAGTCCGGCCAGCCCTTCCCTCCCAGTAACCACCAGTCCAGCTTCCCTTTCCCTCCCAGTATCCTCCAGTCCAGCCAGCCTTTCTCTCCCAGTATCCTCCAGTCGGGCCAGCCTTTTCCTTCCAGTATCTTCCAGTCCGGCCAGACTTTTCCTCCCAGTAACCACCAGTCCAGCTTCCCCTTTCCCCCCAGTATTTTCCAGTCCGGCCAGCCTTTCTCTCCCACTATCTTCCAGTCCGGCCAGCCTTTTCCCCCCAGTATTTTCCAGTCCAGCCAGCCTTTTCCTCCCAGTATTTTCCAGTCCAGCCAGCCTTTTCCCCCCAGTATCTTCCAGTCCGGCCAGCCTTTTCCCCCCAGTATCTTCCAGTCCAGCCAGCCTTTTCCCCCCAGTATTTTCCAGTCCGGCCAGCCCTTCCCTCCCAGTAACCACCAGTCCAGCTACCCGTTTCCCCCCAGTATCCTGCAGTCGGGCCAGCCCTTCGCCTCCTTCCCTTTCCCGTGCATCCTGCAGTCCAGCCAGCCCTTCTCGTACCGCAGCCCCCCGCGGCTCCCCAAATCCTGCCAGCTCTTCCCGCTGCGCCCCCCGCAGTCCGGGCAGCCCCTGCCCCGCCGCGCCCCCCGGTGCGTGCCCCAGTCGGGCCAGCCCCTGTCCTACCGCAGCCCCCCCCCGCCCCCCCAGAGCCAGCGACCCCCTCCCCTTCCCGCTGGGGGTCCCCCAATCCAGCCGACCCTTCCCCTTCTGCACCCCGCCCTGCGTGGCCAAAGCCACCGAGCTCTTCCCCGGCTGCGTGCCCCCCCAGCCCAGCAGACCCCTCCCCATTTACACCCCCCTGCACGTCCCCCAGTCCAGCCGGCCCTTCCCCTCCTCCGGCACCCCTCGATCCCCCTCCCCGTGCGCCCCGCAATCGCCGGACCCCCTCCCTCACCACCCCCTGCAGCCCCCCCGCCGCCGCGGCTCCTTGTCCCCCCGCCTGCGCCTCTGGGGGGTCCCCTCGCCCCCCCAAAACCCCGCCACGCCCTGAGCCGCGCCCGCAGCTCCCCGCGGTGCCCATGGGGGACGCGCCGGTGCCGGAGCTGGAGGCGGTGCTGGACGGAGGAGGCTGGGACGTGGGGACGGCTCTGGAGGGGCCCCCCGCGCCCCCCGGGCCCGTCCGCCTGGGCAGGAACGTTTGCTACGTGGTGCTGGCCGTGCTCTTCAACCAGGAGGTGAGGCAGCCCCCGCTCCCAGTGCTCCCAGTGCTCCCAGTATGGCCCAGTGCTCCCAGTATCGCCCAGTGCAGCCAGGCCATTCCTCCTGTGCCCCCCAGTCCAGCCACCCTTTTCTCCCAGTGCCCCCAGTGCCCCCAGTCCAGCTCCCATTACCGCCAGTACCCCCAGAACCCCAGTCCATCACCACCGTACCCCCATTACCCCCATTCCATGCCCCCAGTACCCCATTCCATCTCCCCAGTACCCCCAGTACCTCACTCCATCTCCCCAGTACCCCCACTCCACCTCACCATTATCCCATCCCAGCCCCTCAGCGCCCCTAGAACCTCAGTCCATTCCCCCCGTACCCCCATTACCCCATTCCACATCCCCCAGTGCCCCCAGTACCCCATCTCATCCCCCCCAGTACCCCATCCCACCCCCCAGCCCCCCATTCCATATCCCCATTCCCCCATTCCCCCATTCCCCCACCGCACCCCAGCCTCCCGTGCCCCCATTCCCCCATCCCACCCCATCCCACCCCACCCCATCCCATTCCCCAATCCCATCCCATTCCCCAAAACCATCCCATTCCCCATCCCATCCCACCCCACCCCATCCCATTCCCCCATTCCCCAATCCCACCCCATCCCATTCCCCAATCCCACGCCCCGCTCCCGTCCCGCAGGGCGCGCTGCTGCTGGTGCAGGAGGCCAAGCCCGAGTGCCGCGGCCGCTGGTACCTGCCCGCGGGCCGCATGGAGCGCGGCGAGGGCATCGCGGCCGCGCTGCGCAGGGAGGTCCGCGAGGAGTCGGGGCTGGACTGCGAGCCCCTGACGCTGCTGGCGCTGGAGGAGCGCGGCCCCGCCTGGATCCGCTTCGCCTTCCTGGCGCGGGCCACAGGTTGGTGTCCTCGGGGGCGCGGGGGGAGCGTCCCCGGGTGGCCCCGTGGTGGGGAGCCGTGTCCCCTGAGAGTTCCATGAGGGGATCCCTGTCCCCTGCCACCCCCGTGATGGGGATCCGTGTCCCTTGCCAGCCCCATGATGGGGATCTGTGTCCCCTGCCAGTTCCATGATGGGGATCTGTGTCCCCTGCCAGTTCCATGATGGAAAGTGGCATCCATATAATGGGGATCCGTGTCCCCTGAGAGTTCCACGAGGGTATCCCTGTCCCCTGCCACCCCCATGGTGGGGATCCGTGTCCCCTGAGAGTTCCATGAGGGTATCCCTGTCCCCTGCCATCCCCGTGGTGGAAAGTGTCATCCCAAAGATGTTTATCCCTGTCCCCTGCCAGCTCCATGATGGGGATCTGTGTCCCCTGCCAGTTCCATGATAGAAAGTGACACCCCCATGAAGGGGATCCGTGTCCCCTGACAGTTCCATGAGGGTATCCCTGTCCCCTGTGTCATCCCTATGATGTTTATCCCTGTCCCCTGCCACCCCCGTGATGGAAAGTGTCATCCCAATGATGTTTATCCCTGTCCCCTGCCAGCTCCATGATGGGTATCCGTGTCACTTGACAGTTTCATGATGGAAAGTAACACCCCCATAATGGGGATCCGTGTCCCCTGAGAGTTCCATGATGAGTAATCCTGTCCCCTGACAGTTCCATAATGGGGATCCGTGTCCCCTGCCAGCCCATAGTGCGTGTCTGTGTCCCCTGACAGTTCCATGATGGGCAATCCTGTCCCCCTGAGGGTTCCCATGATGGGCAATCCTGTCCCCTGCCAGCCCCATCATGGGGATCCCTGTCCCCTGCCAGCTCCATGATGGGGATCCATGTCCCCTGTCTGCCCCATGGTGGGAAGTGACACCTCATGATGCGGATCTGTGTCCCCTGCCACCCCCATGATGGCTGTCTGTGTTCCCTGACAGTTCCGTGATGGGTAATCCTGTCCCCTGCCAGCTCCACGATGAAAAGTGACATCCCTGTGATGTTCATCCCTGTCCCGTGCCACCCTTGTGATGGGTGTCCCTGTCCCCTGTCAGTCCCATGATGGAAAGTGGCATCCCCATGATGTTCATCCCTGTCCCCACCATCCCCATGATGCCTGTCCCTGTCCCCTGCCAGCCCCGTGGTGCCTGTCCCTGTCCCCACCCACCCCTCTGCCCAGCTGTCAGTGTCCCCTGCCACCTCTGTGCCAGGTCACTGATGTCCCCTGCAAACCCCGTGATGGATTTTAGCATCATTTTGTGCCAGGACGTCGCTGTCCCCTGTCACCACCCCCCAACCCTCACGCAGTGTCCCCTCTCAGCGCCACCTCGGGGGTCTCACTGCCCCACCAGAGCCCCCCGCCCCTTCCCGCTGTCCCCCCCAATCCGGGCCATCCCTGCGCGCTCAGGTGGGACCCTGAAGACCCTCGAAGATGCCGACGCCGAGTCGCTCCAAGCCACCTGGTGGCCCGGGGACCCTCGCTCGCTGCCGCTGCGCTCTCTGGACATCCTGCCCGTGCTGGAGCTCGCCGCCCGCTACCGCCGGAGCCCCGCGCACCCCCCGACGCTGCCGCGGGAGCTGCCCTGCTCCCCGCTCTGCCTGCGCCTCCTCCTGCCCTTCTCCAACGCCGCCGGCGACCTGTGGCTGCTGCTGGCCACCTCTGGCACCCCTCACCTGCCCGTGGTGGCCTGCGGCACGTCCCCCTCCGAGCTGCGCGCCGGGCTGCGCTCGCCCCTGCTGCGGCTACTGCGGGAGCGCCTGGGCTGGGAGCCGCAGCCCGGAGCTCTGGGGCTGCTGGGGCTGCAGCACCGGCCCGGGGACACCGGTGATGGTGGCACTGATGGCATCTGCTTCAACGTGGTGCTGAGCGTCCCCCCGGGGAGCCAGCGGGACGAGCCCCCCGAGCCCCGCGACCCCGCGCTGCGCTGGTGGCCCGTGCGGGAGGAGCGGCTGCGGGGCCGCGTCCTGCAGAGGATCCGAGCCACGGTGCCCGTCAGGAGTTAGGGCAAAAAAAGCTGGATTTGGGGATGGGGAGGGGCTGAGATGGACATGGAGCTCGGGCAGTCCGGAGTTAGGGCAAAAAAAACTGGATTTGGGGATGGGGAGGGGCTGAGAGGGACACGGAGCTCGGGCAGTCCGGAGTTAGGGCAAAAAAAACTGGATTTGGGGATAGGGAGGGGCTGAGAGGGACAGGCAGCTCGGGCAGTCCGGAGTTAGGGCAAAAAAAACTGGATTTGGGGATGGGGAGGGGCTGAGAGGGACACGGAGGTCGGGCCGTCCGGAGTTAGGGAAAAAAATCCTGGATTTGGGAATGGGGAGGCTGAGAGGGATATGGAGCTCGGGCAGTCCGGAGTTAGGGCAAAAAAAACTGGATTTGGGGATGGGGAGGGGCTGAGAGGGACACGGAGCTCGGGGTCCTGCTGCCCGTCTGGAGTTAGGGCAAAAAAAACTGGATTTGGGGATGGGGAGGGGCTGAGAGGGACAGAGGGGGAGCCCCGGGATGTGCTGGTCATGGGTGCGGGGTGATGCGGGGCCGGGTTGGGGTTTGGGGGTGCTGAGAGTAGAAATAAAACAATCCCAGCGCTGCTGCTGCTGCTGATTGCGTGTGCCCAGGTGTGGGTAGAGGGGATCTGCGGGGAAATGGGGTTTTGGGGTGGCTGGGGGAAACGGAGAGTGGGGTTTGGGGGAAATGGGGAGTGGGGGAAATGGGGAGTGAGGTTTGGGGGAAATGGGGAGTGGGGGAAATGGGGAGTGGGGTTTGGGGGTATTTGAGGAAAATGGGGTTTGGGGTATTTGGGGGAAATGGGGAGTGGGGTTTGGGGGTGTTTGAGGGAAATGGGGAGTAGGATTTGGGGGAAAATGGGGAATGGGGTTTGGGGTGTTTGGGGGAAATGGCAGTGCAGGTTTGGGGGTGTTTGAGAGAAATGGGGAGTAGAGTTTGAGGGAAATGGGGAGTGGGGTTTGGTGGTGTTTGGGGAAAATGGGGAATGGGGTTTGGGGATATTTGGGGAAAATGGGGATTGGGGTTTTGGGGTATTTGGTGGGAAATGGGGAGTGGGGTTTGGAGGTGTTTGGGGAAAATGGGGATTGGGGTTTGGGGTATTTGGTGGGAAATGGGGAGTGGGGTTTGGGGGAAAATGGGGAGTGGGGTTTGGGGATATTTGAGGGAAATGGGGAGTGGGATTTGGGGATATTTGAGGGAAATGGGGAGTGGGGTTTGGAGGTGTTTGAGGGAAATGGGGAGTGGGGTTTGGGGGTATTTGGTGGGAAATGGGGAGTGGGGTTTGGGGGTGTTTGAGGGAAATGGGGAGTGGGGTTTGGGGGTGCTTGGGAAGCAGCACAGGAGGTGGTGCTGAGTCACAGCTTTATTGGAGCAGAGTCCCATCACCCTGGGAAGAGACAGTCCCCCAGCAGCTCACACAGACACACACACACACAGACACGTGTCACACACACATGTCACACACACATGTCACACATGTCACACCCCCTGCCACAGCGCCAGGGCAGGGGACAACAGAGTCCTTGCAGCTGAGGGGAGAGGGGGGCTCTGCCCCACACACCCCATTATTGCCTAAAAATTCCCTGCAGGAGCCTTGGGGGGCTCGGGGCAGCTCCGGGAGCGCGGGGGGAGCAGGAACCACCACCCAGGAGCAGCCGCAGCACGCACAGCCCCACACCCAGCACGGGGAGTGGCGTCACCTCGGGGCTGGCCCGGGTGACAAGGAAGGACTCGGCGCCTCCTCATCCTCCTGCCAGGTCCTTCCCGCGGTGCCACGGCCGCTCCTGGCTACTGCAGGGCCACCAGAACGCGGGCTGGGCCATCTCCAGTGGCTGAAGGTGGGGGGGCTCAGGGTGGCCCCTCGGGTGGCCCCTTGACCAGGGCGATGGCGGCCAGCTCCTTGCAGAACTCCTCCAGCACCACCACGCCCTTGAACAGCACCGTGTGATCCATCCTGCGGGGACACCAGCGATGGGGGGTGGGGGGAAGGTCTGTGGGGTAAAATCCCCCCCCCAAAAAGGCGTTTTGTGTCCCCCCCAGCACTCACTGCTCTCCCGGCACCAGCCCCAGGAGCTGCCGGCGCACCAGGAGCAGCTTGGCCCTGGCGTGGGGCACGCGCTGGAGCCGCTGCATCAGGTCCCCGATCACCTGGGGAGGGAGCAAAGAGTCACCCCCCGTGCCCGGGGGGGGTCCCCCTGTCCCCACAGTGTCACAGCGGGTGACATTACCCTGACGAGGACGGAGAAGAGCGAGCGGCAGCCGGGGGCCAGGTTGAGGTAGGGGTCCAGCAGGTACTCGTGGAGGTGGGGGTGGGGAAGGCGGCCAGGTGGGACAGCACCGAGGTCACCTGCAGGTTCAGGCTGTAGGGCTGGGATAGGGGGGATGCTCAGTGTGGGTGACCCCAAACATCCTCTTGCTCTGAGCCAGTCCCCACTGAGCATTGTTGATATTTTTGTCCCCATTACGGGGGTCTTGGAGCCCCAGCACACACCCAGGTGTGTCCCCGGTACCTGATCCAAAATCCGGCTCATCCTGTCAAACAGCACCTTGAGGAAATGTCCCTCGTAAAACGCCACTCCGGGGTGACACGAGTCCAGGGGCCGGGGGGACGAGGGCCACCCCCACGAGGCTGAGCTGGCCCTGCACGCCTGGACCTGGCCAGGGGGTGACAGAAAGTGAGAGCCACAGCGGGGACAGCCACTCCCAGGCCGGGGGGACCCCCGGGCACCCACCATTCCCAGGGCATCGTGCACGTAGGTGTCGTAGCCGCCCTCCTCCATGCACGAGGAGGTTTTGGCCTCCTCGGGGACCAGGCAGAGGAAGCTGCAAGGGAAGGAGGAGAGGATGAGGAGGGGGATGCAGCCCCCCCAGCCCAGCCCAGCCCCTCCAAACCCTTACCTGCTGACCACCTCGCTCACTTGCCCCTTCCCCGCCGGGGAAGGATTTTTTGCGCTCCCAAAGCTGTCTGGGAATCCGTCGGTGAAATAGGGATCCTCCTCCAGCTCCCTGCGTGGGGTCAGCATCAGCGGGGTGGGCACTGGGGGGCTGCCCCCCACCTCCCTGCCCCCCTCACTCACAGCCCGTCCTCCTCGGGGTCGGTCTCGGGGGGCCCGCGCTCCTCGGGGCCGCGCTGCAGGTACGCCCTGGCCTCCAGGTTCCGCAGCACCAGGTTGTGAGCCACGTGCTCCTGGGGCTTCCTCAGCAGCTCCTCGAAGAGCCGCAGGCTGGCCAGGCTGATCTGGGCACGGGCAGCACGGTGAGACCCCCTGGCACTGCCCACACACCCTCCCAGCTGCCTCAGGTTGCGATACAGGATGTGAGCAAAAGTCTGGATTCTGTCACCAGCTGTTAAACCAGCTGGGCAGTGACCTTATCTCCGTAGGGAGATATCTCCTGTTAATGGGCCATATTTGATAAATGAGGTGGGGCAGTGATCCTTATCTCCATGGGAGATATCTCCTGTTAATGAGCCATATTTGATAAACAGTGATCCTTATCTCTGTGGGATAATCCCTGTAATGGGCCATAT